>NC_133459.1:46278947-46584342 GCF_048565385.1 Saimiri boliviensis
GTCTCCCAGACCGGACCTGGAGTCTCAGGCGTCCTTCCAGTCTCGACGCTGTACTGCCTGGGCAATGCCTGCAGTGGGAAGAGAGGGAGGTTCGGCCTGGAACATGCCTTGGCTTGACTCCTGGCTCCGTCTCTGTGTACATCCAGGCAGGTCCCTTCCCTTTCTGAGCCCTCAGAGCTGTCATTTTTACACCTTCCCCAAAGGGTTCTTGAAAGGATTGCATTAGAGATGACGCAGGCCAAGTGTCCAGCGCAGAACCTGACATTCGGGGGCCTTTTGGGGAGGGGCTGCTCTAACATAAGGCAGAGGGGTGTCCGCCCCTGTCCTGTGTCCCCCTTCCCTGTCTTCTGCCTGGTTCCCTCCTTCAGGGCACTGCTGAGCGGGCTGCTGCCAGCATCCGCTTAACAGAGACACAGCACCGGCAGTGGAAAATTCGCCATCCGAATCCCGCCTCACTACGGAAGAGCCCGAGGCAAATCCCTGACCCCTTGGATGCTCTCGTCTGTGAGGCAGCAGTGAGAATTCCCGCTCCCCCGGCCGCTGGGGAGATCTGCCCTCCCAGATGAGTGGGTGTCTGGACTGTGGGTGAGGACCACACAGCTCCCAGGCAGCGCGGCAGTGAGCAGCCTTCGCGAGAAGCCCAGAACGGGGTGACGCCGTCGTCTCTGCCTTTCCAGCCTGCCCCGGGTGAGCCGCGTTGAGACAGCATCGTGTTAAGCTCACTTCGTTATAAAACCTCCGCCCCACTGTGGGTCCCCTTTCATTCTTGCATTGCGGATCTTTGGATTGATAAGAAAAATATGATAATTACAACTTCCTCTTACTCCCCCTTCATTCTCTGTTCACATCAGACAAACGAACTTTTAAATGAGAGCCAGAGAGAAGACTCGAGGGCTGGGCTCCTTGGCCCACCCAGTTACGGCTCTGGAGGGACTGGCAACCCGAGCCTGCCATCTGGTGGCCATGGCTGTGCCGACAGCCTTGCTCCTAGAATGAGGTCTCTGAATCCTAGTCCCTGGGAATTTAGACTGACGCGTGACATCTGAGAGCCACAGACTCCTAGATTCACAGGATGGTACCTCCTTAGGATGGGAGAATGTTCGATTCTTGAGACAATGCAGTCATGGAATGTTAGAACAATAACAATAGCTACCATTTCTTGACAGCTTTCTCTATGTCACTAAGAAAATGCTTTGTGGGAACTGTTTCTTTTCATTCTCTCTCCATCATTATCACATGGTGCCAGCATTTATTCCCATTATATAGGTGAGAAAACTGAGAATCTCATTAAGTAATTTGTTCAAACTCACGTGATAATAAGCAGTGGGTTGAAATGTGAACCCCATGTCTCCTGGCTCCAGACCCAAGCTGTTAAGCACTGTGCTTTACCATAGAACCTTAAGGTAGTACAATCTGAAGCTGCCACATTTTAGTGTTATAAGATCGTAGGGCATAAGAATCTTAGAATTGGAGAATCTTAAGATTTTGGAATCATAAAATACTGGAAAGAGTGATCTTAGACTTGTAGACTCAAGAACCATGGACAGTTAGGATGGGAGAGCTTTCAGGGGTCCCTGGTTTTGCACGAGGTCAGACAGGAAAGGCGCCCGGCTGAATGGTGCAACCCAGAGTGGGGAGTCTGGGCTTCCTGTCTCCTGACCCAGAGTTCTTTCCACTGTGGGTTTCTCAATCGAGGCTTTTCCAATTATGCTCTTTTATAGCCACTGCAATAAAGCTGTGGACTTTTGCTCCAGAACAGCACATAAAATATCCCATTATTTGCCTCTTAACCTGAGCTTCTGTTTTACATCTTAAGTCTAAAGTGTAAGCCCCATAAAAGGTAATCATCTAAGGCCTGTTCAAAGAGAAGCCATAAATTGGCCATTTAGTCCAATCAGTGTTTATTGTGCTCCTACAGAGTACCCAACCAATACTAGCCTGTGCTTTGTGGAGAGGAAGGGGGAGCATTAACCTCAGTCTCAACGGTAAGCTGCTGGACTCTCCTCTGGGGAAGAGTGCAGAGATACAGTGTCAACCCGAGACATAAATATCACAGGACATGTCATTCCATAGTTAGGTACAAGACAGGGTGGGGGACGTGGGAGAGGCCGGTGTGGGCTGTGGAAGAGTGAGAGCAGAGGAAGGCTTTTTCGGCTACCAATTATTAAGTAATGACTATGCCCTAGACCCTGAGCTAAGGCTATGAGGTGCATTATCACACAGAATCTCATAACCCTTTTATGAGGTCGTATGGGCAAACCAAGGCTCAGCATGGTTAAGTGGTTTACCCATAGTCACATAGTAAATTCTGGAGCTGGGATTTGGACCTAGGTCTATTTGACTTCAAAGCCTTTGCTTTTAACCACTTGTCACACTGCTTTGGAGCTGAGCCTTAAATGACCACAGTGGTTTATGCAGGAGGCCATATGGGGTATGTGGTTGGGCAAGCCTGGGGGGCGGGCAGAGGGTAAGCCCAGCCGGGAAAGCAGCACCTCTCCTTGCTGGCTCACCTGCTCACTGTAGTCTCATTCTGCCCTTCAAAGTCTCTGAGTCAAACAAGAAAACAGGTCTTCTCATAGGACTGGAAGCCCAGAATTCAGCTCCATCGTTAGGATCTCTTAGGCTGTGCCTGGGCCACGTTCCCTTAGGCAGCCTAGGCTCCCTAGAAGCCGTCTCTCAGGGAAATGTCCCAACCCTGTTCCAAACCTTCTCAGTAGAGGAGTCTCCCTGCTTCCTCCCTCCCTCCCACCAACTCCCACATCTTCCCAAAAGCCATAAAAGCCCAGGTTTATGGCTCAAAACTATTATAAAAATGAAGATTATTGTATTATTATTATTTTCCTTTTTAAACTTCATTCCTGTTGCCTGTCAAATTTCCATAGAAGTACAACTCTCAATGAAATAATAGTTTCCCAGTACTTTGAGATGATAGTTAGCAGCTACAGAACAGACAAAATTGAACTTAGCAATAGGCACTGGGTAGATGGGCCGAGGGCCACACCCTCCAAACATTCCTTGTTGCTCAAATGTGGCTAAATGGGTTTTGACCCACTTCTTACCATGATTGGTGACCCACTCCTAGTCACCAATTATTTTCTCCAATGTGAGACCAGACCAACAAACTGGGAGGTCCATCCCGGCACCGAGGGATGATCAAAGCCTAACTATGGGATGGTTAATCAGCCATGCTTTCAGAGAAAGGTCTTAATTAAATGGTGAAAATGTGAAAGTTGTCAAAATCAAATCAGGGAAGGATTGTCTTTTGATTTTGACAAAATCAAATCAAGTTGAATCAGGGAAGGCCATGAAGGGAGGGGTTGTCATGTGCACATGTCTGATAACAAGAACTATCACAAAAGACTGTGTGAAAACCACAACCTTGAACAAAGGTGATCACACACTTACACACACACAAATACTTGTGTGAGGACATCTGCCCGGCAACTGCCTGTCCAACCTTGGACTGGCAACACCCTTGTTACTGATCCTTGTAGCCAAAGACAATTATCTCAAAACAATTAAGTAATCCTCCTCATGTTTTTCTTTAAAAATCTTTGTCTTTCTTTACCTACCTGATAAGCACATAGTTTACTTTGGCACACATATTCCCATTGCAGTGCCCATTACCAAATAACTATCATTTTCCTTTAGAGTTGATATGGTTAGGCTGTGTCCCCACCCAAATCTCGTCTTGAATTGTACCTCTCATAATTCCCATGTGTTGTGGGAAGGATCCCTTGGGAGATAATTGAATCGCAGGGTTGATTTTCCCCATACTGTTATGGTAGTGAATAAGTCTCACAATATCTGATGGTTATATGAGGGGAAACCCCTTTCGCAGGGCTCTCATTTCTCTCGTCTGTTGCTATATAACACATGCCTTTCGCCTTCCACCATGATTGTGAGGCCTCCCCAGCCATGTGGAACAGTGAATCCATTATCTTTTTCTTTATAAGTTACCCAGTCTCAGGTATGTCTTTGTCAGCACCATTAAAACGGACTAATACAAGAGCTCTTTAGGTTGACACATTAAACGTGGTCTGGCCTGTGACCGCTTTGACCAATAGAGTGTAACAGAAGTGAAGTTACCCTAGTGCTAGTTCTGGCCTGCCTTTAAGAGCACAGGTTGTTTTCATTTTGGTCTCTGGGAGCCTTGGCCATGTGAGGATTCTTCTGACCATTCTCCTGGAGAGATGACGTGGAGAGGCCCTGAGACTTCATGGACAGGGTCCACCTGAGTTCAGCCCTCCAGCTATGTCCACCAAGATACCAGACATTTGACCACGTCTGTCTTGTATTCCAAGCCCAGTTGCTAGCTGAAAACTACTGAGTATTCCCAGCTGACACTCTGTGAAGCAGAAGAACTGCCCCACCAAGCCCTGCCTGAACTCTTGACCTGTGAAATCAAGAGATATAATAAAAAAGTTACTGAGTTTTGGAATAGTTGATACACAGAAGTAGGTAACTGAATCAATGAACAAGTGGTGTCTGGGCTTGGAGAGAAAGACTTCAAAATACCATTGGTATTGAAGAAAGATATTATTAAATGTCAAATAATAATTTGAAACAAAGCAATATTTAGATACTTTAACATACTATAAACTTAAATAAGCACATTGTTTTACATAGCTTAATGTGCAACAATCAGTTTTACGATATACCTTTGACTTGTTCAAACTCATGAAGCAAACACATAAAACATACACAAAACGGAATGATTATAACTTATGGCTATGTTGCCATTTATGCTTATTCTTAAAGCATCAGTTCTATGGGTTAATTTATTTCTTTATTATCTCTGTAATGTTATACCTTCTTAGTTTTTCATGTATTTATTTTGAAACCTACCTAGGGTGCAATAATTTCTACATTGAAATAAAAAGTAATAATAACCCAAGATAGGATCTGGGTTACCTATTCGATTCTTAATTGGACATGGAAACTGATTGCGTCTCTCATGGGTTTTGAACAAAAGCCATTGGTCAACAGGCTGGGCTGCCTTTTTTTTTTTTTTTTTTTTTTTTTGGCTTAATCTTCACTTGTTACATTAGTGAAATTTCTAAGTCTGGGTTTTTAGCACAGTCTTCTGTTTAACTGCAACCTGATGTTTCTCTCCAAAATTTTATACATTGTAAGGTTCATTGGCCAGTGTTACGTCATCCATTGTCCTGTCAGTGTGACATACGGATCTGGTCTGTGAGCATTATTTAAGACTGCTGGATACCTTTTATTATCTTGTAATTAGTGGGGTCATCTAGAGGTTTCACAGGAGATGAGAGATTGGGTCTGCATGTTTTTCTTTCTTTCTTTCTTTTTTTTTTTTAGACGGAGTTTCACTCTTGTTACCCAGGCTGGAGTGCAATGGCGCGATCTCGGCTCACCGTAACCTCTGCCTCCTGGGTTCAGGCAATTCTCCTGCCTCAGCCTCCTGAGTAGCTGGGATTACAGGCACGTGCCACCATGCCCAGCTATTTTTTTTGTATTTTTAGTAGAGACGGGGTTTCACTATGTTGACCAGGATGGTCTTGATCTCTTGACCTCGTGATCCACCCGCCTTGGCCTCCCAAAGTGCTGGGATTACAGGCTTGAGCCACCGCGCCCGGCCTTGGTCTGCATGTTTTTCTCCTCCCCAAGACATTCAGCTAATCCATCACCGTGAAACACCTGGCAGCATGATCTGTCTGCTTGGTTACTGGGCCCACATGCCTACCAGGGCTGGCCCACCAAGCTCATCTTCTAATTGTCAGAGAGGCCAGTGGTGCCACTGTGCCCTTTTGGTTCTCATACCATTTCTGTGACTTCTTAGCTTACTCACGGTTCTCTGTGACTTTTCTTTCCTGTTTCTATAGCTAGAAACAGAGGCACGGCAATACCTTACAAAGAAATACCATGACTAGGAAAAAATAAAAGATCCGTATATAACCATACCTCAACTTACTGGAATAATAAAAATGAATAGATCTTATTGTTTTACCTTTTAATTACAACCACATTTTTGTATAATTTATATTAACTTTTTATAGTGTCATGAATTCATGGCTTTTCATTAACTTGTTCTAATCAACTATATTTCTTCTTCTCCTCCTCATTTCCTTTCTTCTTTTTGCTGTTCAGATGATCACAACTTTGCCAGTGGAAAACACTTTCAGCTACTCTCTCCCCTCTTTTAATGCTACACTGATACCTTCGAAAGCAATCTTATTTTCTGGCAACAGCAGGATGCTTGATAGCCATCCTTGCTTTCCGTTTCTTCTCCAAGGCATAAAACGACCTACCGTGTAAAAGATCCCAATTCTTTTTAGTGAGGAATAGTGTTAGAGCCCAGGATATGAATACTGTGTGGATGTATGCAGTTTTGGTGCTGTGACTGCAGCTCTTCTGTTTGGGTCTCATGTTATACTGTCCCATGGGACCAAATGCAGCTGTGCCTCAGGCCCCTGGTGCTCTGCTAGAGGCTGTTCTTACCACCACTGGCCTTGGGAAGCAACAGATGCTGCTCTTCCCTTCACCACTCTGGCCTAACACTCCCTTAATTTCTCACAGAAGAGTGGAGTTAGTTCCTAACTTTCAATGGGATGGTTCAGGGACAAGGAAGGGGGTATTCTATGCAGAATAACATAATCACTAAAGGGGTTTCTCTTATAACCCTAGAGCCGAAGGCCATTCTAAGATCAGTTTCAAAACATTGCCTGCTTACTTCCCCACGTGTCTCTGCAGAGGAGAGGTTGGAGCAACCCTCCCCATCTCTGTCCCTAGCCAGGAATTCACTGAGGATGTGTATGTTACAATTTTGGAGCAACCGCCTCAAGACCCAGTGAGAAGGAGTTTTCTCTCATTTCCAGTGTCAGGATCAATGGCTGGCCTAGATGATTGACAATACGGATGTCTACTTCCTTACCAGTGTCTGTCAGAATGAAGCCTTGTCCTAAGTGCCCCAAGACGATCACATCAGAAAGCAACAGTCGAACATCAGTCAGCACATTTCCCAAAGCCTGAGTCATTTAGGCCTAAGTAACCTGTGGAGGACATTATAACTGAGGTCAGCTAGAGCTTCTGCCCCAGCCCCGTTAATTATTACCATTGGTCCTTCAAGTATCGTGTCTGGACATATCTCCAGACTCTCAGTTTAGACTTTCCGGAGAACGACTCTTAAATAAGAACACACACAAGCACCATGAAGTCTAATTCATATACAGCAAAGAAGTAGTTTTTCTATTTTTGTGTGTTTGTTTAAAGGACAATAAAACCTACAGAAACACAGCCCTCACCACAACCACATGATGAAATATCCACCCCAAGCTACTCAATGTTCCCCAAAAAGAAATTGGAGGGTATTTGCTTTGTAAGATATTACTAAAAGGCCTGTTCATGTATTTTCCCCAAATAAGTAGATATTCTGTCCGCAAAGACTGAAATCACATGTAAATTTTTGTTTTTCTAAAAAAGATTTATTTAAAAAATTGAATAAATTTATGTGACTCTTAACTATAGAAGTTACAAAGAATATAGGGTAAAAAGTCTCCTTTCCACCCCTGTCTCCAGCCTTCCAGCCATCCCCTCTCCTGACCCCGACTTCTGCAGGATCCAGTGTCCCTTTCCAGAGATATTTTTACTCATTTGCAAATGAAGGTGCATATGTGGTCACCCTTCCCTGCTTGTTTTTAAAAAACAAATGGAAACATACAAAAAATTAGTCAGGCGTGGTGGCGGGTACCTGTAATCCCAGCTACTTGGGAGGCTGAGGCAGGAGAATCACTTGAACCCAGGATACAGAGGTTGCAGTGAGCCGAGATTGTGCCACTGCACTCCAATCTGGGTGACAGAGTGAGACTGTCTCAAAAACAAACAAACAGGAGCATACTGCACACTGTGTTCTTCTGAATCTCACTTTTTGCACCTAACAATGTATTTTGCAGAACATTCCTTAGCAATTTGCTAAGAGCATTCTTATTCTTTTCCATGGTTGCAAAGAATGGAATTGATAAGTATACCTCTATATATTTAAATGTCTGCTATTAATTAACATTTAGTTTGTTTCTAATTCTTTACTGTTACACACAATGCTACAAATAACAATATTTGTGCCAACATCACTTTGGAGGTGCATAATTGTCTTAGCATGGTGAATTCCTAGAAATGGGAAGTTGCTGGTACACAGAGTATGCACATATGTACTTTAATTTCCATTCAAGGGAGCAGAGCCAGTTAACACTCCCGAAGGCATGTGATGTTGGCTTCCACGCGTCCTTGCCAACGTAGTATATTATTGAATTTCTTTCATCATGGCCAGTCTGGTAGGTGTAATGAGATCTTAGTGAAGTCTTAATTTGCATTTCTCATATTTTAATTGTGAACATCTTTCCATACATTTAAGAGTCGTTTGCATTTTCTTTTCTCTGAATTGTGTGTTTGATAGCCTTTACCTGTTTTGGGAAATGGGGGTGAAGTGTTGGTCTTGTTAACCGATTTTCAGAGCTTACATTGTAAAGGAAGTTTACTTTTGCCTGTGATATGAAAGTATTTCTCTCAGTTCCTTATTTGTCCTTCAACTTTCTTACGTCATTTTTACATATTTACATTTCTGTAATCACTTTTTAAAAATTTTTATTATTCTAGATTTAAGGGGTACATGTTTCATATGAATGTTAGAAAGAGTTTGTAAAGTTCCAAAAACAATTTTTTTTTTTTTTTTGAGATGGAGACTCGCTCTGCCGCCTAGACTGGAGTGCAGTGGTGCGATCTCGGTTCACTGCAACCTCTGTCTCGTCCACACTCCTCCAGGATTCAAGCAATTCTGGAGTCTCAGCTTCCTGAGCAGCTAGAACTACAGGTCCCTGCCACTACTCCCAGCTAATTTTGGTATTTTTAGTGGAGACAGGGTTTCACCATGTTGGCCAGGCTGGTTTCCAACTCCGAAGCTCAAGCAATCCTCCCACCTTGGCCTCCCAAAGTGCTGGGATTACAGGTGCGAGCCATGGCGCCCAACCAAGTTCCAGAAAAAAAAAATTCTATTGATACTTTTATTGACTGTTTTTGACATGAATAAAATTTATAGTTTTTTTTTAATAGTCAAACATTAGCTTTTTAAAAATTTGCGACTTCTTGATTTTGTCATATTCAGAAAGGTCATCCTTGCTGTGAAATTATAAAATCATTCTCTCTTGCTTCTTCTGAACTTTTATTTTTCACATTCAAATCTTTGATTCATTTGGAATTTGTCTTGAGGTCAAACGTCAGGTTAAACTCAAACTTAGTTTGTCCTAGCAGACTATCTAGTTGTTGCCATACCATTTATTAAATAATGCATCTTTTCCCTACTGATATGAAATGCCACCTTCACAATACACTAAATTCCAGTCTGTATATTCACCTCTTTCTGGACTTTTCATTCTGTTCTGTTGATCCGTCTGTGTGCCAGTACCACATTGTTTTAATCAGCATGTCTTTGTAAAGGTTGTTTAAACTACAGAGTTTGTCATCTCTTATTACACTTCCTTTTTAGACTTTTGCAGAATATTATTGCACACATTTTACCACATAAACTTTAGAACTGACTTATTCAGTTCAAAAAAATATTGTTAATCGTTTCATCGGGTTTGCATTAAATTTTATATTGACCTAGAGAGAGCTGGTATCTTTACGATGTTGTGTCTTCCCATTCAGGAACATGGGCTAGCCCTTCGCTTTCTTCAAGTATGTTTTCATGTCTCTTGGGAATGTCTTAAGGGTTTCTACACATAGATCTTGCACATTTCTGGTTGAGCTTATTCCTAGATACTTTATCCTTATCGTTGCTATTATAAATTTTTCCTCTATTACACTGTATCTTCAAATCGAATGTTACTCGTATATATTAGAGCCATTTATTTTGCATTCAGCTGAATTCCTAGGCCCTCTTAATTTTTCTGTAGTTACTTTCTCAGGTTTCCCCTTCTTCATTTCATTTTTTAGACCTCAATATTGTTTGTCTTGTCTTACTGCATTGAATAGTCCTCATGGAGTCTCAGGGGATTCGATGAATACCTTCCTCTTCCCTGCTCAAGACAGGGAAAGTAGCAAAGCAGATGGGGTTACAACCAGCCCCAGCTTTATCCACGAGGACTAGTTATTGCAGAATGTGGCTCGTATCTGTAGGGTAAGGGGATTTTCTAATATGGACTTACTTACCTCGTCATGGGCACTGTGGGATGGGTGCAGACACTCTCATGTGGTGGATGAGTGCCAGCTGCACCTGTAAGATTAAGGTGTGGGGATGGGTGAAGAGGGGAAGGTGTGCTCTCTGTGGGCAGGTCTTTCCCAGAGGAAGGCTCCCAAATATACCAGTGTAAGCCACGCCATTTTCCCTAGAGTGGAGTGAATGAGGGGTGGAGAAGGGCCACGAATGTGATTCTGATTGGGCTCCCTCCAAGATGAAGAAAACATCAGGAGTGGAGAAGACATAGTCCTGCATCCCTGCCTCCTGCAACAATCTCTTCAGAATCAGAAAAAATAATAGTAGAAGAAGTGGCCGTTCTTATCTTTCTCCTGGGTTTCAGTGATAGTGCTTTTATGACATTAATGATGATACTGCTCTCCCTTATCCCAAGGAAGAGGACTTAGGAACGTCCATCCATTTCCACTCTATTTTGCATTTTATTTCTTTTTCATCAAGAATTGTTGAATTCTATCAAATATCTTGTCATTGTCCCTAGGGCCCATCATCCGATTTTTCTTCTTTGCTCTTTTAATATGAACAATAATAGATTTCCTAATATTGACCTATGCTCTGTACATTCTGAAATAAATCTCACTTGGAAATAGTAGTACTCTTTTTTTGAGACGGAGTTTCGCTCTTGTTGCCCAAGATAGAGTGCAAGGGTGCGATCTTGGCTCACCGCAACCTCCACCTCTCGGGTTCTAGCAATTCTTCTGCCTCCCAAGTAGCTGGGATTACAGGTATGTGCCACCACGCCTGGCTAATTTTTTTGTATTTTTTAGTAGAGATGGGGTTTCTTCATGTTGGTCAGGCTGATCTGGAACTCCCAGCCTCAGGTGATCTGCCTGCCTCGCCCTCCCAAAGTGCTAAGATTACAGGTGTGAGCCACTGTGCCCAGCTGGTATTCTTTTAATGTTCTTCTGTATCTTGATTGCTAATATTTTACTAAGGATATTGCATCTAAATCTCTAAGTGAGATTACCCTGTAGTTTTATTTATTCCATTTTTTTGTGGTACAGTATTTATTGGGTTTTTAAAGAACATTATGGTCCATTTTTAAAAGATATTTTGAAGGTTTCCTTATTTTTTTTTCTATGCTCTTGAACAATTCAAATAATATCAGAGTCACCCCATCTGGGACCATGTGTCTGTGTGTGTGTTTAATATTCACAATAACTCTGCAAGGCAAGCATTATTATCGTCTTCATTATGCAGTTGAGGAAACTAAGGTTCAAAGCAGTTTCTTGCCCAAAGTCACATGATGAATTAGTGGGGATGACACTTGATTCAGGGTCAGGTCAGACTCAAGGTCAGGCCAAACTCAGTCAAACTTCTGTTTCCCTCATATGCTCCTTCATGCAGCCACTCTCAAGACAGAGAATGCGGGGCTTGCAACACACAGATCTTGAGTGACACCTCAGTTCTGCCGCTTTCCAGAAGTGTGTCCTTGAACAGATCACTTCACCACTTGACATATGTGTTCTGGTCTCTGACAAATAGGTATAATAATGTCCTCTTCCTCATGGGGTTGCTGTGAGGATGAAATGGGGCAGGATATGAGCAAGAACCCAGCGGAGAAGGATTCACATTCATCAAGTCTTCAATGCTCACCCACTGTATGCTTGGCAATGCCCTCAGGGAGTGGAGAGGAGACATGGCCACAGCCCCTTCCCCTCTGTAATTGCACAGCCACTACACAGGGTGGTTGCTGCGACATATCTTAAAGTGGTGGGAATTGAGGGGGAGCAGTCGCGCCTGCAGTGACAGCTTTCACACAGTGTCCCCAGTGTTCGATTTGCTCCTCTCAATGGACTGTGGTGCTCTGTGGCAGGCAGTGGCTGCCATATGCTCCTTAATTCTGGGATCCAATCATATTTCTAAGTGCTGAGGAGATGTTGGCTGAGCGCAGGGCAATGGGAAGACACCTGTGCTTCCTTCTTGACCTTGAATCTGGTGGGTCTCAGAAGACCTCGAAATTCTATCCCTCGAGTAGAAAAAGTCCAAAAACTTCCCAGTTTGATAATAAGCTTTACAGACTATTTAGAGAACCATTTCCTCCCAATGCAATACAATTTTATTAGCTTTAATTTTTATGTGGTACCTTAGACCTCTCAACTTGCTTGTCTACATATGTGCTATTTTATATGCTTTGACCTGTGTGTCCCATTATCCCTCCCCTTCTCTTTCATTACTAACCACTGTTTTATTCTCTGAGAGAACCCTCTTATACAGAATTTATTTCATATTGTAATATTTCATTTCTTTCAGATTATCCTAGTAATTCTTAGGTTTATTCTAATTTTTCATTGTAAATGAACCAAAAGCTCATTACAAAGATTTTATTGAACAAATAAAAAGAAAAAATGAATCCCCTAGAACAACCATTAAGAACTTCCAGAACAATGCCTGTGGCTTTAGAGAAGAAATGGTAGCTGAGAATAAGAGAAATACTTGCTTCCATTCACATGCCTTCTCCTCTAACTGTAAGTTCCTCTTGATATGTTGCATAGGGCCTTAAATATTGTTGCTGCTCATGAAATATTTGCCGTAATACCAATTGGAAGTATTAGCTAAAATTGAGCAGAGAAAAACAGAATTGGAGAGAAGAAGGGAAAGACAGGTAGATCAAAACATTAGAGGGAAATACTTCGAACCATATCTGTACCCCTATCTGCCCTGCTGCAGTTTTCTGTTTTAGTCTCCACTAGGCACTTAGGGGATTGTAGAAATGGTAATGCATTGAATCCAGGAAAATGAAGTGTGAAGACCCAGAGATGTGCCCAGAACATAAGGTGGAGCTGGCCAAGGCAGAGTTGGGTTGCACTGGGCTGGACAGCAGTCAAGGGCTCTGAGGTTGGCCCATCTCACAGATGAACTCTAGGTGGCGCTGTGGCCGCAAAAGTTTTGGACTGAGAAATTTTGGCAAAACTTAGGAATCTCTGGGTGGGAGCAAGGAAGGGAGAGGAGTAAAGAAAGAATAGTGGGTTGGAATGAAGGAGGCATACAGACGCAGACACACACATACATGGAAGGAAGGTTGGCAGGAATAAGGAAATGGCTTAGACAGTGCTTGGTCCAGAAGAGAGAAAACAAACTGAGGGATCATCAAATTCATTCACTTACTTAATATAAACATTGACTGAGGCCCATCTGGTGCCTGTCACTGGGATAGATGGTGGAGATAAAAGGGCGGCTGAGCAGCCACCTCCCTGAGGCCCTGTGGCTCATGAGAAGTGAGTGTGATGGGCATCCATTAGCACCCAGTGAGTCAATAACGGCATTCTTGAGATGGATCTTGAAGAAAGAAAGCAGGGGCTATGAAGGGCTGTGTTGAGGAAGGGGCCTGGTTTTGTAGAGATAGAAGGACTGCAGAGATGGTTGCCTAGGGGAAGGTGCTCAAGGTGAGATCGGAAGGTAGCCAACACTGAATCAGGAGAGAGAGGACTGCCTGCAGGCCTGGCATGCTCTGCTCTGCTCCTTCTTCCTTGTGGGAAGCACGTTGGGGCAGTGTCTAGCCTGCCTTCTAGAGTTTATCCAGGGTTTGTACTCTCTTTGCTCCCATGATTGTAGTTCAGTGGGCATTCGGAAGTGATTCTGCAGGAATATGTTTGCTCTGCTGACCCAAATGCTCACCTGTGTGTATCACCCAAAGGGCTTGTGTTGGGATAAGTTTTAGGAAGTGTGGTTGTGACCATACATCAAAGCAGCTCTTTCCATCTAGATTCACCAGTACTGAGGCTGAAATTTTTATCTCCTACTATATGATTCAGATATCTGTCTCTCTGTTGGTTTCGAAAAGAAGATAAGAGTGTGACTTCTTGTCTTAGACATAGCTAAATGCAGATGTCAACTAGGTCTGAAGGCTGGACAAGAGGTCTTTCTGGGCCAGAGAGATAAATGTGAGTCACCAGTGAGAGATGGGAATAGAGGAGAAGAGATGAGACCTTAGACTGAGCCCTGGGGAGCTCCAACATTGAAAGGCTGGGTACAGGAGGATAATCTTACAAAGCGATCAAATGAAGGAGGGTGGAAATAAATTCAGGAGGCAGTGTCACCGAAGTCTAGAGAAGAGAGTGTTTCCACATGGTTATCTCAATAGACACAGAAAAGGCTTTCAATAAAATTCAACACCTCTTCATGTTAAAACACTCAATAAACTAGGTACTAAAGGAACATACCTCAAAATAACAGCGCCGTCTATGACAACCCATAGCCAACATCATACTGAATGGGCAAAAGCTGGAATCAGTCCCCTTGAAAACCAGCACAAGACAAGGATGCCCTCTCTCATCACTTCTATTCAACATAATTTTGAAAGTCTTAAGCAGAACAATCAGTCAAGAGAATGAAATAAAGGCATCCAAATAGGAAGAGAAGAAGTCCAATTATCTGTTTGCAGATGCTGTGACTCTATAGTTGTATAGAAAATCCCATGGTCTCAGCCTAAAAGCTCCTTCAGCCGATAAGCAACTTCAGTAAAGTTGCAGGATACAAAATCAATGTACAAAAATCCCTAGCAGTCCTATATACCAACAATAGCCAAACTGAGAGCCAAATCAGAAAACAATCCCATTCACAATTGCCACAAAAAGAATAAAATACCTAGGAATACAGCTAACCAGTGAGGTGAAAGATCTCTACGATGAGAATTACAAAATATTCCTCAAAGTAATCAGAGAAGACACAAACAAATGGAAAAACATCCCAGGCTCATGGATAGGAAGAACCAATATTATTAAAATGGCTACTGCCCAAAACAATTTACAGATTTGATGCTATTCTTATCAAATTATCAATGACATTCTTCACAGAACTAGAAAAAACTATTTTAAAATTCATATGAAACCAAAAAAGAGTCCAAATAGCCAAGGCAATCCTAAGCAAAAAGAACAAAGCTGGAGGCATCATGTTGCTCAACTGCAAACTATACTATGAGGCTACAGTAACTCAGACAGCATGGTAGGGATACAAAAACAGACTGACCAATGGAACAGAATAAAGAGCCCAGAAGTAAGGCCACACATCTATGACCATCTGATCTTCTACAAAACTGAAAATAAACAAGCAATGGGGAAAAGACTCCCTATTCAATAAATGATACTGGGATAACTGGCTAGCCACATGCGGAAGATTGAAACTGGACCCCTTCCTTATAGCATATACAAAAATCAACTCAAGATAGAATAAGGACTTAAGTGTAAAAACCCAAAGTATAAAAACTCTCGAAGACAACTTAGGGAATACCATCCTGGACATAGGAGCAGGCAAATACTTTATGACGAAGACACCAAAGCAATTGCAACTAAAACAAAAATTGACAAATGGGATCTAATTAAACTTAAGACCTTCTGCACAGCAAAAGGAAACTATCAACAAAGTAAACAGACTACTTGCAGAATTGGAGAAAATATTTGCAAGCTATGCATCTGACCAAGGTCTAATATCCAGCATCTATAAGTAACAAACAAATTTACCAGAGGAAAAAAAACCCAGCCTCATTAAGAAGTTTGCAATGGACACGAACAGACACTTCTCAAAAAAAGACATACATGCAAAGAACAAGCAGATGGAAAAAGCACAATAGGACTGATCATTAGAGAAATGCAAATCAAAACACAAGATGCCGTCTCACATCAATTAAAATGGCTATTACTATTTAAAAAGTAAAAAAATAACAGATACTGGGGAGGTTGTGGAGAAAAGGGAATACTTACACACTGTTGGTGGAAGTATAAATTAATTCAACTATTGTGGAAAGCAGCATGGAGTTTCTTCAAAGAGCTAAAAGCAGAGCTACCGTTTGACCCAGCAATCCCATTATTGGGTATATACCCAGAGGAATAGGAATCATTCTGTCATAAAGACACATACACATGAATGTTCACTGCAGCACTATTCCCAATAGCAAAGATACGGAATCACATAAATGCCCATCAATGGTATATTGGATAAAGAAAACGTGGAATATATACACCATGGAATATTATGCAGGTATAAAAAAGAACGAGATCATGTGTTTTGCATGAACATGGATGGAGCTGGAGGCTATGAGGCTTAGCAAACTAACTCAGGAACAGAAAATCAAATACCGCATGCTGTCACTTATAAGCAGGAGCTAGATGATAAGAACTCATAGACACAAGAAAGGAAGCAGTAGACACTGGGTTCTACTTGATGGTGGAGGTTGGGAGGAGGGAGAGGAGCAGGAAAGATAACTACTGGGTACTGGTCTTAATATCTGGGTAATGAAATAATGTGTACAAATGAACCCCTGTGACACATGTTTACCTGTGTAACAAACCTTCATATGTATCTCCAAACCTAAAATAAAAGTTAAAAAAAATTCTCATTGACTGATGGAAGCACTTTGATGTATAAGAAAAGGCACACGGAGCTTAGGAGGCAAGGTGCATGGTATATGAGCTTTCCCTTTCTGCCTCCCTCAAACCTTGTAAATTGTCACAGAAGTCTCCTTCACTAGATTCAGTTTTAGAACAGGAACATAGTTTATTTTTGTTTGATCAATCAAATAAATTCACCAAATACTGCTATTTTTTTTTTTTTAAACAAAGAAGGTGTTTCAAGGAGGGAGTAGCCAGCAGGGGCACCTGTCTGTTAGGTTAAGAGAAAGGGAGTCCATTGGTGACCTCAGCAAGCCACGTCTGGAAGAGTGATGGAGGCTGTATAAGCTGGATTGCATTGAGGAAGAGAATGGGAGGTGGAACAGAGGTAGCTAGTATAGACAACTCTTTTGAGGAGTTTGTGTGAGGTGTAGGAGTAGGCACCTTTCACTCAGTAGGCCCAGTAACTGCAGCATCTCCCTATTTTTGGAGAATTCGCTACCTGTGGATCTTGCTGAGAAACAGAGCCTGTCTCACATTACACATGAGGAAGGTACCAGACAGATACAGTACCTGTCTTCCCAGTTGGCCTTGAGTGGGGATGAGCATAGGACAAGGCTTATGTATCAGAAGAGTTATCCCAGACTCAAAACCAGGAACAAGTGAAACACAAGAGGAATGTTTTCTGAGAGAACTGGTGGCTGTAAAATGATGAGTTCCTGGGATAGCAGAGCTGGCTACAGCGGTGTGAGCATGGCTCACCATGGCACCAACAGAAAGGGAAGTGGTGGTAGTGATAGTGGTGGTGGTGGTGGTGACGGCAGGGGTGGTGGTGATGGCAGGGGTGGTAGTGGTGATGGTGATATGGTGGTGGTGGTGGCAGTGGTGGTGATGCTGGTGGTATTGGTGGTAGTGGTAGTGGTGGTGGTGGTGGAAGTGGTGGCAGCGGTGGTGATGGTGGTGGTGGTGGTGGTGTTGGTGGAAGTGGTAGTGGTGGTGGTAGTGATGGTGGTGGTGATGGTGGTGGCAGTGATGGTGGTGGTGGTGGTGGTGAGGGTGGTAGCAGTGATAGTGGTGGTGGTGGTGGTGAGGGTGGTGGCAGTGATGGTGATGGTGATGGAGGTGGGGGTGGTGGCAGTGATGGTGATGGTGATGGAGGTGATAGTGGTGGTCATGTTGGTGGGAGTGGTGGTAGTGGTAGTAATGGTAGTGGTAGTGATGGTTTTGGAAGCAGACCCTAACCTCCTGGCAATTCTGTAAGCCGACCAAGTATCTATGTATGCACCCATCAACTATATATGTAGGTATCTACAGCTTTTAAAATACAGTTTATTGAGGTACAATATTGAATTTTGAAAAATATGTATACATATGTGACCGCTTTTGTAATCAAGATATGAAACACTTCCATCACCCCAAAAAGTTGCCTCGTGCCCTTTTGCAGTTAATTTCCCACCGACTCCTGATCCAAGGGAACTGCTTGTTTGTTTCTGTATCTATAGTTTTCCCTATTTTAGAGTTTTATACAAATTCAATCAACATTGTATCTGACTTCTTTCCCTCAGCTTAATGCTTTTGAGAGTCATCCATGTGGGTGTGTGCCTACCTACAGTAAACATGTTTATCTACAGTGCTTAATTCTTTCCTGGTGCTGGATCATATTCTGCACTATTTAATATACTGCAATGTGCTTATCCACTCACCTGTCGGTGAATATTAAAGCCATGTCCAGTTTTTGGCCACGATGAATAAGGCTGCAATGAACAATTGTGTACAGGTCTTTTGTGACATATGTTTCAATATCCTTTTAATCAGTTCCATTTTTGCTTAAATCAGCAAGAGTTGGCTTCTGCTGCTTGTAGCTAAGAGATCTGACTGCATGGAAGGAGAGAAGGGAAATTAGCTGGCAGCTGGAAGGGGACGTTAGGTCAAGAGAGGATTTTATTTTTAAGGTGTAAAAGACTTGAGCATGTTTAAATATTGATGCTCATAATCTGGTTGAGAGGGAGCTGTTGAGAAGAGAAATTGATCTTGTGAACCCCTGCAAAGGTGGGAGGGGAGGAGTTCCAAAGCCCAGATGGCAGAAAAGTCTTTTGAAGGGGAGCAGAGGCAGGGCCTCAGATGGGGCAAGGGGGAACGAGGAGAGGACAGGAAGGTGGGTATGGAGGGCGGGTAGCAAGAATTTGAGGGAGCTCTCATCTGAAGGCTTCAACTTTTACTGGGAAGTAGGAGGCAAGGCTACATGCTGAGACTGAGGGAGAAGTCAGATGTTAGAGGTCTGGGGATGGGGAAAGTATGCGATGGTCATTACAAGGAGCTCAAGAGGGAAGTGACTGCAGAAATAAAGCAGCAATGCTGAGCAGCCTTGAAAGCCCAGCTGGGGCTGGTGACTACAACACAGAGTGATACCAACAGCTTCACTGTTGTGTCCCAGCAGAGCTGAGGTCCTCGGAGACAAGCTTGGGGAAGGGGCTGAGGGAATGGGAGATTTTTTGAGTTAGGGGCCTGTACTGAAGATCCTTGTGCTACCCCCAGGATCTAACACAGAACCCTGAGTTGTATTCTGTTCTAACATTAATATTTGTTGAATGGATGAATGAGTTTAAAGGACATGAACAATGAGAGCTTAGCACTAGACTGGTACCACCTCCTTGTTGTACAGAGAAAACCCCTGATGTATAAAGAGGGGAAGAGAAATGGCCAAGGTTACATGGCAAGCCCATGGCAGGGATTGGATTTGTCCTTGGGTCTGTCTGATCTCACGTCCAGGCTCTTTTCATGATTGAAGGGACAAAGAGGTCTGTGTTCAAATCCTGTCTCTACCAGTGGCTCGCCATAAGACTTTGGGCAAGTCACTTAAGTGCTGGAAAGCATTGTTCACTCAATTTTTTACTGTTGTTGCTTTTTAAAATTTTACTTTAATTTCTGGGATACATGTGCAGAATGTGCAGGCTTGTTGCATAGGTATAAATGTGCTATGGTGGTTTGTTGCACCCATCAACCTGTCATCTAGGTTTTAAGTCCTGCATGCATTTTATAGACGTGGATACTGAGTGTCAGGCACATTAAACAGGAAGCCCACAACTATGTCACTGGAAACAAACAGGTAGAGCAGGATTTCACAGGTTCCTTCATTTAGTCAGTATTTATTGGTTACTGGGGTAGATTAAATTTTGGGTCCCAATTCTTCATTCCATTGTAATAGGATTACACACCTACACTCTTTGCCATGTACTTTTGCATTGAGACAAGTACTTTCTCCTTCCATTGATGTTGGCTTAGCCGTATGACTTCATTTGGCCAGTGGAAAGTTAGTGGACGTAACACAGCAGAGGATGTAAAGGAGCTGGTGTTTTGGTGATTTCCATAAGAAGAGCATGCTCTAGAAGGCCACTGCTCCTTCAGCCTACCCCAGAATGAACACATTTGGGCTAGACTTAAACTCAGCTGCACCATGGAGCCCATCCAGCTGCTCCTCAGTGTGGACATCATCACCCAGCTGAACCTGGATTAGAACAGCATGGCTGTTCTGTTGTAAGCCATTAACACATGTCTGCTATTGTGAGCCATTAAGCTAGGTGGTTTGTTATGCAGTATTATTGCAGCAGTTACTGACTGATACAAGACCAGGTCCCATGCTAAGTGTAGACTTGGCTTGCAGAGATGAATCAGATGCTGTCTCCATTCTCAGGAGTTTACAGTTCAGTGGAGGTGGGGAGTTTTTTTTTTTTAATGAATTCTTTTTTTTATGTTTGAGAAAAATTAATCTTTTTAATTTTTATTTTTTTAAAATAATACTTTAAGTTCTGGGGTACATGTGCAGATCATGCAGGGTTGTTATGTAGGTATACACCTGCCATGGTGGTTTGCTGCATCCATTCCCCCATCATCTACATTAGGTATTTCTCCTAATGCTATCCCTCCCCAAATCCCCCTCCCACTGCTATCTCTCTCCTAGTTCCCCCCACCCCCTGACAGGCCCCAGTATGTGATGTTCCCCTTCTGGTGTCCATATGTTCTCATTGTTCAACACCCACTTATGAGTGTGAACATGTGGTGAACAGAAAACCAAATTCTTATTTCTAAAATTCGTACTAAATCTAAGAGGCAAATGAAAATTTGCTCAAAGCTTCTTTTAAGGGCAGCCTTAGATTATCCTTGGAAGATGAAACTGGTAAATTAAAAAAAAACACTTAAAAATTTCTGCAATTTACAAATGTCAGAATTTATTTTGGGATAAGAAGAAACAGGTGAGCTGGGAAGGTGCTTTTACTGAATGATGTCATCAAACAGTATATTTGATGGATCCAAAGACAAATGTCTTTGGCAGCTATTTTAATGAATGAGGGTAACTTGATACTTTATTCTGGAGTTGTATAAAAACGTGGATGTTAATGATTTGACCGTTTTATTACTTCCCCCCCAATGTATAATGTGATGTCTTTGCATATTAGTTTGCAAAGTGCTTGAAGCAATTTTCAACCAAACACGAGTGTTTGGTGAGGGTTGAATCTGCTGGACAAATCCACAGCTGTGTGAGTACCTGCACTCAGGCCACTGTGTGGTCCTGAGTCAGGGACTAAGTTTCTCCACCTGCAAAAGGGATAATACCACACCGTCCAGGGTTGTTAGGGAGATTCACGGAGGTGATCTGAATGAATGCAGCACACAGCACTGGCACAGCCCCACCTCCCCTCCACACACCTCCCATCTCTCCCATATGGGATGAGCCTCCCTGCTCTCTGGCTCCATCAATAGCTTGCAAGTCAGTTTCCCTCTCTAGGCCTCAGTTCTCCATCTGTAAACCACCACCACCAACACATTGATTTATGCCCCGCTAGACTGTGAAGCCCTTGAGAGCAGGGCCTGTGTTTGACTCACACCCACGGCATCCCTAGGATTTGTCCAGGGCTGAGTGTATGATGGGCTAAATCAGTGCTGCTTTTCATGAGTATTATTATTGTTTTGGTAGAGGTTTCTGTCACTACAACCCAGAGCAATACCCTCAGTAGGGCAAGGGTGTAACGTCCATGGTTTAGAAAGCTTGCTGTTAACTGGGGGTCCACGCATATGGACCAGAAAGGAAGTTCTTTACTTCAGCCTTCAGTCACATCCTAAAGAGTATGTGTTATTTCTCTGTGGATTCTCATGGCCCAGGCAGGGACTGACACATCGCACGCATCTGATATCTGGACAATGGGTCAGCCCCAGAATTGCGATTTGAAACCAGCCTCCAATTTTCATTTATTTATTTATTTATTTATTTATTTATTTAGTCTATCTATCTATCTATCTATCTATCTATCTATCTATCTATCATCTGTCTATCATCTATCTAGCTGAGATAGGGTCTTACTCTGTTGCCCAGGCTGGAGTACAGTGGTGTGATCATGGCTCACCACAGCCTCAACCTCCTAGGCTCAAGTAATCCTCCCAGCTCAGCCTCCTGAGTATCTGGGACTACAGGCATGGATCACCAGCACCTGGCTAATCTTTTAACTTTTTATTTTTTGTAGACATAGGGTCTTCCCACATTGCCCAGGCTAGTCTTGAACTCCTGGGCTTGAGCTATCCTCCTGCTATGGCCTCCCAAATTGCTGGGATTACAGGTATGAGTCATTATGCCCAACCTAAATTTACCTACGATTCAACACGTCTCATTAAAATATATAACCCTAATTTCATCACAAACAAAACTTTTTAACATTCATAGCACAAATTTTGTTTTTGAAAGCCGGCTCTGGGCCGACAGTGGAAGCAGAGCCGTGGAGATGTGGAAAAGGCGTGAGCCGCAGGGAGCGCTGCTCCCAGTGATGGCGGTGAGTGCTGACCTCAGGCACAGAGAAGTCTACAATACGAAGTCAGGTGGTGACTGGTGATACAAAGAAAACTAATACAGGAAAAAGGAGAGAGAGAGTCTTGGGGACAATATTTTATAAGAAATGACCAGGGAAGGCCTTTTTGAGAAGGTGACATTTAAGCAGAATGTGAGAAGCAGTCAGCAAATGTTCTGGGAAGAAAGTTTTGGGCAGAAGGAGCACCAAGCGTGAGGCCCTAATACTGGAAGATGCTAGGAGGGGTGTCTGGGGAGTGACAAGGGGACCACTGCAGCTGGCATAGAATGAGCAAGGAGAAGGGGCAGGGAATGATGCCGGAGGTGACTGGATTGGGGTAGGCCATGAAAAGCAACGATGATTTCACTCCAAGTCTAACGGGAAAGCATAGGGGCTCTGAGCAGGGGAACGCCAGGATCTGATTCACATTTTACAGCATTTGTGACCTTGTGGAGTGTAGACTGGGGTTAGTGGCCGCAATGGCAACAAGGAGACCTGATGGGAGGCTGGAGAGATGATGGTGGCTGACTCAGGGTAGAAGCAGTGGGGGATGAGTGTGGCCCATCTCTAGATATGTTCTGATAGTGGAAGCAGCAGGATGGAAAGGATGTAGGGATGAGGGGGAGAGTGATCAGGGTTGACTCCACCACCTCTCATCTAAGAGACCGAGTGGACAGTGGCACTATTTACTGAGGTGGGGTGCTGGAGATCTGGGGGAAGACATCACAAGCTTGGTTTTGAATATGCTACCTGGGAGACGCTTTCTGACCTCCAAGTGCAGAGGTCTCAGTAGCAGCTGAGTGTCAAGGGAGAGCTGATTCGGAGTGTAGGTTTGGGATTCAGCAGAGTATTTAGAGCCATGAAACAGGCTGACGTCAGGGGAGTGAGTGTGGACCGGAAAGAGGACTTAGACCAAGGGAGCCATTTAAAAAAAATCTGGCTACCTACAAATGTCTTTACATTAGTCAGACTGACATGTGCTGTAAGAGAGGGTAGGTAATGTATATGGCGATGGGTGTCGGAGGAGGAGGAGGCTTCTCTGAAAGATGGAGTTGAGCTGGGGACTGGGGATGGTAAAATCTGGACACAGCAATATTTTCTGCTCTGAAAATCAGGAGCTGAGGCTGGATCAGCCCCTGGCCTAGGGTAGTCGAAAAAGCACAGGTTTAGAGTCTTACGGGTTTTAATTCCCATCCTTGCAGCCACTTCCTAGGTGTGAGGTCTGGAAAAGGTGACTCACCTTCAAAAGCTCAGTGTCCATGTCTATAAAACAGGGTCAGTAGCACTGACCTTTCAGGGTCACTGGAGAAGTGCGTCAGACAATTTATGCACAGGACTCTGCACGGGAACACCAGAAAAATGAGGCCCTAAGATAATGGATATTAATGGGTATTAACGGAAGTTTCACACTGACCATGGGAAATGTGAACTTGAGTGCTAAGTCTGTGAATCAAGATTTTACTTTAAGCCAGAGACATGTCTACTTTTGAGGTTCTTTTATGGGAAATCCTTTGATAAAATGTATCACGATGTATGTATCACCCCCTGGTGGTGGGTACTGGATGCTGACTTGGTTCTCTCTGGACTCCAGAATCTGAACTCCGATGATCTACCCAGTTAAGACATATCCACATGACAAAATTTTCAGGTTTTTTTTTTTTTTTTAAAATAACTCAGAACTTTCATTTGAGGAGTGTTTGAGCCATATCCTAGAATGAAAATTACACACAGCTTACTATGTAATTAACAAAATCATATTTAATCGCTCTGAAGTGCCCCACCAGTGACTTCTGAGATGGATCTCCCATGCCTCCTTACACATGAACTGGAAAGAATGATTGCCGTAGTACCTGAGGGCAGAATCCCAGGGACGCTGTGGTTTGAATTCCTTTTTCCCTTCCTCTGCCTTGTGCTACTTGTGTGGCCTACTCCAGTGGCCTGGTTTCTAAATGTATCCCGCTATTAATCCAGCTGGACTTATTGGGGCACTAAGAGATAACTAATAGTTTTCCAATTCCCCCTGCCCCTTCGACTGGCTACATTGCAGACCCCCCTCCCCACCCCTGGAGGACCTCTCGTGTAGATCCAATAGCTTTCCTTGTCACTATCAGGGACACTATCTCCTTTTCATGTATAAAAAAACCTCTCACCTGATCAAAATCAATCTAAATTTTTCACCAAATTCAAAGTGTTTGTTTCCCCTTAGCTCGGGGTAAGCCCAGGCCTCTTGTCCTCTCTGGAGGCTGCTTCTGACTCCTGCAAGGATAGGTGGGGAGGTGCGATAAAAGGAAAGGAGGACATCAGTGCCCTCTGTGTGAAGCCACCCAGATGCTAGCTCTCTCCCTGATAAGGGGCTTATATGTGGGTTTTTTCCAGAGCCACTGGGCTCTTTCTTGGTGTGGACAAAGCTCTCCCAAGAGAGTATCTTTCAACTCTCTTGCAGCTTCTGCTCTGATGGTCCACTCCTCATGTCCTGAGGATCGCTGGCTTCAATCCGGCCCATCGGTCGGCTGGTTGGGGGCAGGTGGGAAGGTGGGGACATGTGAGGTTCCGAACCAGTTTTGCTATCTCTCAGCAAGTCCCTTGGGAGTGGACTGGCTCCCTTCTTCTGAATGGGAACATACTACCTTTAGCTTTGGAGGCTCAGATGTGACTTGCAGACATGAGAAAAAGTTCCAAGTAACATCCTGTTACACAGGATATTAACTCCTTCACAAATGCTCAACTTTTCTCTTCAGCGTAGAAGAATGGTTACGTCTGCAGTTCTGGAGTCTGACGTTGGCTGGGTGACCATGGGCAAATCATTTAACCTCTCCTGATCTGTAAAGCAGGGGCAATGGCCTTCACCCTCAAGTATGTTGTTTAGATTGATTTGTTCTTTAGGTGCCAGATGGCACATAGCAAGTCCCCAATAAATGGAAGCCCTTATTTGTACATTTCTGAGGAGTCCTGGTTTCCTCCAACCGAGGCTGGATGTCAGTGCTTCTTGCTAATCCAGGTACCAGTCCCTCCTGCCATTTGCCTGGCCTCTGTCTTTGATAATAACACTTGACGTATTTTGAGCATCACTATCTCATTTACATCTCACAACGGCCCTGCAGGGTAGATATTATCATCATTCCCATTTACAGATAACAAAACTGAGATTCAGGAGGAGGTTGAGTCACCTGCACAGCGGAAAACAGCTTGTAAATAGCAGAACTGAGGTTTGCCCGCAGACCTGTCTGATCTCAAAGCCTGCCTGTTTTACCACCCATTTTATCTCCTAATTATTTGTCCTGTCTCTTTGTGCCCTCTGCCAAGAGCAACTCTCCTGCACTCTATGGACATAATAGTGGATCCCTTTGAATGAAATCACTTCCTGCTTGGAGCGTACCCTGAAAATGGATCCCCCACTGCCCAGTAAAATGAAACTTCCTGTGTTACATAATAACAAATTCCCAAAGCAGATTTGTAGAGGTAATATTGACTCCATCCACTTCCTGTCTATGGTTATTCAAGCTTCATAAAGTTGCATTCTCATGAAAAGCATCCAGTTACTATTGATGCAGTACCTACCTTGTGTCCAATACTGGATTAGTCAAGAAGGGAAACTTATTTTCTGATCTTAAGCCTAGAATCTATTTTGAGTGTAAGAGAGGTAAAAAAAAAAAATTACTGGCAATGCCAAGATGTATGTAATAAATACCTGTGAGGGGGAAGGGAAGTTAGTACCATGGAACTTAAATGAGGGAAAAATCAAGTGGCTGGATGAGTGGGGAGGGGTAGGGAGAAAGTCACAAAAAGCTTCCTGGAAAATCTGGGGCTGGGGCTGAGCATTGAGGGCCAGGTAGAATGTGGAGAAGTGAAGGTGAGAAAGACATGTTTAGTGTGTTTGCAGCAAAGGAGCAGGGGCCCACAGAGGCAGGAGCTCAGCATGGGTGCAGGGACTCATTCTTCCAAAATAGTCTCTCTTTTACAGCCGTTGAGCCTCTTTGCTCCCTGCGTGGGGATTTTTATGACCCCATCCATCTGTTTGCAGTCAGCCTCAGGTTTGCTTTGAAATTCAAAAGCTGAAATGGAAGTGTTATATTGGAGCCAGAGCAGCAAGCTGGGCAGCTTTCTCAGAGGAGGAGGGAGCGGCCTCATGGAGCACACACCACTGCCGCAAACACCTCTTCTTGTTGGCCTGCGTCCCTGTGTCCCTGTGAAGTATGGGACCAGGAGAGCTTGATGACCAGCCCGAGAGGAGCTTCCAGCACAGCTCTGAGCTGGTGGCCTTCATGCCCACCAGCAGGCAGCCCGCGAGTGTGCGTGGCCAAGCGTGGAGATTCAGGGAGACCTTCAGCTGGGGCTTCGTGCCTGCTCCGGATCCGTCCGGCCTGTGTTTATTTCTCTTTCCTGCTCTGGCAGACTGGCCTGGGCCCGCTGGGAGAGTTGGCTCAGCCCTTGCTGCCTCCTGAATTCCCTGGCTCAGCTACCACCCCCTGCATTCCTTAGGAGCCTCAGTGTCCCAGAGAGACGCGATTTTTTCCATCCTCTTGAATAAAAGACTTTTAGTGACGTTCATTGATCATATCCAAAATCCACAGACCGGACTTCCAAGTCCTGCTCCAGACCCTCCGCTTCTCTCAGTTCCGTGTGCTCGAAGCCCACATCCTCGATCACATGCTTTGCCCAGTGCCGCCTCTAGCACGTCTCTCCATGCCCTCCTTCTCTGTCATTCACACAGCCACCAGTGGTCCACAGCTCCCACCGCCCTCTTGAAAGTCCTGCTGGATGGTTCCCTCCTCCCCAGCCTGCCCACGCCCCACACTCCCATGGCTGTCTTTCCTGCCTCCCCTCCTGAGTACCCCCTCAGCCCACTCTCTGTATGCCACATCCACCACTTAGCCTGGCTGTGCCTTTGTGCCTCTGTCCGAATGTGTGTGGAACGTGGATCTGAAGCTTCTTACCATGTCCTGGGGATGTTAAAGGGCCCCTTTGACAGACGGGCTGGAAGCTGCTAAGGGCAACAATTAGTTGTTCGGGTTTAGCATTTGATGCAAATTAATTTTTTAGAAGGGATGACTACAAAACTTGGGAGTTGAATTAATTTTTTGGAAGGGATGGCTTCAAATCCTGGGAGTTGGATTAAGAGGTTAGAGGGTAGAGAACTTGGAATCCTAACCTAACAAACGTAGAAGGCCCTTCAAAGATCATCTCTCTAATTGCTGCATTTTTTGAATAGGGAAACTGAATCTCAGTCATGGACCTAATGTTATTTATGAAGTCAGTAGCAAAGCAGGAATGGAACTCTCTTTGAGTCCGGAATTAGTCAAAATCCTCCACTCACAGCACTTGGGGTTATTGAGCAAAGCTTGAAGGATTGTGGAAACTCAGGGCACATGCTTCTTTCCTCTTATAAGAACCAGGATAACATGCACTGAAGTTGATTTTGCAGATATAAAGCACTTCACATCCGTTGTCTCAGGTCGCCGCCATCACAGCTCTATAAAGTAAATAATATTTATCCCCTTTTCCCAGATAAGGCTGATAATACCAGGATTAAGTGACACGCCCAAGGAAAAATAACCAGTAGGTAGCCAAAGAGGGTCTTGGGCTCAGGCCTGTTGCTATTTGCATTGTATCACTCCACCTCCTATTCCTCCAAAGGGGTACTCTCTTTTAGGAAATCACGCAGAAAATGCTGCAGTAGAAAATAGAACAGCTCTAAGTTCCAGGGACTGGTACAAAAGCTCAGGACTTTTCATTTCTCATGTTGGAAAGAAACATCTAGAGCAGGGGCTCTTTATCCTTTCAGACCCAGGGGCCCATTTTATCACAAATACTTTAGAGTGTCCCTTCTATAATGAAATAAAATTTATGAGTAATATAATACACCTACACATACGATTTTTAAAAATTAATTCAATGCCCTAACTATAAGGAAAAATAAACGTAGCTTATAGTAAAATATTATGTAATTTGGGTTGTCAACACTTGGGCATAGCAATACTTGTGGACATAATGTAATAGTCAAAGCTTGTACCTAACTGCTGAGTCACCCTGAAAGTGACAGATACAATACCAAAGGGTATCGCTGTGTGCCTCTCTGACACCTCGAATACACAGGCATTGTTAGAAATGTGGCACTCAAAAATAGTGAACAACTCTTGGTAAAGTTCAGAACAGAACAAAGTACATTCTTCTCTCCATATACATGGTAATTGCATTCCTGTAAGATTTAGTGCATATTAAGCCTTTACAAACAAAATACTACATGTTTACATAAAATGGATTCAGGTTCCAGGCTCAGATAATTACAAGTGACTTTTTCTCTCCCCTAATGAACGTTTGGCAAAGCATGCAAAAATTGTGCAGTATGGGAGATCGTTCTTTATGTGGGACTCTTAGCAGGTCACTAAGCGTCCCTGGCCCATGACCACAACCACCCTCCGCCCCTCTGCAACACCTGTATGAAAGCCAAAACCTCCCTATGAATTCCCAAAACATCCTGTGGGTGGTGATACTACTCCTGCTGAAATACACTGATTTGGAGATTTCCTCTGAGAAGCCAGGCATAGAAGAGGGAAGGCTCAGACCTGCGTTCTACCTAGATGATGCATTTCTTTCAGTTTTGCTTTTGATGAACATAATTTAATCCTTCTCTTGGATGATACGTAGTCTTCAGACTTAAAATTAATGCACTAAATATTAATTATATGTCCTCCATTATAAAAACTGTTCATCCAGAGGATGGAAAAACGAGTAAGACCTGGGCTTTGCATGCACGGCTTTCCCTTTATAAAACTTGAAGGGTGATAAAGCCATACAAAACTCGTAAGACTGACTGGATGCGTACAAAGCCTGGGACTTCAGAAGAGGTGTCAATGTGAGTCGGGAGGACCAGGGCAGGCTCTACCAGGAAGGAGAAATTACGCGAAGCCTTGAATAAAAGGAAGGAAGTTTTTAGGTGAAAATAGGGAGAAAGAGTAGCTAGCTGTGGAGGGGACAGTGGGACTGAGGAGGAGTTGGGAAATTGCAGGTATGTTCAGGGAGCCCGAGTCACTCTCTATGGCTGGAGTGTGGTTCTAGGGGAGGGGAGGAGACACACATCTGGAGAAGCTGGCTGGGCAAACTATAGAGGGCCTGGGAGGATTGCTGGGAGAGGAAGGGAGGGAGAGAGGAAGCAAACGCACATTCCGTGTTGATTTTAACTTCTTGAGGGAGAGCCCCTGTCCTATGGTAGCCATCACATACCTGATGGGTGCCACTCAGTGTCTGCCTCCCCCACCGAGCTGCAGGCTTCATATTTTTCTAGCTGGGCCTGGCACCCTGCAGGCTCAGGTTTGGGGTGTGGAAGGTTTTTGGAGCCTAGGTGAACTTGACTCTTTGGGCTAGTTCTCTGTATTTAGGTGAGCCTGTGTGCTGAGGCCAGGAAGGGGGCCTGGAAGTCAGGATGCCCAGGTCAGCCTCCAACTGGCATGTGCCAAGAGGCCTTGGGTGGGTCCTTCTCTTGGTGGTCCCCTTACCTGTTCAGTGAGGGGTCTGAGTCCATAGGGGAATCATGGCCCCTCCAGCTCCCACATTCCCACCTTGCTCCTTCAGGTCACCTGTTTAGAGCCTGAGGTCGCAGCCTGAGCAACACTGTCCCCTGGTGGCAGCTCCCAGATGGCAGGAGAGCCAGTACTACCTTCCAAGTCCAACCCCCCTTCTGAGGAGTTTGGCCCAATCTTCCATACCCAAAGACATACCCAGTCTGTCTTTGGGTATGGCTGTGTTGGGATGCTCCAGAGCAGGGGGGTGGGCAACTCCACAGAGTTGGTCCCTTCCTAGGGGACTCCCAGTAGTGTGTCCAGCGCCCTCCCACCCACCATCACCAAGGAAAGTCTCTGGGACCACGTGACGTCATGGGTCATTCTATTTGTGGGATCAGGCAAGGGGCATAGGGTGAGGTGGGGCTCAATAAATACCATCCTCCGTCATCTTCATCGTCATCACCACCACCAGCAAGAGGCCTAAGCTCTTGGGGTCTGTGAGCACAGGCACACCTGCCTTATCCTAAGTCCTCTCGGTAACTCTGTGGGGTGAGGCTATCCTCTCCCATTTTATTGATAGGAAAACTGAGATTCAACAGGAGGAGGGGATGTCCTCTACCTCACTGGGCAAACTGTAGAGGGCCTGGGAGGGAGGATTGCTGGGAGAGGAAGGGAGGGAGAGAGGAAGCAAACACACATTCCGTGTTGATTTTAACTTCTTGAGGGGGGTCCCCTGTCCTATGGTAGGCATCACATACTTGATGGGTGCTACTCAGTGTCTGCCTCCCCCACCGAGCTGCAGGCTCTGTATGTCTCAGCTGGGCCTGGCACCCTGAAGGCTCAGTTGGGTGAGCAGAGAAAGGGTGAGACCCTGCTTTCTCTGGGGCTTTCGCTTTTCCCTGGCTCCTCAAGTCAGGCTCCAGCTTGTGCTCTGGATCTGAACCAGGCCTCCTTTGTTCTGAAGCTGCCTGGGGCTCCTGCTGCCCACGGGACGGTGCCTTGACCTGTCATTCACAGCCTCTAGAGCCTGAATCCACCAGCTCTGGAATATTCCCTCTACTGCTGCTTGAAGCCCAGGCACTCCAAGACCGGTCCTGCTGCCTGTGCCAGAAATTAAATTTAAGTTTAAATATATATATAATTATAAAATTTAATGTGTATATATATATAAAATTTAAATATATATATTTATATAATTATATATAATTTATATATTTATAAAATTTAATGTATATATATACAATTTAAATATATATATTTACATATATAAATTATATATATAAATATATGTGTATATATAAATATATATATATTTTTACATTTTTTATTGAACCTTAGGTTCTGGGGTACATGCAGAACATGCAGGGTTGCATAGGTACATACATGGCAATGTGGTTTGCTGCCTTCATGCACCCATCACCTATATCTGGCATTTCTCCTCATATTATCCCTCCACAACTTTGTACCCTCAGCTGTCCCTCTCCTAGTCTCCCCCAACAGACCCCGGTGTGTGATGCTCCCCTTCCTGTGTCCACGTGTTCTCATTATTCAACACCTGCCTATGAGTGAGAACATGTGGTGTTTGATTTTCTGTTCTTGTGTCAGTTTGCTGAGAATGATGGTTTCCAGATTCATCCATGTCTCTACAAAGGACAAGAGCTCATTGTTTTTCATGGCTGCATAGTATTCCATGGTGTATATGTGCCACATTTTCCTTGTCCAGTCTATCTTCGATGGGAATTTGGGTTGGTTCCAAGTCTTTGCTATTGTAAACAGTGCCACAATGAACATACATGTGCATGTGTTTTTAATATAGAATGATCTATAATCCTTTGGATATATACACAGTAATGGGATTGCTGGGTCAAATGGAATTTCTATTTCTAGGTCCTTGAGGAATTACCACACTGTCTTCCACAATGGTTGAACTAATTTACACTCCCATCAACACTGTAAAAGTGTTCCTATTTCTCCACATCCTCTCCAGCATCTGTTGTCTCCAGATTTTTTAATGATCGCCATTCTAACTGGTGTGAGATGGTATCTCAATGTGGTTTTGATTTGCATTTCTCTAATGACCAGTGATGATGAGCATTTTTTCATGTTCGTTGGCCTCATATATGTCTTCTTTTGAAAAGTGTTTGTTCATGTCCTTTGCCCAATTTTGAATGGGTTTGTTTGTTTTTTTCTTGTAAGTCTGTTTTAGTTCTTTGTAGATTCTGGATATTAGCCCTTTGTCAGATGGGTAGATTGCAAAAATTTTTTCTCATTCTGTTTGTTACTGGTTCACTCTGATGATTGTTTCTTTTGCTGTGCAGAAGCTCTGGAGTTAAACTAGATCCCATTTGCCTATTTTGGCTTTTGTTGCCAATGCTTTTGGTGTTTTAGTCGTAAAGTTCTTGCCTATGCCTATGTCTTGAATGGTTTTGCCTAGGTTTTCTTCTAGGGTTTTTATGGTGTTAGATTTTATGTTTAAGTCTTTAAAACATCTGGAGTTAATTTTAGTGTAAGGTGTCAGGAGGGGGTCCAGTTTCTGCTTTCAGCACATGGCTAGCTAGTTTTTCCAATATCATTTATTAAACTGGGAATCCTTTCCCCATTGCTTGTTTTTGTCAGGTTTGTCAAAGATTAGATGGTTGTAGATATGTTGTGTTGCCTCCAAGGCCTCTGTTCTGTTCCATTGGTCTATATCTCTGTTTTGGTACCAGTACCATGCTGTTTTGATTACTGTAGGCTTATAGTATAGTTTGAAGTCAGGTAGCGTGAAGCCTCCAGCTTTGTTCTTTTTGCATAGAATTGACTTGGCTATGCTGGCTCTCTTTTGGTTCCTTATGAAATTTAAGGTGTTTTTTTTCCAGTTCTGTAAAGAGGGTCATAGTTAGCTTGATGGGGATAGCGTTGAATCTATAAATTACTTTGAGCAGTATGGCCATTTTCACAATATTGATTCTTCCTAACCATGAACATGGAATGTTTTCCCATCTGTTTGTGTCCTCTCTGATTTCATTGAGCAGTGGTTTATAGTTCTCCTTGAAGAGGTCCTTCGCATCTTTTGTTACTTGTATTCCTGGATATTTTATTCTCTTTGTAGCAATTGTCAGTGGCCGTTCATTCTTGATTTGGCTCTCTTTAAGTCTGTTATAGGAATAACAGACTTAAGTGGTGTATAGGAATTATACAAATTATACAAATTAATTATACAAATTAACAGACTTTAAGTGGTGTATAGGAATGCTTGTGATTTCTGCACATTGATTTTGTATCCTGAGACTTAGTTGAAGTTGCTTATCAGTTTTAGAAGGTTTTGGACTGAGACGATGGGGTTTTCTAAATATACAATCATATCATCTGCAAATAGAGACAACTTGACTTCCTCCTTTCCTAATTGAATACCCTGTTTTTCTTTTTCTTGCCTGATTGCTCTGGCTAGAACTTTCAATACTATATTGAATAGGAGTGGTGAGAGAGGGCATCCTTGTGTAGGGCCAGATTTCAAAGGGAATGCTTCCAGTTTTTGCCCATTCAGTATGATATTGGCTGTGGGTTTGTGGTAAATAGCTTTTATTATTTTGAGATACGTTCCATTGATACCTAGCTTATTGAGAGTTTTTAGCATAAAGGGCTGTTGAATTTTGTCGAAGGCCTTCTCTGCATCTATTGAGATAATCATGTGGTTTTTGTCTTTGGTTCTGTTTATGTGGTGAATTACGTTTATAGACTTACGTATGTTGAACCAGCCTTGCATCCCAGGATGAAGCCTACATGATCATGGGGGATAAGCTTTTTGATGTGTTGTTGCAATCGGTTTGTCAGTATTTTATTGAAGATTTTTGCATCTATGTTCATCATGGATATTGGCCTGAAGTTTTCTTGTTGAGTCTCTGCCAGGTTTTGGTATCAGGATGATGTTGGTCCCATAAAATGATTTGGGAAGGATTCCCTCTTTTTGGATTGTTTGGAATAGTTTCAGAAGGAGTGGTATCAGCTCCTGTTTGTATGTCTGGTAGAATTCACCTGTGAACCTATCTGGACGTGGGCTTTTTTTGGTTGGTAGGCTCTTAATTGCTGCCTCAACTTCAGACCTTGATATTGGCCTATACAGGGTTTTGACTTCTTCCTGGTTTAGTCTTGGGAGGGTGCAAGTGTCCAAGAATTTATCCATTTCTTTCAGGTTTACTGGTTTATGTGCATAGAGTGTGTGTAGTAATCTGTGATGGTAGTTTGCATTTCTGTGGAATCTGTGATGATATTTCCTTTATCGTCTTTTAGTGCATCTATTTGATTATTCTCTCTTTTCTGTTTTATTAATCTGGCTAGTGGTCTATTTTGTTAATCTTTTCAAAAAACCAGCTCCTGGATATATTGATATTTTGAAGTGTTTTTGTGTCTCTATCTCCTTCAGTTCTGCTCTGATCTTAGTTATTGCTTGTATTCTGCTAGCTTTTGAGTTTTTTTGATTTTGCTCCTCTAGCTCTTTCAAGTTTGATGATAGGGTGTCGATTTTAGATCTTTCCTTGCTTCTCATGTGGACATTTATTGCTATATATTTTCCTCTAGAGACTGCTTTAAATGTTTCCCAGAGATTCTGGTATGTTGTGTCTTCGTTCTCATTGGTTTCAAATAACATCTTTATTTCTGCCTTCATTTGACTGTTTATTCAGTCAACATTCAAGAGCCAGTCATTCAGTTTCCTTGAAGTTGTGTGGTTCTGAGTTAGCTTCTTAATTCTGAGTTCTAATTTGATTGCACTGTGGTCTGAGAGCCTGTTTGCTATTATTTCCATTCTTTTGCATTTGCTGAGAGTGATTTACTTCCAATTATGTGGTTGATTTTAGAGTAGGTGTGATGTGGTGCTGAGAAGAATGTATATTCTGTGGATTTGGGGTGGACAGTTCTCTAGATGTCTATTAGGTTTGCTTGGTCCAGATCTGAGTTCAAGTCCTGGATATCCTTGTTAATTTTCTGTCTTGTTGATCTATCTAGTATTGACAGTGGAGTGTTAAAGTCTCCCATTCTTATTGTGAGGGAGTCTAAATCTCTTTGTAGGTCATTAAGAACTTGCTTTATGTATCTGGGTGCTCCTGTATTGGGTGTGTATATATTTAGGATCATTAGCTCTTCTTGTTGCATTGATCCTTTTACCATTATGTAATGCCTTCTTTGTCTCTTTTGATATTTGTTGGTTTAAAGCCTATTTTATCAGAGACTAGGATTGCAACTGCTGCTTTTTTTTTTTTTTGCTCTCTATTTGCTTGGTAAATCTTCCTCCATCCTTTTATTTTGAGCTTATGTGTGTCCTTGCACATAACATGGATTTCCTGGATACAGCACACTGATGGGTTTTGACTTTTTATCCAATTTGCCAGTCTGTGTCTTTTGATTGGGGCATTTAGCCCATTTACATTTAAGGTTAATATTGTTATATGTGAATCTGATCCTGCCATTTTGATGCTAGTTGGTTGTTTTGCCCATTAGTTGACACAGTTTCTTCATTGTGTCAATGCTCTTTACCATTTGGTACATTTTTGGAGTGGCTGGTACTCGTTATTCCTTTCTATGCTTAGTGCTTCTTTCAGGAGCTCTTGTAAAGCAGATGTGGTGGTGACAAAATCTCTGAGAAATTGCTTGTTCATAAAGGATTTTATTTCTCCTTCATGTATGAGGCTTAGTTTGGCTGGATATGAAATTCTAGGTTGAAAGTTCTTTCCTTTAAGGATGTTGAATATTGGTCCCCACTCTCTTCCGGCGTGTAGGGTTTCTGCCGAGAAATCCGCTGTGAGTCTGATGGGCTTCCCTTTGTGGTTAACCTGACCTTTCTCTCTGGCTGCCCTTAGTGTTTTTTCCTTCATTTAAACCCTGGTGAATCTGACTTATGGGTTGCTCTTCTTGAGGAATATCTTTGTGGTGTTCTCTGTATTTCCTGGACTTGAATATTGGCCTGCCTTGCTAGGTTGGGAAAGTTCTCCTGGATAATATCCTGTTGAGTATTTTCCAGGTTGGATTCATTCTCTCTGTCATATTCAGGAACACCTATCAAACGTAGATTAGGTCTTTTCACATAATCTCATATTTTTTGGAGGCTTTGTTCATTTCTTTTACTCTTTTTTCTCTAATCTTGCCTTCTCATTTTATTTCATTGAGTTGATCTTCAATCTCTGATATCCTTTCTTCTGCTTGGTCAATTTGGCTATTGAAACTTGTGCATGCTTCGTGAAGTTCTCATGTTGTGTTTTTCAGCTCCATCAATTCATTTATATTCTTCTCTAAGCTGTTTATTCTAGTTAGCATTTCATCTAACCTTTTTTCAAGGTTCTTGGTTTCTTTGCATTGGGTTAGAACATGTTCTTTTAGCTCAGAGAGGTTTGTTATTACCTACTTTCTGAAGCCTGTTTATGTCAATTCATCAGACTCATTCTCCATCCAGCTTTGTTCCCTTGCTAGTGAGGATTGTGATTCCTTGGAGAAGGAGAGGCATTCTGGTTTTGGGTGTTTTCACCCTTTTTGCACTGATTTCTTCCCATCTTTGTGGATTTATCTACCTGTGGTCTTTGTAGTTGGTGACTTTTGGATGGGGTCTCTGAGTGTACATCCTTTTTGTTGATGATGAAGTTATTTCTTTCTGTTTTTTAGTTTTCCTTCTAACAGGCCCCTCTGCTGTAGGACTGCTGGAGGTCCACTCCAGACCCTGCTTACCTGGGGAGCACCTGCAGCCACTGCAGAATGGTAAGGGTTGCTGCCAGTTTCTTCTTCTGTTATCTTTGTCCCAGAAGGATACCCACCAGATGTCAGCATGAGCTCTCCTTTATGAGGTGTCTCCTTGGATATACAGGGGTCCAGGTGTTGCTTGGGGAGACAGTCTGTCCCTTATAGGAGCTCAAGTGCTGAGCTGTGAGCTCCATTGTTCCATTCAGAGCTGCTGGGCAGGTACGTTTAAGTCTGCTGCAGTGGAACTCATAACTGTCTTTTTTTCCCAGATGCTCTGTCCTGGGAAGGTGGGGCTTTATTTATAAGTTCCTGACATGCTGCTGCTTTTTTTTCAGAGATGCCCTGCCCAGCAAGGAGGTAGCCTAGTCATAGTCTGTCAGCAGAGGGGTTGCTGAGCTGCCGTGGGCTCTGCCCAGCTGCTGTGTGAACTTCTTTGTGGTTTTGTTTATAGAGGTATAGTTAGAACTGCCTCAGTAATGGCAGACTGCCTCAGTAATGGGACTGCCTCAGTACTGGTGGACTGCCTCGGTAATGGCAGATGCCCATCCCCCCGACAGAGCTGGACCATCTTTGGTCCACCTGTGCTTGCTGTGAAACTCTCAATCCAGAGCGTTTGAGATTGCTGGTCTTTGTTGCAGTGGGACCTGCTGAGCATCATCACCCAGCTCCCTGTTTCAGCCCTCTTTTTTTCAGTTGCATGGGTGACTCTGTCCCCCTGGCATTCCAGGCATCAGTTGAAACATGAGTTTTTGTGTGGAGACACGCTGTGCCAGCTGAAACAGCCATGCTGGAAACTCTGGTGCTTTTCCGCCTGGGAATCTCCTTGTCTGTGGGTGGTAAAAACTCTTTTGGAAATGTGATCACTCACCCTCTGCATTCTCACTGGGAACTGCACTCCAGAGCTATTCCTGTTTGGCCATCTTGGATCGAGAGTAGAAATATTTTTATTATACCCACTACAGAGATGATAAAAACAAGACTGACAGAAGGGAGGGACTACCTGGGGCAAAGTGAGGTCCAGGACCCCAGCTCCCCCTGACAACAAGCCCAGGACCCTGACTGGGCCTGGACAAATTTTGGGGCAGGGATGAAGGGTGAGAGGCTGAATTTGGGGAGACTGGCTGGCCCTGGAAGCAATTTGTTTTTTCAAATCTTCCTGGGAGGAGGAAGGCTGCTTGCCCCAGGAGCTGTCTCCAGTGGCCCATCTGTCTTGGGCCCTGAAGCCAGGCTCCAGTCCGTGCTCCGGATCTGAACCAGGCCTCCTCCCTCTTGCTGAGATCATGCTGTGTTCTGACTCCAGCCAATCCTGTCTCTCTCTGCTTCCACCAGTGCTCATCTGTGTTTTCCTGCCTCCCCACCCAGGCCTCTTCTGACGACTCCCTTTCTTTCTCTCCCTTTCTCTCTTCAGTGCCGTCTGCCTCTCTCTCCTCTGTCTTTGCTTCTCTGTTGCTCCCTCCTACTCTGTGTCTTTGCTCTCTCTCCATCCATCTTTCTATGTGTTTTTTTCTTTTTTGCTTATCTTCTCCTTCACTCCTCGCCCCCGCCCTGGTTACCATCCTGCTCAACCCCCTTGTCCTCTTCCTGGCTCTCAGGGCAGCCAAGGTGAAGGAACACAGGGAAGGGATGTCTGGAGAGACTGCAAGTCTCCAACCCTTCCTTGCCTGGGAACTTGTGTTTTCAGGTTGGAAATTTTACTACTCTTTTTTGTGGCTGATCAGGGAGGAAGAAATGAAAACTAAGAAAAAAAAAAAAAAAACACAGGAACCGTTTTGCAAGCCCAGAACCAACTGGTATGAAACAGGATTATATGAGTATTTTCTGAAAACAATTTTCTTTCTTTCTTTCTTTTTTTTTTTTTGAGACAGAGTTTCGCTCAGCCGCCAGGCTGGAGTGCAGTTACACAAACTCAGCTCACTGCAACTTCTGCCTTCTGCCTTGCGGATTCAAGTGAGTCTCCTGCCTCAGCCTCCCACGTGGCGCCCATAGGGGCGCTCCATCACGCACAGCAAATGTTTGTATTTTTAGTAGAGACGGGGTTTTACCATGTTGGCCCGGATGGTCTCAATCTCTTGACTTTGTGATCTGCCTGCCTCGGCCTCCCAAAGTGCTGGGATTACAGGCGTGAGCCACCGTGCCCGGCAATAACTTCATTTTACGATACTATAACAGTGGCTGGCCCAGTTCACCTGGCTGGCTGGCTGCTATGAGCAGCAGCTGGAGCCCCTACCTCCTTCCCTCCCAATCCAGCCCACCTGGGCTTTCATTCTGTCCTGCTGGCGAGGCCAGGATGCTCCCTGCTGCAGCAGCCCTAGAAGGTAGTTGTGAGGCGGGGGCTTTCCTGCCTGCCTCAGGAGCTCTACAGTTCCCAAGTCCCTTAGCTCATGAAAGCCCAAGGCTGGCAGGTCTAAGCCTATTATTCCTATCTCCCCGTAGTCCAGCATTGCTACTGCAGAGTACCGGGTTAAGACGCTCTAGGACACCCTAGTCTGTGGCTGAGGTCCCAAGCCTCCTGGAGCACATGGGTTCCCTGGGCTCACACATGTGTGATCTCGGCCTCCAGCTTGCTGCCTCTGCTTTACCCCATGTCTGCTTGGTTGCAGTCAGCCCCTTCCCTGGTACCACCCCGCTCTGTCCCACGTCTTCACAGGCCTTGAGGACCAGTGAAGACCAGCAGAGAACACGGGGCTAGGGTTCTCAAGGCCGCTGTGAAGATGACTGCCATTGGTAGCTTTTCTCCCCATCAAGGAGACATTCCCCTTCTTCAGTTTCTCTCCATTTTCCTCGCTCCTGACTTCTGGTCCTTCTCTCTTGCTTCCTTCCGTCTCTCGCTCTCCTTTTCAGGAGCAAAATGATAAAATTCCTACCCCAGTCATAAAGAATACCTTCTCTCTACCTCTTTTGAGGTGGGAGACAGTGGTTCTCCTTCCTATGCCAAGCCCGGATAGCAGTCTTTTGAAGAGAGATGCTGCTCTTTCTAAAAGGAATTTTAGTGAACAGTGTGCTCCACGCTTTGCTCCTTTTATGCAAATAAGGAGACGGAGGTCCGAGGGGGCCAGGGCTGGCCCAAGGTCACACAGCAGGCCAGGCCGAGCTGGGACTGAACCCAGCACCTGTGGTCCTCCTCCCTGGAGTCCAGCTGCTGCAGGACGTTGTCCGATGGTTCCTCTGAAGGGCTAGGCTGTTGAACCCTGGCCGTGCAGAGGTGGGACAGAAAGGCCTCAGAGAACGTTGAAAGATGGGGAGGGAGTGAGGACCGGCCGCCATGTGGAGAGCAGTGTGTCAGGAGCTCTGAAAGACCCCTTGCCCCTCCCTCAGCCACCCATTCCGTCATGTCTGGCAAGCTATTTCTGGGCCACAGCCTCTCCAGGGAGTAAGTGAACTGAGGACTACAGTCCCTGAGGAAGGACGAGACCTCATTTGCTCCCTGAACTTCCGGATGGGTGGATGACAGCAGCCTCCTTCCCGAATATGGGGGGCAGAGGGCACCGGGGTCACGGCCACAGCAGGAATCCTCACATCACTAACGTCAACCCCTAAAGACCATCATGGGGGTGGTGGGGAGTGGATCTCTGCCCGGAGTCGGGTGGGTGGGACAGAGGTCTGGCAGGCTTCTGGACATGGAAGAGGCTCATGGCATTGGGCCTCAGTCGCGCCCTGACTTTGACTCCCGCCTATGAAATGGGGATGCCGGATGCCTTCCTTGCCCGCCTCACGGGCCGCAGCCCACACCTGACATCATGGAATTGCCGATGAAAGTGAGGAGAATAGGCTTGGGGCTGGACTACTTGGGTTCCTGACCTGGCTCCAGCATTTATAAGCTGTGTCAGCTTATCTTGTGTCTCAGTGACTTCGTCTGCAGAGGGAGGTAAGGAAGAGCAGCCGCGTGAGTGACATGATTCAGTATTTAAAATGCCTGGAACACTGTCTGATGCATCATAAATGCTCAATACAAGTAAGCTTCTGCTGGCACTGCTCTCACCTCTATGTGAGGGGGCGCCGCTGCGTGGAGTCCGTGTTCTTCTTAGTAGGAACCAGGAAAACTTAGTAACCATGGGCAATAAATCACCTCTAGAGGCTTCTGGGGCTTTTGAATAGAGACTTCTTCCTCTCTAACCTTCTCAGTGACCCGTTCCTCCTTCCCCCCGATTTCAGTGACTAAGTTTCTCCCTGGTGAAACTTGCTGCAGGAATACCTCGTGTGGATCCCAGTCAGCTGGCCCTGGACGGCATGAGGTGCCGTGATAATACAGATACAACATGCTTTACCTGGAGTCTTCCCTTCTTTCTTTCCTCTCCATTTACTCCACCATTCTTCCACAAGTCCCCGCTATATACAGTGTCTGTATGGCCTACAGAAACCACTGTGCTGAAGCTGACTTCACAGCCCATGGTCCTGGCACCAGGAAGCCAAGGGGCAGAGTGGGCACTGCAGAATATCTCGGCACAGCCTTAGGTGCTGTGGGAACAGAGGGCAGGCGCGGCTTGGGGAGTTGGGAAAGGTATTTGCAGCAGATACCATTGGAGCTGGGTTGTGCAGGATGTGTAGGAGTTCAACATAGCAACGGGCAAGGTGTGAAGAGGAAAGCCTGGCAGTGCTGTGGGAACAGCAAGTGCAGAGGCAGCAGGTGGTAAAGCAGGGTATGGAGCTGGAAGATGCTGAGGCTGCCAGTGACTCTGGAGTGTGAAGTGCTGGGGGGAGAACTGGCGAGAGATTGCTTTCTTGCGGGAGGCATGGTTAGGGACCAGATCTCAGGAGGGCCTTGTGTGACCTTTGTCAATATCCAGGAGACACTGAAGGATTTTCAAAGCAGGGGAGATACGTGGTCACTTTTGTTGATTGGCAGCGCTCTCTGGCTACCGAGGGGGGAGTGGACTGGAGGAGGCCTGGCTGCAGGTAGCAGGGGTCAGGTAAAGGTCCGGGCCAGGGCGGAGCAGTGGGATGGGGCTGTGTGTAGGAAAAGCTGATCAGGAAGAATCAGCAGGTCTTGGTGAGTGAGAAAGGCAGAGAAAGGGAGGCCCCAAGCCTTGGCCCCGGGTGTGAGCTGTGTTTAAAGTCACTGAGCAGCTCCTTCTCCACATTGTTGGGCAGCTCAGTCTGGCTGCGGTGAGGGTATCTGGGCCTCATTTGGCATGTGAGGCCTCTCCAGCCATCGGGTTCCTGCTGAAACCACCCTCGCAGACCCTGCCCGCTTCCGTGCGTGAAAACGCGGCCCACTCCAACTCCTCTGCTCCACTGCAGGCCTCAGTCCTCACAGCAAAGGCAATTTTCCTGAACGTTCCTTGGCAGGAAGAGAAGAGCTGTCACACAGAAACACTAAGCCATTGAATTCATAATATCTTTTATTAATATATTATGCTACAAAAATATTTTTGGCAAAATAACATTAATAGCATCTTTCTTTGTCTTCTATTATACTCTTAAAGAACTCTTCATGATAATTCACAGAGTGAGGGGCAGAGGTGATGAGAGAACGTCACGAATACCTTTCAAATACATCACTCCGAAGCCTGTGCCGCACAGTGAATCAGGTTGGGGACCGTCTGTGAGCTCGGTGGGGCTTAGGAACGGGGCTTCCTCTATTCTGCGCTAGAGCTTCCTTTGGCTGAATCAGCCCCTGCCCACCCCAGCCACTGGAGACCCAAGATGTCTGAGAGCCCTTTGTCCCTGGCAGCTCACCGGAAACATCTTAGACTTGGATCCTGTTCAAAGCCCACTTTCCCCACAGCAGGACTGGGATGAAGGCGGCCTTCGAGGCGTGCTACTCTGTCAGCTTTCCCGCCTCCACATGCTTCCAATCCCACGGCGGCCTGTGGGTCCTGGGAAGAAAGCCAAGCACCTCACCTCCATAGAGGCCCAGGGCTGTCCATGTCACCCTGCCCTTCAGCCCCAGAACCGCCCAGGCAGGAAACAAGGTCTTCATTTGACAGATGAGGAAGTGAAGGCTCAGAGAGGGATAGGGACTTGCCCAAGGTCACCCAGCAACATGAAGGGGTAATCCAGATTATCTCCAGAAAGGAAGAGCCCAGCTCCCACCTGGAGAAGGGTTGAAGAGAGCTGATGCTCCCTGGAAAGGGCCAGGTAGGGGATCTGTCAGTTCTTGTGAACTCTTTCTTTCCTCCTCTAGCATCAGGGAGTGGGGCAGAGCAGCAAGGAGCTCTGGGTTAGGCCGTGGGCCTGGGTTCCAGTCCAGCCGTCCCCTACCTTTCAGAAGTTGCCCTGCCCCAGGGCAGCATGCAAGCCCAGCTGGGTTTTTGAAGGGGGTGCTGTGAGGGGTGGTGGTTGTGGGTGGAGGGGGGAGACTGGACTGGTCCCTGAATCTTACTGGTTTAGACAGCCCGCGGGGTGATTTTTTTTGGCGGCTCAGATGAATTTCTGGAAAAATAACAATGTTCACAGAACCTGAGCACTGCAGAACCAGGGAGGACCCTCGATGTCATCTACACCAGGCCCTCGCCAAGAAGTCAACTCTCCTACCACGCCTTCCGCCAGTGGGCACACTGCCCCTGCTCAAACACCTCTCCCGATGGGAAACTCACCACCCTGGGGTCTCCAGGCCATCCCTGGACAGCTTTTGCTCAGTGGAAATTATTCCACTGTTGGAGCTAAGGTCTGCCTCTCTCCTTCTTTCCTGCCTTCATTCCCTTCTTCCTCCCCTTCTTTCTGCTTCCTTTCCCTCCTCTGTCTCTCTCTACACATATGTTGAGCACTACTTTTGTGTCAGATGAGGATACAAAGACAAATTCACCTGACCCCTGACATTAAGTTGCTCACAGTCCAAGAGAGGAGCAGATACGTGACTAGACAGTCACAACACTGGGCAGTGGGTATTGTGATAGATGTTAAGAGAGCACAGAGGAATCAGAGGGGGCTTCCTGGAGGCGGTGCTATCTGTGTTGATCCTCAATAGATGAGCAGGTACAGGGGAGAAAAGGGAGTTTTCAGGGGTAGAGGGCAGGATGTGTGAAACAGCCTGTTGATTCTAGAGCTGACTGCACCCTGAGCTGGCCAGGCACAGGGTAAGAGACATGAGATACGTGGCTGGCAAGGTCAGCAGGGTTGGCTCATGAAGGGTCTAGCATGTCAGGCTGAGGACTTTGCTTCTTATCTCATAGTCACTGAAAAACCACCAGCAGCCCCGGTTCTGTGGTCTGTCACACGGGAGGCCATCACAGCTGCAATTCCCTGGGAGAACTTCTCTTGTCCTTCACGGCATTTTTCATAGACTTTCCTTTTGGTAGAAGGACCCTCCCTCCTCTTTGGGATCCACTGTGACAATGGCATTGGGCTGGAGATTAGGCAAGTGGGACAAGGGGCCTGGGTACCTAGGCTTGCCCAGGTCTAGCTGATGCCAGGGAGTTGTGATGGCACAGTATTTAACATGAAGGAATTGTGCTTAGGGTCTTTCAATGCAAGGACACATTTGCTCATAGTCGGCACAAGGTTCCATGCTTCCTAGATCCTGGGTCTTTGACTCTCAAGGCCGAAGGGGTCCTCAGCGGCCCTTTGCAGCTCCTTGGCAGCCTCATTCTTCTCCCTTCACTGGATGACGGGGCTCTCCCTGCCTTCATCTGGCTGTTGGTGCATCAGACCCAACACTGGAGGAAGACCTGGGGACACAGCCATTCTGACATGCCCCAGAGGGCCCTTCGATGACATGGTCAGCTTTTGTGAGAGATGGACCAGGCCACAATAATTGGTGGCCCATCTTTAGCAAAGACCATTCGCCTGCTGCGTCTCAGGCTTTCATCTTTCCTGCCTGCCTCACGGCCAAACATAAAAGTCTAAGAAGTGCACACAAGGTTCTCAGAGGCACAGGAGCATTTTATGAGGCTAGGCACAAAGAACATTTCTGGAAGAAATGTCAGTCAGTGGTGTACAGATCGTGCCAGAGGTGTGGGTGGCTGCTTATGGATGGTGGTTCTCTGGCCCAGGATGAGAGAAGCCAAGCGCCCCGGCCATGCGGACTCCTGCATATGTGCCTCCAGTCTTTTGTGTCATAAGTCGGCAGGTTGAGTTCCTTTCAGACCCTTGGCCAGCTGGTGGTCCTCAGGGATCAGTGGACTTTGGCACCACATGTCTGACTGCGTTGGCTTTTGCTCTCCTGCAGGTACATATCGGCCCCACCAGTTAGTCCAGGTGTCTTTCTTTAAACGCTTGAATTAGGGTAAGGGAGAGTTTCGGATCCCCTAATCTGCCCAGAGGAGGGATCTGGGAAAAGACTAGGGCTGAGTCTTCCTGAAGTCAAGGGTCAGGACAACATAACCTAGCACTGGGCTACCTGTCCCATCTTGATAATGAGTTCCTCTGGGCCAAAAAGGATGGTGAGATTCAGCTCCAATACAGAGCCTAGCATTGCGTGTCCTCAATAATGACATGCTGCATTCATTTACCTTCTTGGCCCTGTGCCTGGCACAGATCTGGGCACATGGTCAGGTGCCTGGGCTGTTTACCCACATGCTTCATCTTTAATTAACCTCAAGCTCCATCTCAATACATCTCATGCCATACTCTGCCCCAAACAGAGAGGAATCTGGCCTGTGTGTTTCTAATTCCTTCACACTTATCTCATCCAAATAGTGCTCTGCACAATCCGTTTGATGTCCAACTTCTGAGTCTGCTTTATAAGTCACTAAGCCCCTTCCCGCTCAGAAATAGGAAGTCACATTTTTGCCAAGGATAAACCAACTCCAGTCTGGACTGAGGTCAAGTTCAGTTTAGAGCCTGGTGCCCGCGAGGCTGGCTGAGCACTCTGAGGCTGAGCTCCAATCTTCTGCCAGGTCTCAAGCTTAAACACGTCCATCAGGGCTGAGCCATAAAGAATTCAATGGCCTGCCAAGATGCCCGTGGGACTCCTGACCATCTCATGAGCTGCCCAGAATTGTGCCATCTCAGAAGGCGGACAGCTGCCAAGCTGGGCAGCATGGCACTACTGGGGCCAATCAGCTGCCATCAAGCCTGCCAGGGAAACCTAGGAAGCAGTAAAGCTGGGCACACCGGGCTGGGAGTCAGCAGGCCCACCTGGCTGTGCAGTCTTGGAGAAGTGTCTCCCCTCTGTGGGCCTTATTATTCTTCCTGCTATTACTATTTTCCATCAGGTGAAGGGTCCTTTCTGCTCTCAGGTTCTAGGACTCTGTAATTACTGAGGCACCAGCCCCGCGGGGTTTCAGGTCTGAGAGTCAGCCCACCTGGGTCCTCTGTCTCCTCAACCACCACCTTGAGGAGCAGAGGGGCTAGGTAAGTCTCTCAGAGCCTGTCGCCTGCCTCCTCACTTGGCTGCTGTGCCTCCCCAGGTGCCCTACAGCTGTGCCCCCCTCCCAGCCTTTGATTTGGCAGGAAAGCTTCTCATGGGCTCTGAGATCTGGCAAGTCAGGACATGCGATACGTGGCACACGCTGTTGCCAGAGCCCTTTGGCCAGAGGGACCAACATAAGCAGCTGGCCAAAAGGTCTTTTGCTACAGTGAAAGCTTGTGCTGGCCTCAATTTGGGCGAGATCTGCCTCCGTTGGAGCTTCCCTGGCAGAGAGAATGTGGTAGAACATGGAGCAGGAGGCAGGAATCATGTTGCATCACACTGATCTGGGGCCACATGCTGGCTGGGGGATCTTCAGCCAGTCCCTTCACCTCTTTGGGGGACTCAGTTTCCTCATCTGTGAAATGGGGTAGTAGCATCTCAGACCTAGTGTGAGGGTCAGGGAAGCAAGGTGCTCAGTGCTGGGCTCACTGTAGGCTTTGGACAAATGGCAGCTCTCACTTCTATGATCGTGATATGATGCCTAAGCCCCTGTCTCTAAAACTGCCCTCCTGTGCCCGCTCCAGTCCCTCAGTCCAGCTCACTCCATTTAGCCAGGACTTCAACAGTCTCTCCTTTAACCCACGCTGGATTCATGACACCAGAACAGAGACGTCTGGATTCATGTCCTCGCTCTCTCACTTGCTGTGTGACCTTGGGCTACCCACCTGGCTCTCTTTGGATCTCAGTGTATTCGTCTGTTCCGTGGGGTGGGGACTGCTTTCCTCAGCACCAGCATCCCGCACCCCACTCCACCCCAGCGCTTTGGCCGAAAACACTTACCGAGAGCTCTGCAGGGCCAGTTCACAGACACTCAGGGGGTTCAAAATAGCAGCATTCTCTTTCCTAAATGAACTTCCCGGGCTGCGGGTGCACTCAGGGGAAGGAGGATGGTCAAGGTTCACACCTCTGGCTCCCAAATCCAGCTTCACAAAAGCTAAGCCTGTCTGCCTGCCCCTCCCGCTGGGGGCCCCACAGTGGGAGAAGCCAAACCCAGACCGAGGAGGCTTCGGTGATCCAGGGGCAAGCCAGTTCAGAGCCACAGTCCACAGGAGATCACAGATGTCCTGGGATCCCCTCCTGGGCCGGCACTAGGGCTAGGGGGTTATAACATAGGCCACATGAAAATAGTTTTATCAGTAGAATAAATACATTTTTCTTTTTTAATATGGACACGTATTTTACAAAAGAGCCCCATAGCACTATGGGAAATTAAGATCCTTCCTCAAAAAAGAAGATGTAACTTGGGTACAGTAAAGCTCTAGTATCTAGCCGATCCCATCTGGACTGCCCTCGAGGTGTTGGGCACACCGGAGGTGGTGGCAGGAGCGGTGGGGTGTGGCCACAGACCCCTGTGTCATTTCTCTGGCTTCTCCACTTGGGTGGCTGAGGTCAGGAGGGTCCAAGGCTGAGCAGCAGGAAGTGGGCAGCAACAGTGGTGGTGATGGCGGAGAGGAGGCCCAGGGTGGGTGCCGAGCTGCTGGCGGGCCCTGGTGGGTCCTGCTGTTGTAGCTGGTCTGAGAGCTGGAAGGGAGGCCTCGCGGTCCCGGAGCTGTGGGTGGGCTGCAGGGGCAGTGGGGGCAGTGAGGCGGTGGTGCTGGAAAGGAGGAAGCACATGGAAGAGTGACCGTCGGCAGCCTCGTCCTGGGCGGAAGCCTTGGGGCTCAGATCTGACTTTTTCAGGTCTATTTTGCCTCATACAATGGAGAAGGGAACAAGGATCTCAAGCAAGCAAATCAGGCAGCCCAAAGCGACACAACCAGCCTGGCTGAGGTCCAGAGTCCACACTGACCTCCTGTGCCAGGGTCTGGGGGATGGACCAGGCCCTGGCAGCCACAGGCCTCACATGATGTCACCAATGGAGAAAGTGGATCCCAGGCAGAAAGAATAGTGTTTTGGGAAGATACATCTGGGGTCCCATGGGGTTGTCAGGCATCGAGGTACACAGGTGCCCTGCCCGTTGGCTGCTCTCCCCTTGCAGACCACCAAGACACGCAGAAAACAAGACAAGCAGCCGCACCACGATCCCCGCCCTCATCATCGTAACTACTGCTTGTTGAGCATCCATCACGAGCTCAGCACTTTACAAACAATATTTCTGGTCCTCACAATGAGCCTTCAAAATGGGTCTTGTTGCTTCCTTTCTACGAATGAGAAAACTGAGGCTCAGAGAGGCTACGTGGTGGCCCGGAGGCTACCTGGTGGCCAGGTCCCAGAGGAAAGCGGGAGCGGTATGCCAGGAGGCAGAGCCCAGGTCTGCCTTACTTCGCACAGCTGCAGGATGTGTTTAGCGAAAGGTGCAGTCCTTCATGAATGTACAAAAACAGAATCCAGTTTTGGAGACAACAGGTGACATTCTTGGCTCAAGAAAGGCTATGTGACAGACAGAGAGAGACAGAAGGAAAATCAGTGCAGAACCTCCTGGCAGGCTGACCTGAGCCCAGCACGTGGTGGCCTTGGGAAGCTGGAGGGAGACGGTGGGAATGGGGGCACTCAGGTCCCGGAAAGAGACATATAGGAAACGGATGGGCAGAGAGAGGCTACCACAGGCACTGAGGGGGGAGTGGACAGCTACAGAGGCCTAGCAGATAGGCCACAGCTCAGGTGTCTGACAGGACACCTGTGGATGAGGGACAGGCCTGGGATAGAGAAACAGGCTGGGCCTGGAAGCAAGGGTCACACCGAGCGTCAGGAACCCTGCGCAGGCAGGAGGCAGATGGAGATGCAGATGCAGACAGAGGAGCCCTCAAGCTCTGTCACACAGAGGGGCGCACTGGGGCAGCGGGTACATGAAGGGAAGGCCAGGAGGGCCTCCCGGAAGAGGGGAGGCCACAGCCAGGAAGGCAGGGTGAATTTAGTTGGAGCGTGGGGGAGGGCACTCCTGGCCGGTGAGAAAAGTATGTCCGGAGCCCCGCCCCTGCGCCGGCTCTGTGTGAAGCACTCTGGCCACTCCTTAACCTTTAGACCTCTTGACGACACTAGGAGGCAGGGATGACTGTTGTCCACATTGTACTTAGGAAGAAACCGAGGCATGAAGGGGTTAAGTGACTTTCCTCCAGGACACAAAAAAAGGGCCAGGATCTGAACTGGGCACACAGTAGGTGCTCACTAGCAGACGGGTGGGCAGGAAGCTTGTCACTGCCTTTGGGCTGGCCAGCCTAAAGGGTAGGCTGTAGAAACGGGGCAGGGCTGTAGAAACCTGGGGTCTGCAGTGTGAGTGCCTCCCTGCCACGCTTCCCACTGCGTGCCCCTCCCCAACAGGCTGCCCTGGGTCACCCCGGTTGCATTTCCTGGGGCTGGGTGGTGAGGTCCTAACAGCTGGCCATAATCACAGTGGTGAGAGCCTGCAGTCATCACCACCAGAGCTCAATCCAGGCCACCGTCCTGGCCAGACACCTCTCACACAGCCTTGGCTCAGCCTCAGCCAGGCTGGATAAAGGGGAGGGAACCTGGGGCCACCAAGCACACCCCTGACTCCATATGGGCTCTCGGCTCTGGAGTAGGCATCCACATGGCCTCTGGGAACCCGTCCTGGCTTGCTGTACATCATTAAAGAGAGGGCCCCGTCCCTCTCTCCCTCTCTTTGAGTAATGCTCTGGCCTTCAGCACCTGCTGCAACTTGCATAATGAGGCTGCCTACATTCAGCATCATTAATATTTTTGTGTCTGCACCTTCCACTTACGGAGCACTTACAGTATACTGGTAGACACTGCTTGGTGCTATACGTGTGTTATATTACGATTATTCCCCGTTCTAAGGTGTGGAAACTGAGCTTGAAGGACTTCAGATTTCTTGCAAGAGACAGGATGTGCACGGGGCAGTGTCTCCCCAGCCTGATTCGTCCCTGACTGAACGGATGAGCACGCCCCTGACAGAGAGCCCATGAGTGAAGCGTGGCTGCTTCTGGCTGAGATCTCTCAAACCCGCAGGCGGAGGCTTGCCAGGTGGGGAGACTGAGGCCTCATGTGGCCTGAGCCCCTGGAGGGGATCAGTGCCCGTGCCGAGCAGGCATCATCACCTCAGCCCCTTTCCTCCTTTTCTTTTCTAATGAAAACAAAAAACAGAAATAAAAAAAGAAACCCTCACACAAAACGCATAAAAATGTCCTCCTGGCTGCTGCCCCATCATTTCAGCCTGAGTGGCTGTTGGCTTGGAGGCTGGCTTCAGGGGAGCAGGCTGGTGGGCCCCTGGAGGTGCCTGGAGCTGGGCCCCCACCATCAGAAGGCAAGACCAAGTAGGAGTTATGAATACTCTGTCTCACAAGGTGCCCAAAGGCATTTTCTTTCACACTTTGAAAACCAAAGATGAAAACTCCCTCTTGGAGCCTGAACAGGCTTTTTATTGCTTGGAAGGAGTCCCAGAGAAATGGGGTAGGACTGATGTGGGGTGGAGGACAAGCCCCTCCAAATGCTCCCAGCCCACCTCCTGGGCCCGACTCTGCTCACAAAGCTCAGCTCCCCAGTCCAGATCCCCACCCCTCCTTTGCTCACACTGGGGGAAACTGTCTCATGGCAAAGTGGCCTCAAAGCCAAACCAAACACTGCAAGTGTTCCCAGGCTCTGCAGATGGCTGGCACCAAGAGGCCGGGTCTGTTCTCAGTCCACAGGGACCCCAAAGTGGGGAGAGTCGCTCTGCCCGAGCAGAAGGCAGAAGCCCGGCTCTAGCCTGTAGAATGTTCCTGGCTTGCGGGTGACTTTGGACAAGTACTGTCCTCTAGACCTTGGTTTCCCCATCAACACGATGAACAGGAACAGACCCGTGAACTTTAAAATGTTTCCCAGCAGCAGAAGCCAGAGTCAGATCTTCGGTAGAAGCCCAAGGCAAAGTTCACAAGCCCAAGGCAGAAAGCAAGGCTGTGTGTGTCTGAGACAGTCAGCTGTCTGCCCGTGAGCTCCTCCAAGGGGCTCCCTGGAGCAGGGGCGTGTCTTGGAACTAGAGGGTCTCTGAGAGCCATCCCAGGCTAGGTTCTGGGTATCCTCAGCCTTCTTGACAGTACAAGGGGCTGTGCCCTGAATGACCTCCTTAGAGAGCTTCAAGGAGATACAGAGGGCCTGGGTGGTAGGTGGCCCTCTGCCTGGGGATAGAGACCTCAATGTGATCACTTAGAGGAGACCCTGCTCTATGTCAGTCTGAGGCCCAGCCCCTCTGGGCCAAGCAGGTCGGATAGGAGATCCAAGGCAACTGGTTTGCCTGCATCTCTGGATATCCAGGGCTTTGCGATAGCCAGGGCTCCTCCTGCCTCCACCCTTGTGTCCACATGGTCCTCTGTGCCGGGAATGCCTTCGCGCTTCACGCAACCTCACTGCGCCATTACTGACTGATCCCATCTTGAGCACGGGGCAGACAGGCATGTTTTCTAGTAGCTTCATAGCAGACCATAGCTGGAAGGGCCTGTCTGTCCCTGAGATGGGAAACGGCCCAGAGAAGAAGTGGGACTCACCAAGACCACTCAGGAGAGCCGAGGCAGAGTCTCTGGACTGTGGCACTGCACTGGGAGCCATCTCTCTCCCTAGCCATGACCCAAGACTCCTCCTGTTCTTGTCCCTCACTAGCTCTAAATGCAGTATGTGCCACACATGTTCCTGTTAAACCAGGGGATGTTCACAACACCCATCCAATGGCTCATTTAAGGATTCAGGCTGAAGCCCTTCCTGCTAGGGTCGGGGGCTGGGTCATCTCAGACCAGAGACTCTGAAAGCCACAGGTGTCAACATGAGCCTCGACTGTTACTGAGTGCTACTGGTGGTCCGATGCCAGTTTAAAGCTTACGAGCATCATCTCACGTAATCTCGAAGCCTCAAAGCAAGTAAAAGGGGGAAGTGGATTTGAACCCCATTCTGACTGAATTTATCTGTTTTTATTCATTGGATGATCCTGCTTCCCAATTCTCATTGGGGCATCTCCTATCTCTAATCTGATGGGGTCCTGGCTTCACCTGGGGACTCTGCCTATCTGTGTTATGGGGAACTGGAGCTGGAGAATCTGGGGACGGGAGGGAGACACTGTGTGTCTTCCCCTCTTTGAGGGCTCGAGCCACCTGCTCAAACCTCAGGGGAAGCCAAGACTCCAAGGGCAACGATCCTGGGCATGTGTGTCCTGCACCCCCTCCCCCTGCATGGTGGAACCCACCAAGGCTCTGCATCGGTCTCGTCACCCACTTCTGTGCCCTGCTTTGGGCCATGCCTGGCACTGGGAAGACACTCTCTTCCCTACGTCTGGCCAGTATGCCCTGCCTGAGGACTTCTGATCTAGATGGCTCAGACACTCTGATCCCTATTTATGCAGCTCACCCTCATATCCCGTGTCAGCTGTGGAACTGGAGAATAAGAGCTGGCATGACCTCCGAAGACCCCTCAAGGGCCTAACTGCACAAAAGGAGAAACTGAAGGAGTGCTACGGGTCCCACACTGCACAGCAATGACCTCTGCCCTGTTTTAGAGCACCCTGGTTACAGCCCTGCCCTTTCCCCAAGCCTGGCTCTCAGAGGCAGGGGTTCCCCAAGAACGTTCTGCCACTGCACAGCCATCTGCAGACACACGCTTCGTCCGCCCTTTCTGCGGGTCCCCATAAACCATCCTGCCATGGGCCACTGCTTCTCTAAACTTCCTCCAGTGTGCGTGTGTTTACATCTCGGGTAATGAGGGGCAAGGGGGACGCCAGTCTGTTCCAGGTGGTATCCGGGACAGGCACTCGCAGGCGCATCCCTGGCTCACTCCCTCCTTCTCACATTTGCTCCCAGCGCAACCCAGATCTGATCCTCAGGGCCCACCAGCCACCAAGAGCGTGAGTGAGGACTCGCAGTCTGTGCTGGTTTTTCAGGATGGGGCACTTAGTGGTTCTGCGGGGAGGAGGGGAGGGCTCAGCTGCGCCGGAGAAGGGGAAAGGGCAACCACATGGTGCTGGGTGATGAAAGCGACCCTTAGCATCAGGCAGGTCTGCTCGACTCTCTGCCTGGCCTTAGGCAAGTTGTTTCCTCCGGTGTGAAATAGGCCTACCTTCCACAATTCTTGACAGAAAACGGGACAGAAGGGAGGCAGGTATCTGCCATAGCAGGGGAGCTTGGCAATATTCACGGGCACCCCACTGCAAGCAGAGAGAGGAGCAGGACAAGGTGTGGAGGCAAACACCTTGGTGAGGACAGAGCGGGCAGACCCCGAGGAAGCAGGTGGTGGCTGAGGCAGAAAGAAGGTGAAGACCCTACATCTGGGCTGAGCAGCAGCATGGCAGGGGCACTGTAGGACCCCAGGCTGAGGAGCAGCCATGATGGATAGCATGACTTGGGCCAGGATGACAGGTGCCAGACGGGCTGGGAGAGGTGATGGGGAGGAGGCGATGGCTCCAATGGGGTTATAGGAGGAGGAAAATGAGAAATGGGAATAAAAGCTCCCCCAAAAATGGTTTTATTAGAAGGACTACCAACAGGCCCCCGTTACTCCCAGAGAGCTCTCATCTGCTCCTCTCAGAAACTTAGAAACCTGGGGACTGCAGGAGGGTGGGGCGAGTCCCCTGGGAGCAACGGAGGCTGTGCCCTGCACCTGGGCCTCTCAGGGAGCTCAGGGCCTGCTCCTCTAGAAGCAGCGAGGAGTTTCAACAAACAGGCTGCCGGGCGGTGGTGGAAACTTTCTTCTCCACCCCAACCAGATAGAAGCAAGTTAGCCAACCACAATTCACCTGTGGGGTTAGAGAAGGGGCTCCCTTCTTGCCAAAAAAAAGCTATTTTCTTCTCCTGAAATCAGGCTCTGTGTTTCAGAGCTGGGTGTTGTGAGAAGGAAGCCGTTTGGAGTCATTTGCTGAAATTTGCCTTTCAGACTTGGTTAGGGGCTGGAGGTCCATTGCTGGAGCTGACAGCCCAGCTTCCTGTCACCCCATGGGCTGGTCCCACCACTGGTCAGGTCTCCTGATCACCCTGGTGTGTTGATCAGGGCTCTGAGTGACCAGCCTAAGTGGAACTCTTAATGGGCTGCCAGCTCCTTCGCTTGCCTCAAGCCTCCTTGGCAGCCTGCAAGCCCTCCCCCGCCACTGATGAAAGTGGCTCTCAGTAACTCTGCGCCCTCACTCCTGATTAGAAGGGGGCTGCTCATACTGGGCACGTGACCCAAATGTGTCGTAGCCAATTTAGCCACAGTAATGCCTCTGCCTTAGGCAGGCAGGATGATATGGTTTGGCTGTGTGGCCACCCAAGTCTCATCTTGAGTTGTAATTCCCATAATTCCCACATGTTGTGGGAAGGACCAGGTGGGAGATAATTGAATCATGTGGTGGTTACCGCACACTGTTGTGGTAGTGACTAAGTCTCTCGAGATCTGATGGTTTTACAAGGGGAAACCCCTTTCGCTTGGTTCTCATTCTCTCTCTTCGGTGGCTGCCAGGTAAGATGCGGCTTTGCTCCTCCTTGCCTTCTACCATGATTGTGAGGCCTCCCCAGCCTTGTGGAACTGTGAGTCAATTAAAGCTCTTTTCTTTATAAATTACCCAGTCTTGGGTATGTCTTTGTTAGCAGCGTGAGAACAGACTAACACACAGAGCCAGGCTGTGCAGAAGTCCGTTTCTCAGAAACCCAAGGTGCGCTGAAACCGATGCCCAAAGGATCCATGGGCTTGACTCTTACTTGCTGGAAGTCTTTCAAAGACAGTGTGTACCCCACAATTTATGATAACGGGCTGGGGCATATCAATATTGTGTCAATGGCTCTGAGACCTGGCTGTAGGAGATTCGTGAAGTGCAAAGTGCAAGAGGCAGCCGCTGGTTCCTTAAGTGACCCTGGTCTAACCCTCCCCAACTTGGGCCTTGGTTCACCATCTATAATGCAGGGTTTAGTCAGGTTTCCCAAAGCTGCTCAGAAGAGTCTGTGGATCTCAACATACAGATTCCCAGGCCCTTGTCCTGCCCGTTCTGATACATGAGTGCTGCAGGGGGTTCTGGGAATCTATTTAACAAGCAGCCAAGGTGATTCTCCCTAGGATTGCAGATGAAAATCCTAGACGGTGTTCGTATGGGTCCAGATGGAGACTCGGAGGCTCCCCTCAGATAGAGATTCTGAGATGGAGACTCTATGACTGCTGGGCATGGCATTATTTAGGCTGGGCCACTGCAGTGGGTAGGACTCTACCGCATCACTGACAGTCCCTCCCTGGGACACTCCCTGTGCTCTGGCGCTACTGTTCACTAAATATGGAGATTCTTGCCAAAACATGGGATCTAGGGAAGTACTCTGTACTGAGACTGCAGGCAGGGCTTGGAAGACAGCACCCTGTTCACAGCAGGACTTTGGAGACAGACAAGCTGAGGCGGGTGATACAGGTGGTAGGAGGGACATCTAGGAAGAGGACAGAAGGGTCTTCGTGCATGAGGATGGTTTTTGTATCTGCCCATTTTTAACAAGGTATATCACAAATCCCCCATGCGCTCCAGAGACAGAGCCCACAGCTTCAAGGCGACTGATCACCACCTGCCCCATCTCTCTGTCAGAGCACGGTCCCCTTTGCAACCTCCCTGCCATGGTTTCAGCTACTCACACCTTCTAGGAATGGGGAACTCATGCCTTTTGGCTTAGGCAGCCTACTCCATTTTCTCCCAGTGTCCCCTCCAGTCCATGGGACAAACGGAGCCCTGTCTGGACAGGTGTGTCCCCGGAAAGCTAAGTGCAAAGCATATTTGTGCACTGCACCTGAAGAAAGCTTCTATTTCCTCACCTTTAAGATGCAAAGAATTGTACTTGTTGAATTGGTTTTGTTTTGAGAATAAAACTAAAAAATTACATGTGAACGTGCTGTATAAAGCTACCTGCCACAGTTCCTTAGAGCAGGGCTGGCCTGATGATGGCTGGCCTGATGACAGTGTGCCCAGCTGTGGGGGGTTCAAGGTACACTACCGGGCGTGCAGACGCCCAGCTCCTGGGCAGACCTGCCCCCCCTGGCTCACCTGTCCTCGATGCGGACCCAGAGGTCATTGAACTGCCGCGGCCGCTGGTGCGTGCTCTGCCTCTTGTGCCACTTCCTCTGCCGGCCAAACTCCTCCAGCTGGCTGAGGCTGTCAGGGAGCAGGAGGTGTGGGGACAGGGCTGGATCCTCATCCTCTGGCGGGACGGTGGGAGTCACGGAGGATGCTGCGGGGACGGCGGCAGCTGGGGTCACTGGGGCCGGGCTTGTCGAGGTCCCCTCAGGAGAGGGAGCTGGGCTCTGGGGAGCAGGGCTGGAAAGAGGTAACGGCACATGGGCACACGTGTTGGAGAATGTCATCCATGTGTGGCAGGGAATGCACCACGATTCAGTGGGAGTGTTGTCATGGCAGGAGAAAGTGCCAGGGTGCCCCTGCAGGGCCTGGGGACAGCAACCCGGGAAAACCTTGTCTGGTACTGAGAGCCAGTGCTCTGAGTCATGCTTTCATTTGTTTGGTTGACAGATATTTACTGAGCACCAATCCTGTCCCAGGCGCTTTGTTAGGAGGTGGGTATCAGCAGGATGGAAACCGACAATGGCTCTGTCCTCTGGGAGCTTACACTCCAAAGCAGAGACACAGAGTCAAACGGGACGCCAGCCGCTGCCAGCCACCGAGGAGCAAATGAAAGAGACAGGTGTGAGGGTAGGGGTGAAGGGTGCTGCTCAGGGAAGGTGGTCTGGTCACCAGCAGGTAACATTTGAGCCCAGACTAGGAAGAGGTGAGGGAGCGAGCCCTGGGCAGGTCTCTGGGGCACATCTGAGCTTTGTCAGGGTCTCATTTATTCAACAACTCTGGCTGAGACTTTAGGTGAGTTCACTAACCTCACTGTGCCTCAGTCTCCTATTCTGTGAAATGGGGGTGTTGCAGCCGGTACCTCACAGGGTACTTCATCAGGATTATGAAGGTGAACACAGGCAAAGACCGAAAACACTGTCTGGCAAACGATAAGCAGCCAAAACATTCAGGTAATGAGTATTATTAGCATTGTTTGTGTGGTTTACGCATCCAACCTTCCCTTCACACGTTCAGTACACATTTCCTGTGCACCTTTTCAGTGGAGCGAGGACAGGGTTAAGTATCGGAGTTTGAGCTGGGGGTGGCCTGGCGTGGGTCCACAGCGCAGCCTCACAAGGTGCAGGCCGTGTGACAAGGGCAAGTTACTCCATCGTCTCAAGCAGCGACGAGCTAGAACACAGGAGTAATAACACTACCTACTTCATGGGGTTGTCCTGAGGATGAATGGGACGAGGTCTTAACACAGTGCCTGGCACAGAAGCCCACAAGCAAATAGACCTGGCTGTCAGGCAGGCGCGAAGGTGTCATTGGTCACATTGTGGAATTCATGTTTTTACAGGGGCATGCACGCGGACCGCTTAGCCCAAGGGCACCCTCTGCTTTTCTCCCTTTTATCCTTTCCTCCCCGCGGCCACAACAGATCTTGTTTTAGAGACATGTGACCCCGGGAGAAGGTGGGGAATGGTTTCAGGAATTGTGGCTGAGTGGGCAGCTTGCAAGGTTAGGCAGTACCCAAGACAGCAAGCAGTCCTTCTTCCCAGCCCACTCTCACGCAGTGTGACGGGCGAGGAGCTTCTCTCTTTGAAGGAAAGAAGACACTCGGCTCAGCCGCTCCTCCCCCACCCCCATGGCAACCCCAGATTCTCAGGGTCCAGGCTGCCTGGAGATGCCGCAGCTGCTGGGGAGATAATTCAAAACAGTCAGACAAAAAGCTAGATCCAGGAAGCACCTGTGGCCGATGATGGCTTTTATTGTTGGAGCCTCCTCAGCGTCCCCGCCCCCCTCCGCCCTGCCAGCTCCCTTGCTCCCCCAGACAGGGGGTTAAGGCTGAGAATCCTTGGAGCGGAGCCCATGGGGGAGCTGTGGCAGGCCCCCTCCCCCTAATGCCTGGGCTCTGAGATGAATAGGAGGCTCGCTAGCCTCACCGGCCTGCCTGCCTCCCCTGCCCTGGCCAGAACAGACACAATGAGCTTCAAGGGGAAGCTCTTCGGGGCTGTTGGGGTGAGGGATGGGGAGAGGGGAGAGGAGGGGAGCTTGAAGAAGGCTTTGTTCCCGAGGCTACCTTGGAATCCCCACCCCTCAAACACATGCTTACCCTTGGCCCCCAATACAAACTAATGTATGCTGGGTTCAAATGGTTCAGGCAGGAAGAACAGCCTTGTCAGTACGACTGGGATGAAATCCCCATGTGAGGTTTTACCCAGAGCTCAGTCCACCCTCAGAGCTGGTACAGGGAGTGGCTGGGAGTTCAGGGAGGCCCTAGAGCCAGACTGCCACTTACATCAGATGCTGTGTGTCCTTCTGCAAGTGACTTCACCTCTCTGGGCCTCATGTTCCTCAATGATTAGGTGGGAAAACTCACAGCTCTGACCTCATGGTGTTGTTACGCAGATTAAATGAGTTAAAAAGGCCTAGAGCCTGGTACAGAGTGAGCAGCTAATAAAAATTGGCTATAAGGATCCAGGCTTCTTTCAAACTCTGGGTCTTTATGTTGGAGCACGGGCTGCATGGAACCCTGGAGTCTGAGGATCCTGTCACCGACCTCTGGGGCTGCCCAGGACCCAGAGCCTGGCTCCCGATGACACCTTCCGTGCCTGGCCTGGAGCTGTGGACCCACACATGGACTGAGTTGGTCGCTGCCCTCAGGTAGCTCCCAGACTGTGGAGGAAGGCGTGGAAGACCTGACAGGAACAGCGGATGGCCACTAGTGGCTATTGAGCAGAGTGGGTGTGCCCTGGCAGGGAAGTCAGGGGTGAGGGGCATAGCCGGAGACAGCAACAGAAAAGGTGAGGGTCAGGTGTGGGTCGGGCAGCAGGGCTGCCACAGTGTGGGGCTGTGACCCAGGAAGGAGGCCAGGGCCCTGCCCAGTCCTAGTACCATCCCGATTCAGGGCCAGGGAAACCACAGAATCTTCCAGGCAGCACCCAGGAGTTCTACTGAGTCCCTCTACCCCTGACCCAACCACCAGCTCTAAATCCGAAGCACCTCTCCAGTTCTAATGCGGCTCCCACTCCCACCCACGCTCTGGCCCTGCTGTCACCTCCAGCCAAGATGGCTCACCAGCTTCCTCCCAATCTCCTGCCACCAACCCATTCTTTCCATTCTTGCTGCCTGGTAAAGACCCGCCCCTACCTCCCCAGAAGTTTCTTCACGGCATTCGCCGAAGGCCTGGGCAGGAAGGCAGGGCTGGTCAGGCCCAAGGCACCCCCAGACGCCCCAGTGGCTCACCTGTGGATGGCCTGCCCAGCGGGTGTGTGGTCCACCTCCAGCCCTGCCTGTCGCAGGATGTCAATGACGGTGTTGTTCCCCAGAAAGTGACCTGGAACACAAGCGACAAAAGAGGGTCAGCCACCAGCCACAGGGGACTGCCCTGGCCATCCCCTAATGTGTCTGGGCCAGTGACCTATACCAAAGTCAATGCTCCAGGCTCTGAGAGGCAGTATGGCATAGAAGGTAAGACAAGGTCCTGGTGCCACCCTGCCTGGGTTCAAATCCTGGCTCTGCCATGCATTAACTATATCTCCCTCTGCCTGTTTCCTCATCTGCGAAGTGAGAATGGCTATAATAGCAACCTCCAGGGTTGCTGTGAGGATTAAAGAAACAGCCACCCACATGTAGTAAGGGGTCTCCATGCTATTTGCTGTATCTCTGTGCCTCTTACCGTAAAGCTGACCGAAGTCCCTGACTGCCCAGGCTGGGACAGCCTTCAGCAGTCACTCAAAGCCCAGCTCCAGGCAACCCTCAAGCCCCTAGCAGGTCTATGGCTCATCTTGATAAGTTCTACCAGCAACTCAGGCCTCCCTTAGCATGGGAGTGGGGTTCTATATGTTCATGTGGGCCTCCTCACTCAGCTCCCAGAGAGCAGAGATGACATCTGCACTGCCCGGCACAGGCCCAGCACCTGCTGGCTGGATGCACAGATTCATCGGCCCAATCTTTGTGGAGAACATACTGTGGGCCAGGTCCTGGGACTCACTGAGGTGTAAGATCCCAGCGGGGGCAACCAGAAAACCCCTAGTGATTGCAGGGCCTGGCAGACACTGACAGTGGCCTCAAGGAGGCACAAACACAGAACTGAACCCTTCAGAGGTGTGTGTGGGGAGAGACGCTGGCCTCCTTCTCAGTCCCCTACTCACTATTCCTTCATTCAGCAAAGATTCATGATACCCTTGCTCTGTGGCCAGCTCTGTGCTAGGCAAGGGGAATACAGAAACAGGTGAATTAGTCGAAAGCCCCAGATGGGAGTGGCAATTGCCTTCCTGTGCTGGAATGCAGGTTGAGGTCTGAGTACTCAGGGGAGGTCTCTCCTGGGCTCCGGTTGGGAAGAATCCTCAGGAGACCCAGTGACTGGACACAGGAGCTGCTGAAAGTCAGCAGTCTGGGACGCCCCTCTGCCTCAGGAGCCTCAGTCTCTCCAACCTGCTCCATGTGGACACTGGGTGCTTGTTCAGGGCCCCTGGGCCCCTCCTGCTGAGGGACTGCCCTGTGGCCCCACTCATTCGGGCAGCACTCTCCCCTCCTGCTCACTGTTCATCCTGCACCCTAGGGGGGATCCCTGCACTGTTCCTCTAATTGCCTGTGAATGGTGGTGACAGGTGGAGGCCGGAAGGTCAGCATGCTGACAGCCCCAGGGAGGTCCAGGAGAATGGAAAGTGGGCAGGCTGCTGGGGAGCAGAGATGCTCCGGCAGGGGGAGCCAGCGTAGGACTGCACCATGGCCAGAGCAGGGGGTGAGCCATGCCGCTATCTTGCCCCGCCAGCCTCGCACACCTCTGGGCTTCGCAACTTCCCAGGAATTCCCCCAGCCCTGTGATCTCCCTGTTGCTGGCCATGCCCCGCTGGAGCATCTGGAGGTGCCGTGGGCCTGCCTGACCATGCCTGACGGCGTGCCCTGTGGCTGGCTGACCCTGCCTTCCTGAAGTCCCACTTGAGAATCACTGGGAAAGATCGCTGGGCTCAGAATGTCAGAGGGCTCTAGTCCAGCATCCACCACACTTGCCTAGAGACGTTGGGTGGGCCCATTACCTTCTAATGCCCTCAGTTTCTTGCTATACATAATATCTATGGGCTCTTCTTGCTCTCAGAGCCTATGGGGAAGGTTTTTGTTTCATTCCAGGGACCCTTATGAAGAGATACCGCCCTCTCTATTTCCTTTCCCCACCTATTCATTTCATTCACTTAATGAACACTGCCTGGGTACATATCTTGTGCTGGATAGTGATGAAGAGGCAGGGTCCTTTTCCAGGCACTCACAGACTTGAGGATGGGACTCCTGTGATCTGCACACTAAGTACGATGGAGAGGGAACTGTCCTCACAGGAGGCTGTGGGGGCACACAGGGGTCCTCTAAGCCAGCCGGGGGTCAAGCAGACTTCCTGCAGGGGCACTGCTAGCTGCAGGGTGGGATGAGAGTTATGGAGGTGAGGGTAGGCATGGGTGGCACCGTGGGGGAGGTAGCTCCACGCAGGGGAACTGCATGTGCAAAGGCTAGGAGGTGAATGAGGCTCACTCGGGAAGCTAACTGCGGAAGAGGCATGGCCAGCACAGCATGAGCAGCCCTTCCGGAGCTCTGGCCCTGACCTAGTGCTGTTGAGGACAAAAGATCCAGGCTCCTGCCGAGGCTCTGCGTCTGTGCCTCAGCCTGTGATCCTAAGCAAATGGCTTCCCTGCCACCAGCCTCAGTTTTCTTGTGGGTCAAATGGGTCTACAGTTCTTTGGCTGACTCCGTGGGGCAGCTATAAAGCCCTAATGAGGCAGAAGGAGTGGGTATCCCTTGGAAAATCCCAGAGTGCAGTACTGAGTGCTGGCTGGAGACACAGTCCCTGGCGGGGCCACAGTCATCCCCTCTTGCTTTTCCCCACAGCATAAAAAGGCCGCAAAGGGACGGGAGAGGCAGCTTCAGCACACAGGCTGCAGGAACTCTCTTGCCGGCAGCTCTCGGACTCTGCTCCTGGCAGCAAAGGCAATTCCTCCTCTGCCCTCATGGAGACCTGTTCAAAGACAAGGCCTCCCTGCCCAACAGTGGTCCTTGCGTCTGCCCAGAGGATTTCAAGAGCCGCCAGGGAAGGCAGTACAGGAGCAGCAGCAAATATTTAGTGACTGCTGTGTGGCTGCTCCAAAAGGGGCATTTCTGGGGCCGAGTAGAGGAGACGCTCAGAGGGCCAAGGCCCCAGCATGGCCCTGACAGCGCGGGCCTGACAGCGCGGGACTCACAGGACACCCGCTGGATCCCGAGCACTGCGCGGCCATGGTTCCCGTGTCTGGTTGGTGCTCCCATCCATCCCTCAACCTCAACCATTCCAGACCTTTATTGCTCTCTGCAAGACCCCAAACGGAAGACATTCGGTGCTTTGAGAAAATGAAACCAATCAGGAATAACCCTCCCAATTCCCATTCTCTCCTTCTCTAACCCACACTCACCTTCCTTTCCCTCTGCCAGGGCAGGGGTGGTCACCTCCACTCAGGTGGCTACTCCCTGCGCAACTCCAGGAGGTGCCATTCCATGTGGCCTGTGCCCCAGCACGGTACACTGCTGTTCCTGCACCCCGCAGCTGGGTTGGCAACACTTGCCCCAGTGCTCATGACTCCATTCAAGCCGGTTCTCTCTGCTTCTCCCCGTGCCCCATCTGGCCTCTTTCTCCTGTCTAGTCAGTGTGGGAGCCCTGGGAACCTTCCCCTCGGCCCTCTTCGCACCCACACTCACATCATCCACCCTGATGGTTGTGGTGCGCACACAATGCTGAACTGCGACCTTGCGCAGAGCATTTGTCCAGAAGCCTACTGGACATTTCCACCTAAATATCCTCAGAACCTATGGAATCCAACTCATTCTCTGCAAGACTGTCTGTGTCTTAACCAGGCTCTGCTATCCAACCTAAATAGGTCCTGTCTTGATTCTCCTCCCTCCTCGTCTTCATACAATCAGTTCTCAGAGGCCCCCTGCCGTGACCTCCTAAAGGTGCTCGATTCTGGCCCAGCTCACCATCACCTTTTGCCCGAAGCACTGCAGAAACTGCTCTCCTCCTTCTCTCTAGTTCACACCCCAGAGCTGACTTTGTCAGAAAGTACGACCCCCACCAGCCACCTGAGGGAGATCTAAGAGCTTTCTGAGGGCAAGGGTCATGCCTGATTCATCTTTATCCCCAGAGACTAAAAAAAAATTCCCCAGGTCTGGCATGTAGCAGTGGCTTTGTGAATGTTTGTTGAATGAATGAGTGAAAAAACCTGTTACTCCATATCCTTTCCATGATCTCATCCTATCCCCAGGAGACCTGAGCTCATGGATCTCCTCTTCTTGGAACTCAGCCCTGCCCCTTGGTGGTGCTCCTCCAGATTCCGCCAATCCCAGGAATCTGGCCCTCGGACCAGCCTCTGAGTCAGGGCTCAGTGCATGCTGTCCCCAGGGGTTGGTAGACAGGGACTATGCTTGCCTCCAAGGTCAGAAATCCTGAACTAGCTGCCACACCTATCCTGGAACCTGCAGGGAAAGTCATGGAAAGGCTCCAAAGGGGCCCCACGATGTTGGGGCTCAGCCTGCAAGGCTTGCCCAGGCTCCCCAGGTCTCCTGGCCATGGCTCAACAGCCCCTTCCAGCACTGACAGCTATTCTCTGGCCAGCTCTCTGCAGGAAGACACGTTCCATTTCATCTGCCGTGGCCTCGTGGATGAGAAGACAAGGAAACAGAGGGAGGACCTTGAGGGCTGGGGCACACAGAGCCGTGGAGACAAAGAGAGGGAGAGAGGCGACAGAGAGCGAGGCAGGCAGAAGAGCAGAGAGACACTCACGGCAAGGGACATGGAGGAGGAAGAGAGCTTCGGGACCGATGGGGAGCCAACAGACAACGTGGAAAGAAGGATAAAGGGGCCCAGAGACAGACAGTAAGAGACACAGAGACAACAGTAGGGAGAGAGGGAAGAAGAGACACCAGGACAAAGAAATAGAAAGAGACGAGGATAGGACAAAGAGATATAGAGACAGAGAGGGAATGAGAGAAAGGGAGAAAGAAGAGGGAGGGAATCCAGAAATGAAAACAAAATGCGTGGTGGAGACCAATTCACGGAGGACATCAGGGAAGGCTTCCTAGAGGAGGGGCTCCTGTATCCAGTCATGTATCAAGGACTCCCAGGATGGATGGGATTCAGATGGAGATGAAAGAGAAGACAGGAAAAGTAAGAAGCAGCAACTTGAAGGTAGATCGGTTCTTAAAAATTGTGGGGCTGGGAACCCTGTCTATACTGAGCAAAGGCAAGGTCCCACTATAAAATACACTTCCATACAAACGGGAAGAGTGCCCTGCTTGGAGCACGTGCACCCCAGTGATGTTTTAGTGCAAATAAAGACTCCCTTTCTCCTATGTGCAATCTAGTCTGTGCCAGGGCACAGGGTTCAGTGAGCAGAGCACAGGCCAGGGCCAGATCTACCCCACCTCCCATCAGCCTGGCACAGCCTGACAGCCCCTGTGGACCCTCTGACGTGGGAAGGCAGGCTAGAGCAAGTCTTGTCCGAGATTAGGACTATTAGAACACCCCACTCATCAACCAACTATGTCACCTTGGGGAGTGTCCTTTTTCTATTTGTGCCTCAGTTTCCCCACATGGTGTTGGGCCTCATGTTCTCATGGGTCCTCCCACCTCTATGATTCCTTCATTTGAGGACCTGAACACACACTCATACTTAGTGGGCCTCCCAAGCCCAGGATGCTTCTGAAATGTCATTTCATTTTATCCTGACAGTGGCCTTTTGAGGTGTTGCCAGTTTCCAGGTGAGGAAACTGAGGCTTGGTGAAGGGACAGGACTTGCCCAAGGTCACACACCTGGTAAAAGGCAAAGCTTGGACTTCAATCTAGAGATGTCCCAGTTTACTGCACGTCCTGCTACACCCACTCTGAAGTATTGGCAGCTGTGAGGGATCCTGAGTTCACATTTGGGGGCAGGAAATTGTCAGAAACATGTGTACCTTCCAAGGTTCAGCAGATTGGACAGGAGAGTGTGCAAGCGCTCAGCAAGAACAACACGTAATTAACAGGGCAATTTCAGGACCGTGTTGAGGGGCTGGGCAGAGGGAGGAGGGGAGAACCAGATGTTCCCGCAAAGGCTCCAAAGTAGCATGGGCTCCCCCCGGCCAGCACACATGTTTTCTCTCCAGTGAGTATGCTGGGTTTCCAGTTTTCTCTTCCTCGAAGAGGCATCCCAAGCCTCTATTTATGTTCCGTCTGAAATTAATGCAAGGAAAACTTTCAAATGCTAATCTAGCTGCCAGGACAGGCCGGCCGGATGTCAAGCTATGGAGGTGTTTGTTTTCCTGAGGAAGTGTGGCAGGAGGGCTGGGTGGGAGGGCCAGCAAAGGATGGGCAACTGGTCTCCCAAAGAGCGTCTGATGGGACACTGGCAGAGCGGAGCTTCCCTTCTCCTGCTTTGCAGGCTGCCTAGGGAAGGGCTGGGGCCCTTTCAGTTCCGTGGGGCCTGAGATGATGCCTCCACTGTACCCAAACTTGTGCCAGGAGCTGACACACACAGTCCTCTCCCCTGAGGGGTCACGGTATGGAGGCTAAGATGGACAGGCAAGTACTCACAGGACAGCATGAGCCATGCAGTGCCAGGGGCCACGGGGTTGAAGTGGAAGGAGGGGGACCCAGGCTAAGGAGATCAGTGAGGAGGAAGAGAGGAGGAAGGGCGTTCCCACACGCACAGAGGGCAGAGCCGGTGTGGCACGTGCTGGCCAATAGCAGTTCTGGGTTGCTGCAGCATAAAGTGAAAGAGGAGGTGGCAATAACGAGGGTTGGAGCAGGACGGTGTCCCTCCTCCATGACATTCTCATTTCTGCAAGACATGGTGAAGGGGGCAGATTCAAGCTGGGGCCAAAAATCACTGTCCCAGGCAACTGCCCAGCTGTAAGGGAGTGAGAGCTCCACTCTTGGAGGTATGTAAGCCGAGGCTCGAAGAGCACTTGTCAGGCCTGCGAGCGGTACTCAGACATCATACAGGGAACTGGCGGTGTCTGGGTGGAACCAGAGATTCTGCCCGCTTTAGCAGCCTTTACCTCTTTGGAAGCTGTTGGAACTCAGGATGTCAGAAATGAAAGTGCCCCAGGGCTTCAGCCGGCCAGCTCAGCTCTGCCATCAACACTGCAAAGATGGATACGAACTCCGAGAAGAGCAATCCTGCTGAGGCTAATAGAACTTGCCCTGTGTCACAATGGCAGAAAGGGGCAGAGCTGGGCTCAAGCCCAGGCATGGCGCGGGGTATGTCCATGTCAAGGCCCAGACCCAGGCAATGGCAGTGCTGGGTGACTTCAGGTCAGCACAGGACACAGCCTGTGATGGGTTCCGTGAACTGCAGGAGGCAGTGCTCAGCCTGGGATTCCCCAAGGCCATGGCAGTCACTCTTTACAATGTCCAGAGGCTCCTTTTTTAGAATCATAACACCCCAGGATCCCTGGGAGCTCCCTGTCGGCAGGGACAGGGACCCACACTTCCTGAGTCTCAATGCTACTTGGGGCTGAATCTGGCTCTTGGGATTTCCCCACAGTGTCCCAAAGGCCACCGAGCACTTCTGCCTTTCGACCCCAGCAGCCTACTCTCTCCTGTTTGGGAGTCCTGTTCTTAGAGGACTTCAGGCTCTGAGAGGCCAGGAACCCCGAAATAATGTTGGCAACACAAGAGCTCACATTTATGGAGTGACTGCGTAAGGTCAGGCCCTGGGCCGTACTACTGCCAGACAGCTGAATCTCAGGTTCATCTGCAGAGAAGTGAAGCAACTGATCTGCCCAAGGCTACTTCTGATCAGGAGAACGCAGGGGTTCTAACTCATACAGTCTGGCTCCAAGCCCATGCTCTTAATCGACAACACTTTCTTCTCTTGCCTTTCCCACACTGTCCAGGAAGAGTGCTGAGCCCCTTGCCAGATTCGTACATCCTCTTGTGACGATGGAGCAGCTCTGGGATCCAGCCTGGGAGGTAGGCATTCTGTTCTTGACTCTCCCCTGCTCTGGAGGGTGCGGGCTGGCTCCAGCTAGGGACAAGCCAGGAGGGGATGTTCCTCTTGCTGGCTGGATGTTCTGGCCTGAAGCAGCAATGGTGACTCTGGCCAAGGACTGCAGCCCTTCACAGGCATACCAGCTGCCAGATGCATGCGTGGAAGGGCGGCAGGGCGCTTTGAAGCACCATCGGAAATTCTGAAACACTTCGGATGCCATGGCCTCAAGCTCCAGCTTGGGGAGCGTGGCAGACCAGGGCGCTTGTCAGTGAGAGAGGACAGCAGCTGTTATTTTTGTTTGTTCATTTGTCTTGTTTCTTTTTAGCGATGGGGGTCTCACTCTGTCACCCAGGCTGGAGCGCAGTGGTTCAATCCTGGCTCACTGCAGTTGACATCTGGGCTCAAGTAATCCTTCCACCTCAGCCTCTTGAGGAGCTGGGACTATAGGCATGCATCACCATGACTGTGACTGGCTATTTTTTTTAATTTTTGTAGAAATGGGGTCTGGCTCTGTTGCCAGCCTGGTCTCAAACTCCTGGCTTCAAGCGATCCTCCTGCCTCAGCCTCCCAAAGTGCTGGGACTACAAGTGTGAAACACTGTGATCAGCTTGCCTCTTGTTTCTAAGGTGAAAAAGACCCTACATGGACCACGGCTGCTCTTCTGTGCCCAGCTATGAGCTCGGAAGGGCTGCCATTTCTGAGGCCACCAAGTGAAGAGCCAAGATGAGGAAGGAGGTGGGTGTGGGGGTGGGTCTTGCCCTGAGGACTACGGAGATGATCAGTAAACTGAAGGCAGCTGGGTTTGCATCAGGGAAATTTCAACTGGTTCTCACCTCCTCCAGGAAGCCTTCTCTAACTTACCCTGCCTCCTTTCTGTACCAGTCACTCAAACTTCTGTTTGGCATGTGTGGAATTGCTGAATGCTGTTCATCTGGAAGGGACCTTGGGCCTAGCTCCGTCTAAAGTCCCTCACTGTGCAGATAGCGGAGGAAAGATTCTAAGGATGCCACGTAGAAGATCTCAGAATCCCCTTTCCACCCTCATGTCTTTGACTTAATTCTCACCCTGCTCCATTTCGTTCTTTTGTAGCTTTTCCCTCCCTGATCATCATGTGGCCTCCCCTCCCTATGAATGCCCCTGCTTAGCACTGAACTCCCCCCACTGCAGCCTGTGACTGCATAGCTTACTCAACAGTACCTGAGACTCTGTTTTCTCAGGTCTTCTCATTTGTCAATCTAGCCTCAGCTTCCAAAGGCAGATGTGATGTTGCTGGACCCCTCAGTCTCCCACCATGCGGGCAGACGATGTGGGTTTTAAGCTGGGTTTTGCTGTGGGGTAATGTAGGGACAGGCAGCATTTCTGCTCATGGGCCTCAGGGTTGGTGCATTCATTCATTCATTTATTCAACAAGTGGGTAATATGTACTTTCTTAGTGCTCAGGGAGCGGATATCCTAGACTGGGAGCATGAGAGAGGCTGTGATAGCAAAATCCTGGAGGCCTGTGGGAGGCCAGAGAGGAGTTCAGGGAAAGCCCAGCAGAACTCCCGGCAGAACAGAGAGGGCCCAAGCAGCAGCCGGATGGACTGTTTAGGGACCAGGATGACTTCCTGGTCATCAGGAAGAATGACCTAGATAATGCGACCACCATTTCACTCCAGTTCTAAGACTCTCTGACTTCCCGTCTGTACTCTGATTTACTGATCAGTCAAGTGGAATAATAAATACCATCTTGTCTCACTCCAAGAGGAATTGGGATGTGGAAGGGCCATATAAGTTGATGGATACGGTAGTTTTTCAAGCAGGATGGTGTCTACTCCCTAGGGAGGAATTTCTATCATGATGAATTTAAAAAGGTGTTAATGGTATTCAGTATGTTGGCCTTACATCTCCCTCTTCTCTCAAGCCTGCATCTTTACCTCTGATCTGCTGCTGTGTCCTAGTCTCGCAGGCATGTTTTGGATTACGGGTTTGCAGCATTCTAGCTGGGGTAGAAACAGGCTGGCAGGAACCTGCGGGCTGAATGTGCCCAATGTGTAGGTGCCTGGGTGATGGGTCCAGCCTCTCTGTCTCTGGTGCTCACACTGTTTGCCTTTTAACTCTTCAAGTTCTGCCTTCTGCCAGGACTTCTGCTCCCTGTGGAGCAGGTGATAGTCTTGTGTGGAGTGATTTCCATTCCCGGAACCCTCTTAGCTCCATACTCCTCCCAAGGAATCTAAGAGTGGTTGGAGCAACTAATGCTAGCATGTTAGAAGACTCCGATTACAGCATGCCAGAATGTTAGAGCTGTGCAATTTTAAAGCAATAGCGCTTTAGGGTCAAAGATTTTGGAATGTCAGAAGTTAGAATTGTATTCAGATCATAGCACATGCTAGGGACAGAGTGTGTGATCACCACTGGTTCTCAGAGTTCAACAGGAATGGGCCCTAGAGGTTACCTGGTCCACCCCTGAGTCCGGCTTGTGTCTTCAACCTAGCTTCTCTAATTGCTACATTACTCATTCTATTCCAGGAAAAATAATGCTAAGAGATTTCTGGGTGTCTGAACAAGTAAATATCCTGAGAAACTTGTTTCCCTGGAGCTAGGGGTAAAATCGTAATTTTCTTCTAGTGCATAAGACTGGACCCCCACCCTTGCAATTGGGCCTGGGATACCTTGTGACTCAATGGAGTGAACTTCATTTTGTGTGGTTTGTTCCAGTATGTCCTCACAGAACATCTACTACGTGTCATCAATTCTGACTTGTCTGTGCCCTGTCCTGGAATAGTTCACATGGAACGGGATGATCGCTGAGCAGTGGTTGCCAGGAGATGATCAGCGCACAGGCCTGGGGGACAGCATCCACATTTACATCCCAGCTGCTTGGTGCTGCTGGAGAAAATCCTACACTTGACTTGGCAGGTTCACGGGCCCTCCTTGCCAGTCAGCACCCTCTGTGTTCCTAGCACAGACAGAGCAGATTTGCGGCTGGCATGTGCCCTAATCTTGGTCCCCAGCAGACATCACAAATCAATCAGGGCCTCTTCTCTGTGGAGCTCTGATGTGAGTTTTTTTAAATCTTATACCATCATGTTCCAGGCTGCTGCTACCAATCGATCATGATGGCCCATGGGAGGAAACTTCTTTAACTTCTTGTCCTGGTCAGTTCTTGTGTCCAATTCCTCCTATGTTACATGTTCTCACTTCTTTAAACCAAGAATCCTCCCTTCTCTCTCCTCTTCCTCTGCAGATGACCTCACCTTCTACTTCAGACAGTGGTGCTCTGATTAGAAGCCATCCATTGAGAATTCGCTCCCTTTTCCGTTGCCAAGTTCCTTGCCTGCTGGCCCCCTCCCTCCTTCCCTTCACTTACAGGTGAGGAGGTGTCTTCCTCCATCCAAGGCGTTCTCCTCAGCTCTGCACCCAAGCTCTGGTCCCTACCTGGCTACCTTCTTGGAACCTCGGGCTTATCGTTTTTCCTCCTCTCTCCTGCATCATCAGCCTCGCCCATCCTAGAATAGTCTCTTCATCATGTTTAAGCATGCTCAATTCTTTCTCATCTTAAAAATACAAGGTGGGTGAGTGGGGAGAACAAGGCCATTGCCAGCTTTTCATTTTGCCAAGTAAGGACTTTGAGACTCTTATCTGCCTCCCACTATCATCTTTTTTGTTTTCCTAAGTAAGGAATATTTTAACTTCAAACACAGTTAAAAAGAGATCATTTCAGAATACAAACCTGCAAAATGAATACATTTAGCTAATAAAGAATTCACCATCTTGTACTTATTTTTTAGTTATTTGTAGACCAGAGGAAATCCAAGGACCTGGATCTGCAAACAACTGGACTAGAAAATCTCGGGGAGCCCTTTAGGCTCAGCCTGTCCAGCTACAGGAGCCCAGCAGACAGAACATGGGCTTTCCCTCCCCTCTGGCTGACACACCCCTCCATGGCCACAGCCTGGCTCCTTCCAGAACATCTAGGTTTGCACACTGGCCACAGCCACCTCCTGGATAGGAAGAGCCTCCATTTGAGCCCCCCAGCATCACCCAGGTTTGCTCAAGGTTGTCACATGTTTGCACCCCACCTGCCCTGAACTGCAGTCACCTCCAGAAGAGGTCACACAGTGCCAGGTTGCAGACCCATCACAGAGGCTAAGAGTATTCTGTGAGATGCGCCAGCTAAACAGACACTTGTTTCCACAAAATCCTCAACACTTCTGAATGTATACAGCAAGAGTACCATGTGCAAGGGCAATGGCCAGGCCTGGGACGTGAGAGGCCAGGGTTCGTGTCGCAGGTCCGCCCCTATGGCCTTGAGGAAGCCATTCACCTTCCCCAAGTCTTGGTTTTCATCCGCAAAATGAGTATCATAAAACCCATCTCATGGTGTTATGTAATCAGAGAGCCTGGAACGGTGGCTGGCACCTAGTAAGGGCTTTTATGATAAGAACCCTTCCACCATGAAGAGCGTTTTAACACTGTGTTCTGAAATGAGCGTATCTGGCACAGTCCCACAAGGCAGGCGTATTGTCCCAGGTTTACAGATAAGGGAGTGAGGCCCTTGGAGGTGAAATGGCTTTCCCAGTGTCCCTTAGCTTACAACAGTAGAGCCACACTTTACACCCAGGCCTCCTGACCCCGAAGCTCTTACCCTTTGCACTGAAGCCACCTCAGAGCAGAAGAGAGGAGAGGCCAGACTGCTGTCAGCAGTGGAAACCCCTGTCTGTCCTCGCAGGCTCTCAGGGCAGGATTCTGGAGCTGGGCTGGCCTGGAGCTGGGCCCTAACAAGCACGGGAGGGCCTGGCAGGTGGAGGAGACTCAATCTCTCATCTTCCCACACCTGGCCCCATCCAGCCTCCGGAACCACAGAGCTTTCAGGGACTTCAGCTGGACACTGAGGCTGGGCCTGTTGTGAAGTGTCAGAAGAGACCCCAGCAGGGTCCTGGCTCGGACACCTGGCAAGGCTGCGCTGGGGGTGGCTGGAGTGTCTCATAGTTATGTTTCTATTTCCTGAGATATTTCTTAGAGCTACCCATGGACTGTAGGCTTGAAAGACATTGGCATAAGCAGATGCATGCCTGGAGGATGGATAGGTGCATTCCTGATACTGTAGACCCTTCCCCCATCCCATAACCTGGGGGGTCTTATGGGTTCTTGGGGACCTGGAAGGTGACGGGCTGTAAGAGCCCAGCTGAGTCCCACAGTCCCTACTGCCCTGGAACCCTGGCACAGAATGGCCCTCAGGTGGGTGGGTGGAGTGGAGCGGGTATATCTTCAGGTCACACTCTACCAAGAGAGTGCTTAGTCCCAGCCCTGCACAAAAGCCAGCCTGTCACTGGATGTGGGGCTCAGAAATTACATGACCATAAGAATGTAATGAGGCCAGAGTGGACTTCCTTCACCACAGCTTTCGTGTGGATGCCCTCCATGTCAACACGCTGACTCTGTAACAGGCCCGCTGGGCTGGCTCAGTGCCCCCCACACAGAAACAGAGCCCTTGGATCATAGCTTCTGGGCCTGGGGTCCAGTTGTGGCCTTGTCCTGGACTTCCTGGGGCTTCGCTCATGTCCCTGCCCTCTGTGGACTTCAGTTTGCCCACAGCTGGGATGAGGTGGGCAGCTTAAGCTCAGAGGCTCTGTCCAGCTTGGAAAACCTCAAGTGGAAAGGAGATTTGCTGTGCAGAATGGGCCATTTGTTCCAGGCATGGCTGAGCCAGGAGAAGTGGCAGCTGCCAGCAGGATCTGCACGTGGCTCCAGATCTGTTGTTTTTGGAGGGTGGATTCATGAGAGCGGAGGCGGGGCTCTCTCTCCCTGACTTTACTGCAGGCCTATCCTCATAAGTTCACCAGCCCAGAGGAGACCAGGATGGGAGACCCTGGTCAACATTCATTTTTTCACTCGTTCATTCTTTCATTCACTCACCAAACTCAAAACCTATTACACGCTATCAAAGACACAACAATGATTAAGTGGTGTCCCTTCTCCGAGGCGAGCGTGGGAGACAAAGCCAACAGCACTCACTGACCACAGTGTGGGGAGCAGTCCCGAGGCAGGGAGGAGGGGAGGAGTCTGGGACTGGGACAGTGGTAGTGGGCATGGACACAGTGGATGTGTTTGAGGTCTTTCTGGTGGCCTGTCAACAGGGTTGGCTGGGGACTGACTACATTCTGGAGATGGGAGAAGCTGCATCGGGCATGATGCCTTTGTGCTAGTCTGGTGCTGGAGTGCACATCTGTGGCCCCACAGGCCTAGGGTTTCAGGAAAAGGAGGCCAGTGTCCAGAGCTGCCCTCACTGCTGTAATTTTCAATGTTAGACTCTCCTGCTTTCTCATAGACAGAGCTAGTGGCAGCTACCCCCAGCCCTGGGTGACTCTGGTCCCGGGTACTGGGGCAAGTAGGACTACTCAGTTGGGGTGTGTGGAATGAAGGCTCCCTCACTGACCGCATTCTCTGGAGGCTCCCCCAGGTCCGGGAGGAGCCTGAGGGCTGGATGACTCAGAGTGGTTCCCTGTTTGGAGTCTACTGGGAGCTGTTCAGAGCAGGAAGCACTGCCCCAATGCTTCTAGGAGGGAGGGCTGACGAGGCAGCTGGATGGTGGGGAGAGGGAGGGGACTCTTCCCTGCACAGTCCTCAGAGCTGTCCTGACTCACACCAAGCTGCCAGCAGGTGTCTTGTGACTCGAGAGTGACTTACCCTCTCCACGCTGCCAGTCAAGGTCCTGCTCCTGCCTCCAGACCAGGCGTCCCCAGACTTTTTACACAGGGGGCCAGTTCACTGTCCCTCAGACCGCTGGAGGGCTGCCACATACTGTGCTCCTCTCACTGACCACCAATGAAAGAGGTGCCCCTTCCTGAAGTGCGGTGGGGGGCCGGATAAATGGCCTCAGGGGGCCGCATGCGGCCCACGGGCCGTAGTTTGGGGACGCCTGCTCTAGACCCTCTACAGGATCTCTCCCTTCTCTAAAACTCATGGCTGAATCACTCTGGAATCCTAGACGGCCAAAATGAGTCCTGGATTCCCCTGTTCAGATGGCTAAACTGAGGCAATAAGAAGCAAAGAGACTTGCCAGAGGCCGTAACAGGCTGTGGGAGAGATCCAACATGAACCCAGAACTCTCTGCCTAGCTGCCATGCCTTAAAGAGGCTGTCCCAGGAGGACTGTGTCTACGTCTGAGCCCCTCTCCTGTGTCTCTATGTGAGGGCTGCAAAGGAAGGAAGAAGCCCAGCAAATGTGCCCCTGGCTCTTGCCCTTGGGGGTGAATGTTCAAACAGTGGACATATCCCATTACAAAATCAGGACATCCACAAGGGCCCTTGTAGGTTAGACTGACCGCTCGTCCTGGAGGGTGGCATGACCGTGGCAGAAGGGGAAGGGAACAGCTAGGGGCAGCAGCTATGACAGCGGCACCAGGTGCAGTGAGCACATCCAGGAGCCACCTCATTAATTCTCACAATGCAGGAGGTGAGTTCTGTCAACCCAAATTGCAGGTAACATGAGCAAGAAATAAACATCTGTTGCTGTAAGCTACTGAGCAGAAGCTGGTTAGTAGTAGGAGGCAAACACAATATGCTGGTCCCCATGTAAACATAGCGTTACCGGGAGGAACAGACATACAGACGGAAACAAAGAGTGAGGGGGAAGAGGAAAAATGAGAGGAAGAGGAACAGGGAGAGAGATGCTACGTGAGCCCTGCACCTGAACGTCTGGACTTCCCTTTGCAGGAAGAGGCCAGGTCCCCCAGGAGAACACATCAAGTTCACGGTTCACCTGTGATGATCACACTTCTACCTACTATCATGATGGTGATGATCATCACTGCAGCTGCCTTTTTGAGTTCTGACTATGTGGCAGGTTGTTTTTTCAAATATTATTACTTATGTTTACAACTATTCTACAAAGTAGATATTTTCAGTTCATCAAATAGTTATTACTATCGCTGCCCATTTATATAAGAAAGAACTGAGTCTTTGAGAAGGTACCAGCCAAGGTGATGTGGCTGGGCTGGGATCTAGAGCCAGGACTGTGGGATGCCAGAGCCAGCCTCTCCCTCTGGGGGAGCGTCACAGCCTTGCCCCTGGCTCTGCGGGTGGGCCTGAGGCTGGGCTGGGCAGTGGGAGCTGGCTTTAGTTCTGGGCCCTCACATGGCTGCCTGGGGCAAGAAGGGGCCACAGAAACTATCCCGGCCATGGCAGGGGTCATCACTCCTCTTTCCCATGGGGATCGTTATGGAAGAACCCTTGACCCGAAGCAGAACTGCCTGGGTGTTGCCGCTAAGCACCATGCGGTTTTCCTGCCCCATCCTGGGTCTCAACTTCCCCCTCAGTGAAGGAGATGTTAGAGGAAAGCTAGGATCCTGCAAACAATCCCTTCCCCGCACTAGCCCAAACCTGCTCCGAAGGCAAAGAAGCAGATCTTGTCCTCGTTCTCCTGCAGAAGCGCCATGACCCTCTTCCCCATGCGCTCATTCCTCTTGTAGATGAGCTCCTGGCGGAAGTAGCTGTCAATCTCCTGGGCCGTCACCTGCTCGTGTGGCGGGAGGGTAGTGTTGATAAAGTTGGGCAGCTGCAAAGGCAAGACAGAGGCTGCCTTCAGTTGGTTTTATTTTTTAATTTTCTTTTTTAAATTTTTGATAAAGGGTCTTACTGTCGCCCAGGCTGGAGTGCAGTGGCACCATCATGGCTCACGGCAGCCTCAACTCTCTGGCTGAAGCCATCCTCCTGCCTCAGCCTCCCAGATAGGCATGTACCACCAGGACCAACTAATTTTTAAATATTTTGTAGAGATGGAACCCTACTGTGTTGCCCTGGCTGATCTTGAACTCCTCCTGGACCCAAGCAACTCCGGCTGTGGCTTCCCACAGTGCTGGGATTATAGGCACGAGCCACTGTGCATGACCTATTGTCAGTTCTTTATGGAGCAAGGTGGACTTAGGATAAATATGCACAGCCCAAGTGGGGCTGGGCAACTTACTTTTATGAGGTCCCTGCAGTGGGCTACATATCATGTATACACATATACCTCATCAACTCCAAAATCCTCTGAGATAAGCGTTATTCCAGTTTTAAAGATGAAGCAAGCAAGAGTGGAAAAGATCCAGAGATGTGCAAAGCTGCATAGCTGGTAAAGGGGCAGTGCCAGGACAAGGCTCAGCTGCTGGGCTCCTACATGCATTGCTCTGCCTGTGTCTCTGCCCTGTTTAACCTCAGCAGATGCTGAGGTCTGGGGAGGCTGGCACTGTGCTCATCTTGTTTACGGCTCTCACTTCACCACCGAACCCAGTGCTGGCATGTATGATGAATTCAGTCCAGCAAGAGGATGTGCAGGGTCCACTGAGCTGCCTGGTACAGCAGGAAGGCCACTGAGTACAGGATTAGGCTGACCTGGGCTTCAGCCCCCGTTCTGATGCTGTGTGGCACTGGGCACGTGACTTAACTTTTCCGAGCCCCAGCTTTATCACTTGTAAGATGAAACTGATGATATTGTGGGGATTCAGTAAGAGGATGGGGGCTGTCATGGGCTGCATTCAGCACATGCCCTCCTACAGAGATGAGAGAAGAGATCATTACTTTTGATTTTCCCAATGCCTGAGCCACCATCTGCTGCCGCCACCAACTCCCCATCCCTGCACCACCACTTTCCAGGGCACAATGCAAACACCTCCATCCCTTTTTGAAAAGCTCAACCCCAGGGCCACGCTTCCCCCAAGTTGGTTTGCTCAACAACCTAGCCTGGAGCTGCCTAGCTGAGCTCTGGGTGTTTCACCATCACCCCACACTACGCACCCGGCCACATGGCCTGGGAACGGCATCATTAACATTCTCTTTTTTTTTTTTTTTTTTTTTTGAGACGGAGTTTCGCTCTTGTTACCCAGGCTGGAGTGCAATGGCGCGATCTCGGCTCACCGCAACCTCCGCCTCCTGGGTTCAGGCAATTTTCCTGCCTCAGCCTCCTGAGTAGCTGGGATTACAGGCACGTGCCACCATGCCCAGCTCATTTTTTGTATTTTTAGTAGAGACGGGGTTTCACCATGTTGACCAGGATGGTCTCGATCTCTTGACCTCATGATCCACCCGCCTCGGCCTCCCAAAGTGCTGGGATTACAGGCTTGAGCCACCGCGCCTGGCAACATTCTCTTGAACTAGGCAGAGAGCTCCCTGGGTTCAGGGACAGAGCTTTTGCCATTCCTGGCTCCCAACACCTGGCACAAAGAAGGTACCCAGATTCCCTGAACCTCGAACTTAAACTTGGGCTGTCCCTTTCTGAGCACAGTTGCCCCCTGTGTTCTTCTGTTTCCAATATTTTGTCTTTCCAACTGGATAACAGGCCTAGGTGCTCCTGCACCATCTCCTCCAATATGTGTTTGGTTTGGGGCTGTTGAGGCAACTGAGGCAGGGAGTCAGAACATACTCTCTCTTTCCTCACAAGCTGCCTATGTCATTCCAACCTCCAAGCTTTTGCTCACAGGATATCTTCCACCTGGTTTCCCACTTCCACTTCTCTATCTTCACCTAACCAGGCCCAAAGCACAAGACACCAGACCTCGCCAACGGATGGGTGAGGTGGATGGAGAGCCTAGTGCGAGGAGGCTAATTTCCTGCAGGTTTAAGCCCCCCAGATGGTCTTGCAGCCAGCCACATGGCTTCGAGAGCCCCCACAGCATCGTCAGCACTCCTTCTGAGGAAAATGGGGTAAAAGGGACTCGGAGGAGCTGGGATAGCTGCCTCTGCTATCTGCCGGCCAAGGCCTCGTGTGTTTCCCAGAGTGAAAGGGGAGGTAAAGGTACATACACCATGGGGCTTCTCTGTCGGAAAGGCCTGATTCGCTCGCTGCCTTGGTATGAACAAGACAATAACATGGCTGATGTCCCCTAACCTTGTGCAGTGTGCAACATGCATAGCTGTAGACAGCAGTCTTGCTAGTGCCCAATCAGAGTTGGCAATGGAATTCTCACTCCCCCGCATACCCGCTTTGAAAGCGAGGATTGGAAATCCTAACAAAACAGGGCACGCTTGGACTTGATGCAGCTATGGGAAAACACTGAAGGCTTCTGAATGCGGAGAAGCACAGACAGGCCATGACTCAGAGGACTTATTTCTGGAAATATGACCCTCATAGGTTCTCCTTGTTCTTTAGGTATTCTGGATAATGATGTGAAAACTGCGTCGTAGCATCAAATAAGTATCTGCCCAATCAGTGAACGAATGAGTGAGCAGTGGGGCCTCAGAAGTACGGGGTTATGAATGTAGGGCCTGAAGTCAAACAGCCAGGACAACTTGGGTTGGAATCCCTCTTTTGCAGCTTACTAGCTGAGTGGTCTCTCTAGAACCAGAAAGTTACTTGGCCTCTCTGAGACTCAGTTTCCAAATTGGTAACACGAGGTTAACACACATTATTTTAGGGATTAAATGAGATGAGTTTTAGAAAGTGCTTACTGAGCACTGTGCCCGGCACAAAGGATGTCCTGAATCAATGTCGGTTATCATACACCTGGCCTGGGGATGGAGCTGACTTCATCACCTTTCCCAGTGAAGGGTGGCCTTGGGCAGAGGGTAAAGACGAAAGTGACAAATAAATGGCTCTGAGCCATCGGACAGTACCACGAGGCAGCACTCCACTTCCCTTTTCCTTCCAAGGGTCCCAGGAACCTGAACATGTGCCCAGCCCTTCCTCCCATGCTTCCTGACCACAAATGTGTATTTGCATAAAGATGATTCTCCATTCGTTAATCGGGGAGTTAAAAAAATTAACAAGGACAAGAACCCAAAAGTGAAATTTTAAAGCCGTGAAAGAGTTGGGCTAGCTCCCCAGGCTCCCTGGGCTGGCCAGCCGCTGGCCGGCATTCTCTGCATGTCTCATGCTGAGGGGCCTTGGCTCCATGCCAATGATGAGGCCTGAGTTTGGGCCAGGGCTGGGATGTAAGCAAATTAATGATGTCATTAAACTTGTTGGGGGCCTTAAATCTTCTATGACAAGTTTAAGTGCAGGATGCACAATAACATTTTAAAGAGGACATGTGAGGTCTCCAGGGATGGGGTGATGAGGCAATTGGTTGGACAGGGCTGGGGCGGGGCTGTGGGGGCTGATTTCAGTGTAGGTTTCCCTGACTCATGAACCACGTCAGGTCTAATGGTCAAGTGCTCAGATCTGCTGACACCACCTACCTAAACTCTGCATCCCTTCCCTGTAGCCCATCCATCCAACAGACACCCTGTGGGAACTTCTATGAGCCCGGCCCTGTGTTGGGCTAGGGGGCCTGAGTGCTTCCTCAGACTGGTGGTCTGCTGCTCTCGATGAGGCTCACAGCCTGATGGGGGAGTCAGATATGTGCACAAGAACACTGATGGATACGTGCTTTGAGAGGACAATGAAGGACATGTGAGCCCAGAGGAGGCACCTAATAGGGTGATCACATGTCTTGGTTTGACCAGGACAGTCCAGTTCGATGAATTGTATCTGACTCCCAAAATTATCTGGGTTTGGACAATAAATATAGGCAGCGACTCTACACCTAAGGCAGGCTTAGGGCTCAGGCCGGGCTTCCAAGGGGCAGGCCTTTGGACCACTCTGCTGTTGCTGGGCATTGCGAGTACCAGTGGCCTGGAGCCTGCAGAGGCCAGGGACACAGCCATTGCTGTAGGTGGGGACAGTGGAGCCAGCATGCAGGCCACGGGTGAGGCGCCCCTGGCCCCTGGCCCAGTGTTATCCATCCAGACCCCGTGCCTGTCCTGCCCTGGCCTCCAGACGTTGCTTCCTCATCTCCCACGTTATAGCCAGAGGCATCTTTCTGACCACAGCGCTCTCTGGCTTGTACTCTCCACCCCTTAGCAGCCCTCTATATCCCCATCCAGGGGGCTCTACCGCTAAGCCTGGTTCTCATATCACCTTCTCCCTTTAGAAAGCCTTCAGGCAAAGGGACTACGGCCCCACAGCCTCCGTATCCTCAGGTGTCCTGAAGACTTCGAGGCCCCCAGCTGTATACACAGCCCTACCTCCACCAGCTCCCCATGGGAACTGGATTTAGCCTTCCACCCCGATGCCAGGCTTCTCTGCACCTTGGGGTAGGGTTGCTAGCCCTTCCTCAAGTGACTGGATTCTACCTGTGAATCCCTGGGTGCAGCCTGGGCTGCTCTTCGAATGGATGGCCCAATCCACCCACCCTCTGTCCCACTTCAAGTGTGGGGACTGTTGGGAGACATGTGAGGCAGTTCCACTTGCCAAAGGCAAATCAATGATCTGGACCCAAGCTCAAAGAAATTCTGAGCTGGCCTTCTCCTGAGGTCACCTCGTGCCTCCCTTTCTCAGCTTAGAATCAGCCACAGTCTGGCCCGCACCCTGTCCTGCATATGCCCACCCTCCTGGCCACATCATGGCCAGGCCATTGTGAGTAACGGCCAAGGCCTTCTTTGCTATAGAGCTCCCTGGCTGCTCAGGGCTTATGGGGGTCTCCCTCAGCAGATGAAGCAGGGTGGGCCTGGCCGCAAAGAGGGTCACGTGTAGGTGAGATTCCTACCAGCCTCGTGGTGTCAGGGTTCTTCTCTCCACCCTCACTTCTCTGCCACTGAGTCTGAGCTCTCAGAATCCTAAGTCTCCTATGGCAAAGTCTCCAGTTCTTTCCTCTTTGATTGTCTGTGCTGCAGCAAGGATGCCACACAGCTACATTTCATCAAATGACAGTCACTAATGGCATGTGCTCTGTGCCAGGCCTGAGCTGGGCAGTGGGGACCGAGAAAGGCAGTACACTGTCACCCTCAGGAGCTCCTGGTCTGTGGGGCAGGTACTGATAGAACACCACGGCCCAGCTTGGCCAGGCTCTGTCTGCAGGCTACTCTCACCACCGCCTTCCTCTTCTCCTCTTGCCTCTGGCTCACTGGTACATGGTTTCCTCTGCTAGAACATTACTCCTCCCCTTATCTGTAGCCAGCTCAGGTTCTTCTGTGCCCTCTCATCTTGCAAAAATCTTTCCTTCTCTCCTATGCACAAGCCCATCTAAATCAGCCATTCCTTCCACAGGCTCCAAATGCTTCCTCCACTCCTTCCTCATAGCAAGGATCACACTTTGGTACAGTTTATGCTTGAATCTCCCCATCTTTCCTGTGTGACTGTAAGGCCCTTTCCATAGCACTGTGTCTAGCATTTATAAACCATTTCATTCATTCATTCATTCATTCATTCATTCAGCAAATGTTTACTGAGTCTAGCCCTGGGCCAGTGGCTGCTTCAGCCAGTTGAGATAAATCCATGAATAAAACAGACCCAAACTCCTTGCCCCCATGGAACTTATATTCTAGTAGGGAGAGCAACCAATAAAGAGTCACTAATCAATGAATCAAGTAGACAGTGTGTTAGAGGATGGCAAAGGCCCTGGGGAAAACAGTGTAGCCTAACAAAGAGGGTGAGAGTATGGGCATGCAGGCCAGGCTGCAATTCTGAGTGGGGTGGTTGGGGCCAGCCTCACTGAGATAAGATTTTAGTTAAGTGCTGCAGGCAGAGAAGGAGTGAGCCATGGTCATACCTGAGAGAGGCATTTGGCAGAGGGAGCAGCCAGGGCAAAGGCAGAAGCTGGTAGGGTGGGTTCACAGACCAGCAAGAAGGCCCACCCAGCCCAAGTGGAGGAAGCATTTTGGAACAGACCCTGAGAGCAATGAATGGGGAGGTGTGGCGGAGTCTGAGCAGGAGTGAGCCACGCTCAGCCCTTAGGTTCTACTTGCTGTCTGATCAGCCTGGTGGCAATCTTTCCTCTAAGACTCAAATCAAAGCAGAATGCCCTGGGCTGGGCTCAAGTCCAAGCTCTAAATAACTGTGGGCTTTCCTTCCCTGGAACTTAATTTCCCCAGATGTAGAACTGAATGTCTCAGAGGCCTCCCGGGTCTTACAGGCTAAGCTTCCCGGGTCCTAGGACCCAGAGCCATATAGATCTGGCTCAAGTTGCTGCTCTTGGTAACTTAAAACTCAATAACTCATAAGCTGTGTGGCCTTGGACAAACCTCTTCTCATCTCTGAGTCTGAATTTCCCCGTTTATAAAAGGGGGATAACAATAGCTCCTTCTTGCCATGGCTGGAGAGAAGACTGCCTATGCCTGGCATGCAGTAGGGATCTAATAAATGCCACGTATCCCAGTCTTTGGAGCAGAGCCTCACCTGGGACGTGTCGTGGTTGAAGATGACTGCGTTGAGATCTCCGCAGTTGTAGTGCTTGATGAGATCCTCCGTCGTGTAGTGGGCCTGCAGGCTCCCGGCCCGCACACTCTCTTGCTGCAGCAGGGTTTGGTTCAGGGCAAACAGCACCTAGGCCGAGGAAAGACAGAGAAATGAGGGCTGTGCTGAGGGATCCTGGCTGAGCTCTAGGACTGGCCCTCCTTCCTCTAGACTTCAGAGCAACAGACCTGAAACCGAGAAGGTGTGTGGGGCCGGCACCAGCTGGCTCAGGCTGCATGTTTCCAGTTTCTGCTCCTGCCTCATGTCTCTGAGCACGTTCAGCCTGCTCTCACCTCCAGCCCTTTACCCACACAGGTCCCACTCCTGCTCTGGGTCTCAACATCTTATTAAAGATGTGGCAAAATGAGAACGCAGCTTGGGTCTGGGTTTTGGAATGACAGGTGAGTTGTTCTTTTGACTCCTTTGTGTTCCTGTGCTTAAAAGTGGTCTAGAATGAGCATGAACTCATTTTGCAGACAAGAGCATCCCGCAAAGCAAAAGGACAGAAGCAAAAAGCCTGGTTCGACGTCAAGGCCCACCTATAGGCCAGCTGCCCTGGAAGGCTTCCTCACCAGGGAAAGGCCTGAGGAGATGGGTCCCTCAGCGTCTGATCTATCCTTGGATTCAGCATGCATGTCCTCCAGCTCCTCTCTCCTCTGGACCACCATGCCTGTGCCCAGCCAGACCTACGGGTGTCAGGATCACTTGCAGTGCTAGACAAAAAGTCGGATGCCCACACCTCGCCCTCCGGGATCAGAGGCTCTATATTTTTTTAACAGGATCCCTCCATACTTCCTAAGCAGTCCGACTGTCTCTGGCATTTGAGGATTGTGAATCTAATGGAACACGACCTGCTCATTTTAGATGGGGACCCTGAAGCCCAGTGAAAGGAAGGGAGGGAGTTGCTCAGTCCACATAGCTAGGCCTGGAGCTTGTTTCGGGTGACTAAGTATCCCAGACTCCTTTGGCCAACAGAAGGGAGGAGGCTGATCATTATCTGGGCGGTTTAACACAGCTAAAGAGAAAAACTTGGTCCTGTGCAAAATGTCAGGAGGCTGTCTCAGGTTACTGGTCCCTGCTGTTGGCCCAGCTAGCCCCCCTCAGTCTTCAGGCCTGCTCATTCTGTCTGCACAATGCCTTGGACGTCAAGTTCCTAGCCTCTTCACCTAACCTCAATTCAGGCCCAAGGATCTCTCGTTGAGTCCCCTGCACCAGCCCTACCCATCTCCTGGCACACTCCCTCCCTTCTCTCTTATCCCATAGCTGTCTGCCATGGTCATCTTTCAAAAGCACCAATCTGATGCTCTCTCTCTTTCTTTTTTGCTCAAAACTTCCACAGGTCCCTTCTCCTGCAGGTTAGAGAGCTAGCTCTTCAGTAGAGCCTCCAAGGCAGTAACCCAGACCCTGCGGCGGTCAATAACCTCATTTCTTACATGGCTTCATGCTTCTAAACACTAAAATACTCAGCATTCCTTCAAGCGAAAAAAAAAAAAAAAAAAAAAAGAAACTTCTGCCTTTGTGCCTGTGTCTATGCTGTTTCATGGGGAAATCCTGCTTCTTCTAGGCTCTGCTTGCAAACTCAGACTTAGCTGTCCAGACTCTGCTCAGCCATCTCCTCCAGAAAGCTTCTCTGACCACCTGCTGGCTGGGTTAAGCCCTTCCCTGGGGCTCCCACAGTCTCCATGGGAGGTAGGCTGCTGGATTCATGGACCTCAAGCTTAGCCCCTCCCTGTGCTCATGCTGCTTGCTGTGGAACTTCGTAGCTCCTTTCCATTCTGACCCTGGACTTCTTTCAGCCAATGGGATGCTGGTAACCATTACAAATGCAGGCCTGAAAAGCGGTTATGTGCTGCTGCTGCTGCTGCTGCTGCTGCTGCCTGCCCGTCTGCCACTGCCCTGAGGACAACTCAAGCTAGCCTGCTGGATGATGAGAGACATCTGGGGCAGAGATGTCCAGTGAAGGCCTTCCTCGACCAAGATCAGCCAACAGTCTTCCAACCCCAGCTAGGTGAACCAGCCGGGCCAAGATCAGCAGAGCCTACTCACAACCGGCCCCAGATGCATGAATAGTAAACTCTTATTGTTATTGTTACACAGCATAGTTGTGGTGATAGATAACTGATACACCATGCTTCCTTCCACTGTGGGGTGAACTTCACATTGTATCTGCTGTTTAGTTACCAGCCTCCAGAATTAGGCTATGAGCTTCTTCAAGACAGGAATTGTGTCTTGTTCATTTTGAATCTGCAGCACTCAGCGCTGTGCCTGGTGAAGACAGAGTGTCACTTCATTGTTTCTTTATTTCTTCGACACCTGCTGAGATCACATCATGGTTCAAGGCTTCTCACTGAGTCCTTAAATCTAGCCCATACAACTTCTGCAGTCTGCATTTTGAGGCATGCCACCACCTTGTGGCAGAAGGTCCTATCAAGTGACAGCAGTCACTTGGTTCAAGAACACCTAATCTGACCAGAAAAACTCATAAAATAGGTGTGCACAGCCAGGCCAAAGTACTAACACAGGCAATAGGGCCAAGCATGTGCTCATGAGATCACCTCCCTCCCCTCCCAGTTTTGTTCATGGCTGGGCAGGAGAGCTAGACTGCACTGGCTGCAGCCCTGGCTGCTCCCCTTAATGAGCTGGCTGGAGATGAGGTCAGCCCCCACCACCCCCAACCCAAAACTCCACCTCTGGGCCTTCTCCAGGCCTCTAGGCTCTGGCCGCCACCACTGAAATCTAATACGTAGTCATCTGGTGCAGGGTGTCGATGGCAGCATGGTGGCTGGGGATGGATCACAGGAGGCAGTGGCCCAGTTGCTGTGGGCATTGCTAAGGCAACAGGCACTTCCTCCCACACGGCACATGCCTCGGATGAAAGTGTCCGTGCCAAGTTGATCCGCTCTCCTCCTGTGGGGGCCAGGGACATAGGCTTCCCGTGACCACACCCGGCCACTGCACACACCTGCCCCCTTGCTGCTCGGCTTCGGCTTGGCCAAGGCACCATCTGACCTGTGGTGAGATCATCAGCCCAGGCACCCAGAAGACCTAGCTGGAGGAGAAATGTCTCCCCAGGACCTTGCTCGACTCAGAGTCACTTTTACAATCACGCGGCCGTCACAGAGCTGGAAGGTGTTCCAGTGAATTTAGTACATTATAACCTGTGGGGTGCTAAAAACAGTCCTGGCATGTAGTAAGGGCTGGACAAGTGTTTGTTAAATAAAAAGGAGAAGAAAATAGACCCCAGGCTTCCCAGATTGGAGCTGGAAGGGTTGTGGAGTTCATCCGGTCCAGAGGCTTTTCAGGCCTTTTAAAACCGTGTTCTTTCTGTTGTTTTCCAAAGGAACCTTACTTAGAACTCAAAATATGGAGAAGATAAAAATGGAATCTTCCCTGGTTGGTGTAAGGGAGGCAGGCGGGCGCCTGAAGTCTTACTAGCTCAATGTCCCCCTGCAGCAGGGACTCCCAAGGCCTTTCTGTGGAACTGCCAGGTACCCTGGAGCCCAGTTCGAGAACCACTGATCTTATCCTGTGGCCTCATCATATTAAAGAGAGAGGAGGCTGGGGACCAGAGCAGGCAGGATGGGACTTGTCCAAGGCCACACAGTGAGTTGGGGGCAGAGTGGTCTCAACCTCCACTCTCAACTCCTGGTCCAGAACTCTGCAGTGCCCTGGACCACATGGCTGGATTTCCCAACATCCACAGGCACGGTCCACATTTATCCACACGCTCTGCCACACCCATTTTTTTTTTCCCTAGAGCCTTGTGAAGTAGCCAGGGAATATTTATTGTTAGTCTGTTACTAATGAGCCTGCTATTAATAGTCTATTACTAAGATATAAAACGGAGGCCAGATCATTGATGGGGCCTTCCCATGTGTCACAGTAGGAGTGTGATTGGGCCAGGACTGAAACCCAAGCCTATCATCCTGATCCTCCCTACTCGGGGGGAGTTTGGTGTCTCCCAAAGACCCCTGTCTTTCTTTTGCTTTAGGCACTCATCCCACTGAATTGTCTCTCTCCTCTGCCTGTTTCCTGCTGAATCCCAATGTCTCCATTAGCAGACATTCAGGCAGCACTGCAAAAGGAGGGATGCTGAGCCCGAATCGTGTGCTCTTTCCCTTTCACCTCCTACCCTGTACCATCCTTTTGCAATTTATAAAGAAGTCTTCATCCATTCATTACTAGGATTACTATGTTTATTGAGCACTTACTATGTGTCAGAAACTTTCTGCACTCATGTTAATTTATCTTTTTAGCAACTCTGAGGTAAGTCTATTATTAGCTCCGTTTAATTAAAAAAAAAAATAAATAAAAAAACAGTTGCAGCAAAGGGGCCTCAAGTACCTTGCCAAAGGTGATAAAGCTGGAGAGGGTGGGCCAGGCGTTTGGGCTAGGCCTGGAATGTACCCTCTGAGTCAGCCACTGCCTTGTATGCCCTCCCTCTGCTGTCCCTGGAAGACAGCCAGGAGAGATGTTGTCCCTAGTCACAGATGGGAAACCACAGAAGCAGAAGGGCCTGATGGGCACAAGGCCACACAGCCGGTAAAGGACAGGGCTGGGGTTTGAAATTACATCTGGCAGCAGACCAAGTTCTCACAACCAAAACTTCAGTGCGGCGTGTGCTCCTTCACGAGCATCCTCGGTACTTCCAAGAGACAGAGGGAAGCTACATTCATTTATTCACAAACATTTACTTTCAGCCCTTCTCTGCAGGGATTTGAGATTAGTAGATTAATTGGACTTGGCTTCCATCTGTGTGGAGCTCATTTTAGAGGCAGATGTGCCAACTGGCTGGCACAGCAAGGGTGGTAAGTACACAGGCTTTATAATGAAGCGCCTGGCCCTGACTCCTGCTTCCCTCCCACTCACCCTGAATGCCCAAGCCTGGTGCTGCTCAGATTCGGGATGTCTTCTGGTCCTGGCCACCTTAGAATAACAAACCTTTGCACATCACCTTGGTGGCCCACTCTAGGATAATGTTTATGATAAGGCTTTGACATGGAATAACAAACATCGGGGGAAGGCCAGGGCTGCCTGTCTCCCCCTGCATGGCCGGGTGGGGGCCCAGCCACCGAGAGCTCCAGAGCATCCCCCGTGGGCCCCCCTCACCAGCGCTGGCCGGACATGAAATGGCTCGTGGGATCTGCTGAATGTAGGCCCAGAATTTAAACACGTCTTCAAATGGGGGCCTAGGAAGGAGTGAAGCAGGCGCCAGGAGGGTGGGAACAGGTTTATTGTTCCAGAGTAGTCCCGTCAACAGTCCTAGATGGGCTGGAATGGTAGACACAAAGGCCTGTGTTCACTCGATGGTCCAGCAATGACACTGAGAAGGCAGCAGGCCCCCCTTTGTCAAGAAGAGGGTTTGGAGCCAGGGCCCCTTGGGACAAGCCTGGCTCTCAGCTTGTAAGTCTGGTAATTCACCTCAAAGTCCAAGGGAATCACAGCAAAGGCCCCAATCCACTCAACCATTCTCCATGAGCACCAGGTACTGTTATAGGTGCTGGGGAGCCAACCAGGGACAAAACAGACTAAAAAAAATCCCTGCCCTTACAGAGCTCACCTGCTAGAAGGGGAAAGAGAGAATACATAAATTAGTAAAATATGAATATGCAGCATATTGGACACATAACAAAGGCTCCATTAAGCTAGAAGTGAAGACTGCCACCAGCCACGTGGATTCCTCATGCTTCTGAGTCAACAAGCAAAGAAGGGGGATACTATGCTGCCTGGAATGATTGATCCTGACTACCAAGGGGGAAATTAGATTGTCACTCCAGTGGAGGCAAGGCAGAGTGTTTCTGGAATACAGGAGACCTTTGAGGGCATCTCTTAGTATTACCACACCCTGAGATTAAAGTCAATGGAAAACTACAACCCAGTCCAGACAGAACTACTAATGGCCCAGACCATTCAAGCATGAAGACTTGGGTCACGCCGCCATGTCACGAACCATGACCAGTTGAGGTTGTTGCTGAAGGCAGACAGAATGGGATGTAGAAGAAGGTAGGCATCAATACCAGCTACAATCACGTGACAGAGATGAGAACTGTAATTGTCATGAGAGTTCCTCCCTGTTTTGTTATTAATATTTGTGTGTGTGTGTCTGTGTGTATCTATCTCAAGTATCTTTGCTTTCTACCCACTATCCCTTTATCATGTAACATAAGGTGTATTGACTTATATCACAGTATTTAGTTATTGTTAGCTTTACTTCATACTATTTACGGTACAGGATATCAAGAAGAGTAAATGTCACCCAGAGACTTTGTACCCTCTTCTGGGGAAAGATACAGAGCATTTTTGGTTGTATGTAAGACAGCTGCATCATGTTAGGTGGAACTACGGCCATGTTATTGTGCCGATTTGGAGATTCAGTGCGTTTTAGGGAGGTGTGTACGGGAGCTCAGCTGAGAAGGGGTGAACTGGTGATGGTTAATTTTATGTGTCAACTTGGTCAGGCCACAGTATCCAGATATTTGATCAAACGTTTTTAGGTGCTTCTTTGAAGGTGCTGTTTAGATGAGGCTCGCATTTAAATCAGTAGACTCTGAGATGCAGATTACCCTCTGTAATGCAGGCCGGCCTCCTCCACTCAGTTGAAGGCCTTACTAGAGACAATCTGACCTCTTCAAAGAACAAGGGATTCTCCCAGCAGGCTGCTTCTGGACTTGAACTGCAGCATCAACTGTTCCCTGGATTTCCAGCCTGCTGGCCTGCCCTGCAGATTTTAGACGTATCCCACCAATGCCACCAACACTATGTGTCTGTGTGTATAAAATATATATATATATATATATATATATATATATATATATACATACATATTTACAGAGATACATACACACACGCATACATATATTCGAGGGGTTCTGTTTTTCTGGAGAACAAATACAGAATATGTTATAGAAAAAGAAGCAGTAAGAAGGGATGGAGAGGGATGAGGTGAAGGGGAACCAGCAGGTGCAAAGGCCCCGTACCTATGTGAGGAGAAGCGGAGGCCAGCGTGGCTGAAGCTGAGCCAGCAAGGAAGACAGTGACGGGAGACGAGGTTGGCATTAATGAGCCTGCCCCCAATTACATGGACCATTGTAAAGATGCTGGGAAACCATCTCACACCGTAATTCTTTCAGATAAGGACTGTTATTTCCATATGATGAGCAAGGAAACTGAGGCCTTGAGGAGGGTGAGGAGGGTAAAGCCATTTGCATAAAGTCCCACATTGAAGAACTAACTGGAGCTGGGATTTTAACTCAGGTGCACCTGGTAGGTCTGGGTCCTTTCTGCTGTCCCTAGGCCTGGCCCACCAAGCCACCTCTACCCACGCAGCTGGTAGGAAGTACAGATTTGAAAAGACAAGTTAAGGGCCAGTCTTTGAGGCCCAGATTCTGAGCTGTCGCCTGGAAAGGAGGAGGGGTTTAGAACCTTAGCTGTGGTGCACTGTCTGAGCTGCCACATGCCAGTAAGAAAGAGGTCGCCCTTGCCACGGTAACCCCGCTTGGTTCATGGCCTCCCCAGTTTGTATTCACTGCGCCCTGGCTGATGAAACCTTGCTCCCTGCCCAGGACCCCGTCCTCTGCTGGTCCTCTGTCTGGAAACCTCTTTCCACCCACCAGTTCACATTCCCCTTTGCACCTGGCTGTGGAGGCTCCTTCACTCAGGGGAACTTCCCAGAGCCATGGACTGCACAGGTCCCCTGCTAAGTGTCCCCAAAGCACCTGACACTTCCCAGGCCAGGCCCTCCCCATTTCATTACTGACACTCGTCCTTCCAACTTGAGGGTGAATGCTCTGAAGGCAGGCAAATCCTCTGTCTTCGTCTTGACTGTTTCCTCGGAGTGCAGTGTGCAACACACACACGGCAGATGCTTGAGCAATACTTGCAGGATGAATGATTGGATGAAAAGCCAAGTGAGTTGCCCATCACAGGACCCCCGCCCTGAGCAGCTCCCAACCCAGCACCTCCCATGGTGCAGCAGCCGCACCCACTGGCCCTGCGCCCGAATCATCTCTCAGCACCGGGTAGGGGTGGAGGGGCGCCCCCTTCACAGGAAGCCTTCTCCAGCCTGGGGGGCTTGTCTTCAAAGGTTAGAGCCTGCCAGGCTCTGGCTGAGATCTATTTATTTATTCTCCTTGCCCCATCGGCAGCACCAAAGCAAGGCCGACTACCTCCCTGCTTCCTGTTCAGCATTCTGTGTCTCCTGGGCTTCAGCATGGAATTCTTCTCTGGACACTGGGCTACTGAGCAGCAGGCATCCAAATAAACACAAGGTTTCCTGGAGCTGGGGACGGGCTCTGCGCTGGGAGCAGGGACCAGAGAGCTAGTCACCACTGGACTCTTCACTACGAACCTCGGGGTGAGTTATTTTCCTTCCCTGGGTCTTGGTTTACCCACCTTTGAAAAGAACTAGTTTACACATTCACTGAACAAATATTTATTGAACACTTATGTAGCAGATGCTGCTCCAGGCCCTAGAGGTACAGGAGTGAACACTGCAAACAAAGATCCTGACCCTAAAGGGGCTTTTGTTCTAGTAGGAGCAAGCTGACCGTAAAGAAACAAAAAGTAAACCATCGAGTATGTTGAAGACTGATAGCTGCTGCTATGGAGGAAATAAGGCAAAGAGGAATATAGGGTGTGTGTGTGTGTGTGTGTGTGTGTGTGTGTGTGTGTGTGTGTTGGGGGATGACATTTTGTTATTATTATTTTACATTTTTTTAGCGTTGGGGCCCTGGTCTGTCATCCAGGCTGGAGTGCAGTGATGAGATCTCAGCTTGCTGGAGCCTCAGCCTCTTGGACTCAAGTGATTCTCCTGCCTTAGCCTCCCAACAAACTAGGACAAGTTCATGCCATCACCGCCCCCCACGCCATTTTAGATAAGATGTCCAGGTAGGGCTGTAATGACAGGTGACATTTGAGGAAAGGTCTTAAGGAGATGAGAGAGGGACCCATGTGGATATCTGAGAGAAGAGGGAACGGTAAGGGCGAAGGCCCCGAGGCAGAGCAGCAGGCCTGATGGGTTTGCAGCCAGTGTGGCTGGAGGGGTGCGAGCAAGGGGGTGAGGCAATGGACTGTGTTAGGCAGGGGCCCAACAGCAAGCAGGTGGCACACTGCCAGTGAGATGAGTTCCAACGAAGCCAGTGAAGCTGCAAGAGTGGCTGGAGAGCAGTGACTCTGGGAATATTCACGAAGATGTGGGCCGGCCGTAGTGAGGCAGCATGGAGTAGCCGCAGGGGATGCTTTCTATTAAATCTTTAGGGAAAGGGAGGGAGTAGGGACCTGGACCCAGCAGAGCCACAGGCTTGAATGGGAGCACAACTGTGGCTGAGCATGGTCCGGACCACGGCAACACTGGAGGGGAGGAGAAAAGCGGGTGGAGGTAAGAAATATTCAACTTCCTTCCCCTTCTGCCTGCCCATCTGCTGCCCGGGAGGACAAGGCGGGAGCCCAGGTGATGCATCAGCTCGTGCACAGGGCGGGGCAGGGAGAGTGGAAAGTGGGTCCGGAGAGGAAAGTGGAGAATTTCCAGCTCAGGCAGAGAAGTCGGGTGAGGTGGGTGGTGGGCAGGGCCTGTAGAGCCCTGTGGCCTTTGAAGGCCTGTGGCTTCTGGCTGAGATGGGAAGTCATGGGGAGTCTGGGCAGAAGAATGCAGGGGAGGGGGTGGGGGGAGGAGCTGTGTTGATAATGGAATCGAGGGAGGCAGGGGTGAAGCAGGGAGGTCCAACCAAAGATTAAGACAGCTCTGCCCTCCTTCCTTCCCCACATCATCCCCATTGCCCCCACAGTGCCCAGCCATAACCCGAAGAAGCATGGACTTGGCCTCCAGGACAGCTGTCGCCTGCCCCGTGGACCTAGTGGTGCTGCCCACCCTCCATCTGCCCTGCAGGGGGCTGGCTGAGCTCTCAGTGCTTTCCTGGGCAGGCACTGGGAGGCCTGACTCATCCTAGCTTTCTTTCCTTCGTTTCTCTGAATGCTTAGTCTCTCCACCCAAAGGCCACCCTTAAAGATCCCAGTGTTCCTCCTGTGTCCTTCAAGTCATGCCAGGAAATGCTCATAAATTCCGAGCCGCCCACATGATGAGACTGAGATTAGCATTCTGCTGGGTGGGTAGGGAGGCTGAAGGCAGATTGGCTGGGCTGGCCCAGAGGCTCAGGGTCTCGGGAAAGGAGTTTATGTGGGGTCTGCCCTGTTGGAGGGCAAAGGGATCCCTGAGTTTTTAGTTTTCAGTCCAGCTAAGTTCAAGGGAGCTCAGAGATGCAGATTCTGGTGCTGGGGGCTCTGACCCAGACCAGCTGTGTGGCCCCGTTTCTGGGCCATAGTGTTGCTCTGAAACCTGAAGGTGTAGAAGTACCTCCTAGCTCTGGAAGGCCTATTCCCTGAGCCCCGTATTTCAGAACATTACACTTGCCATGCCATGATTTTGACAGTCTATGCTTCCAAATATTTTACATGTGGAGACGCATTTATTTTTCTTCAAAGCCCTGTGAGGACAGCATTATTGAAAACGCAAGGCTCAGTGCAGTAAGTGACATCCCGCATTCCCAGTGATGGGGCTCCATACCCAGGGCCTCAACACCGAGGGCCTCAACTCTGCTGAGGCTTAATGCATCAAGTCTCTCTACTTCTGTCCTGAATCTTCGATTTCTGTTCTTCAGTAACTACCTCTGATTTCGTAAACTGAAAATACTCTGTGTGTAGAGGAAAATAATAAAACATATTGGAAAGTCCCAGAGAATCACCTACACCAACTTATTCTCAATTATAAAGCTTTGAGCAACTTCGAGGTGATGGAAGAGATGACAGAAGGAATGAATAATTATGATGTGGTAAGTTAATGATAAAACACAGAGGTTGGGGGCTTCAGAGGCAGTTTCTGATCCAGCCTGGGAGTTGGTGAGGGAATCACAGGCTTCAGCTGGGCTGTGAAGATGAGTGATGTTGAGAAGTAAAGTGTCCACTGTAGGCTGAGCATGGTGGCTCACATCTGTAATCCCAGCACTTTGGGAGGCTGAGGCAGGAGGATTGCTTGAGGCCAGGAGTTTGAGGCTGGCTTGGGAAACACTGGGAGACCCCATTTCTAAAACAAAAACAAGAAAGAGCTGGGTATGGTGTCATGTGCCTACAGTGCCAGCTACTCGGCAGGTTAAGATGAGAGGATTCTTTGAGGTCAGGAGTTTAAGGCTGCAGTGAGCTATGATAGGACCACTATACCACAGCCTGGACAACACAGTGAGATTCTGTCTCAAAAGAAAAACCAAAGAAAGAAAGAAAAAGAAAGTGTTGACTGCAGAAGGACGTGGAGAAGCACGGTGTGTTTAAAGATGTGCCAGCAGTCAGGGCTGGAAGGTATCCAGTAGTGGAGGGTCTTCAGTCTCCTGCCACGGACCATGCACTCAACCCAAGCAGCACACAGTGTCTCCACCTGATCTCCAGACAGTGGACAAGTCACCTGTGGAGGCTGGAACGGGTGGGAAATCAGAGATGAGCCAACTGAGACCCACAGAGGGATAATGGTCTCCACGGAGGCCATGAGCCAGTGGTAGCCTTGGTTACCGTCATCACGGTTACTGTTATTAAGCAGCTGCTTCCATTGGTTCAAAGCATGTCGTTTTTATTTTTCCTGCTGTCTCAGACCTGCCCTGCTGACACAGCTGCCTAAACTTCAAAAGGCGAGTCTCCATTTTCATTTGCAAAATCTGTATGAAATTCTTAGAGGGCCCCTCTAATTCCCCTGGTCTGACCGCACAGCAATTACCAATTTGCAGAGGAGGGAGGGGGTCTCACAGGCCCTCCAGCAGTATGGGGAACCTCCCTTCTGCCTTGGTCCTGGGCAGTAGCCAGGGAGGACCGGATTGGAGGGGACACCTCCAGGTGGCCAGGGGTGGAAAGAGAGGAGCTGAGTCTGGGAGCACTCAATACTGATGAGAGGAATTGTAACACCCCTCTCCATTTGTCTGCTAAGCCACCGGTTGCCAAGCCTTTAGAGACAAACAGCAGCTGAAAGGGCAGGGACCTGACCCAGTTTCAAACCTGGGGCCTCCTACATGCCGGCTGCGTGAAGTTCTTATTCTGGCTCTTTGGGGCAGGCCCTTCTCTTCTCTGCTGGGTCTCAGCTTACCCATCTGCCAAGTGGAGTGTATAATATATGTCCTGCCTGCTTGAGACTAGCATTCTAAAAACCTTGTACAGGATTATTGTTGGGCCTTAGGACACATGCACACACACACACACACACACACACACACACACACACACACACATGCGCATGCACTTTAAGAAATTTCTGTTCCCTAAGCACTGGGGTGAATCCAGCTGTAGGAGGCATGCTGAACAGAGGCTGGAATTCTGCACGTGAGCATGAGATTTCTATTCCCTCTTCAGTGGTCAGTGTGGACTAGTGCTAGGCACTGTACTGGGTGCTGAGGCCATGGGACCAAATCAGTACCCTGTCCATCCTTGATGAGCTCAAAGGCAGGGTGGGGCAAGGGAGGAAGTTCCCGGAAGACTTGCAACAAGATGGAGTAACATTCATTAAGCCTGGTGCTAAGGGATGGACAAGGGGCTGTGAGAGCCCAGCAAACGTGGGGGGCCACAAACAGGATTCCCAAAGGAGGTGGCTCTGCAGCAATCCTCTGGGGGCATACACTTGCCACGCTGAAGGGAAAGAAACGGAATTCCAGGCAGTGTCGACAGTCCATGCAGAGGAATGGGGGCTCTGGTGAAGCTGGCATGTTCAGGGACGCATCGGTGATGGCAGGGGCTGGAGTGCGGCCGTGGCTGGTGGAAGTGGACATGGGACAGACCCAGAGCAGGGACTTGAGGTGGATCAGGAGCTCCGCCTTTAGCCTAAGACAATGGGATGCCACTGAAGTTCTGAAGCAGGGAGTGATCCTCAGGCTTTCTCTTTAGAAGCTGCTCCTGGCTGCTGTGTGGAGACAGGCTTTGAGAACACTGACTGTAGCAGGAGACATTCTTGGCTCTGGACAAGGAGAGGTGAGAAGGCCCCACTCGGGCCCTGGGGGCTTTGGGGAGGCATGGAGGAAGGGAGGGCGGGTTAGAATTCCAATCTGTCCTGGCGTGCACGGTTCAGAACTCTCCAACTCGGGGCTCTGCAGCTCTCCTGGTGTGCATGACTGCCCCCTCTCCTTCCACGATGTTTGAGGCTGGGCCCTCCACCCCCTCCTCTTCCCTTTTAGGAATCCTTGAGCCCCACTCAAGGGAGCGGTTGGACAAAGGCAGATGAGATCCAGAATGGCAGGAAGAGAAGAAGACTGTGTGGGACCGGCCTGGGACTCTGCGGTGCTGACAGTCCAGGGAACAGACACTCCTCCCAGGGTGCATCAGAGGAAGACAGCTGCGCAGAACTTGGCCTTGCAGACAAAACTAAAATGCAGTGCCAACTTCTCCCGCTTTTTGCCTGTCTGAAGTCACCAGGGACACTTCCTGGCAACAGGCTGGGAATGCTGGAGACTCTGGCACTGCAAGAGACTGCCAGGCAAGGGAGGGTCCTTAGATCCTGCATGGGGTTTCTCATTGTGCAGAGAGAACACTGAGCCCCAGAGAGGGTTGCAAAGTGCCCAAGGTCACACAGCAAGCCAGGGATGCAGACTCAGGCCGGAACGAGGCATCTGTCTGCCTCATTTGGGCAGCTCGGGTCTCCTATGCCCCTTATCCCCTCCTTCCCCTGCCACAGAAAGGGAAAATGTTTTTAGACCCAAGGCAAAAGAATGTGAAACTGAAATCTGAGCCTTGGGTCTTGGGAAAAGAACACAGAGAAGTCAGACACATTCTGGATGAGCACAGATCTGCTTACACTGCAGATGGGAAACACTCAGGGCGATCCAAGGCCTCCTTACTGTGCTGGTCTGACCTGGGAGGAGCGGCTGTGTGCGAGGCGATGGGAGCAGAGAGGGGTCCTTGAAGGAGCAGGTCAAAGGGGCCAGTCTGCTTCAAGGATTCACGTTGGGCAGAAGGAGGACTGCTCCAGCCTTTTAGCTCCCTGCCCAGAATCTTCTCAAGGAGCCTCAGGCACATGCAGGCATTCCAGCATGGACCTGTCACCGAGGACCCACCAGGTCAGAAGCAGGGGTCCCTGCTGGCCGCCACTTGTCCACAGCCCACGCATCCTTCCTGCCCTACCTGGAAGCTCACCTCCTCTAAGAAGGCCTCCCTTCCGCTCCAGCCTATATTTGTCTTCTTCTTATGTGAGCTCCGGCAAATGGGAAGCACAGCTGCAGGCCAGAGCTGCTTTCTACCCGGGGTGTCTGGGGGTCCAGGTGACTGAGGGTTGTGTAAGAATGTGTGTGCACACACGTGTGGGCAAGAGAGACATGGAGATGGTGACAGAGATAGACAGACAGACAGATCGAGAGATAGAGTCAGGAGTGTGGGGTGTGCTTTGTGCTATCCCAGCCATCGAGAGGCCCAACCACAGACTTACATTCACACATGTAACAAGCGTGTGTGTTTGTTCTGGGGAGACTGAGATTAATGGGACTTGGTTCCCTCCTTCCTGAAACCAAGTAATCCCATCCATCATTCTCCGTGGTCTAGTCTTAGTGTAACTTGCCAGGCCCTCTGTGATCTGGTCTGGCTGTGTCTGTGTTTTCAGCCTCACCCCTTCCACGCTCTCTTTTACTTTAACTTCTTGCTGCTGGAGGGCACTGCACTCGGGGACCTCAGATCCTGGGCCCTGGGGTCTGGGCTGCATCTTGAATCCTAATCTGAGGTAGAGCCCACTGGTTCTGGCCTAACAGGGAAGGGGATGCTGTGTGTGGGTGAGACCAGCCTCTTCCAGGCTGAAATCCTCCATGGCTCCCCTCTGCCCTGGTAATCACCATGAACTGCTTCAACAGGGACTCTCGGAAGTACTCGGCACGAACCTGCCTGTCTCCCTGGACTCCTCCTGCTTCCTGACCTCCTTCCTTTGGGATTTTTACTGCTCACGTGCTGCCCTTAGAGTTTTTTTGAATGTGGAATTTGTTTCCTGCTTCAGGACCTTTGCACGTGCTGGTCCTTCTGCCCGGTATGCCCTTCCCATCATCTCTCCCCTTTGCCTCCGTAACTTCTAATATTTCAGAGAGTAGCTTGAGCACCACCTCCTGCACAATCCTTCCCTGATCCCCAGATCGGCTCAGGGGCCCCTGTTTGAAGCTCTGCTACACCCTGGACTTTTTCTGCAGAGTACTCATGGTAGTTTGTCTGTATATACTTACGAGGTTAATCATTTGTTCCATGACAGGCAGTATGTATAGTTTGTCACAAGTATTATTTCATTCAAGTCCTGCCAACTCTGTGAGGTGGTTCCCAGTTTTATCCCTATTTTACAGGTGATGCAAAGGAGGCACAGAGTGGTTAAGTGACTTTCCTGAGGTCACACAGCAAGTAAGTGATGGATGAAAGAAAATAGTCCAGCAATTTTAGCTGTGTACCAAACAGTCATCTATAGACTTCTCTGCAGACGTGATAAGAGTGGGGACTCTGTCAGCTTTACTCATCTCATATCCCAGTACCTAGTCCAGGACCTGCCATTTGTAGCCACTCACTAAAGGGTAAAAGGGAATGGAGGGAGGAAGTGGGAAGGAAGGAAGGAGGGGAGGAGTGGCTGGTGCGCCAGCTGTTAGAGACATCCTTGAGCAACCGATCCTACAGGAGCTGCTTCCAGAGGCCGTTTTCCACCCCCTCCGCAACACCCCTGGGCCCCAGCTCCTAGATCCAGGAGAACCAGTGTTCAAAACCAGTCAGTGTGCTTTCTCAAAAGAGGGTGGAAGGAGCATACTGGGAAGCCAGAGCACTCACATTGGGTTCCCAGCGCGAAGCCAGGCAAAAGCACAGTACAATCAGAGCCTCGGGATCAGAGCATCCTAAAACAGTGCTTCCAGGGGTTCTCAGCTGTGGGATTTCCCTTTTCAAAATAGCACCCCTTCCCTCTACCTCCAGCTCCCCCCACATCTCCTTGGGGGACATGCCGCAGCTACAGGGAGGGACTTGTCAGTGCGGTGACAGGGAGCTCCTCACCTGTCCCGCTGGTCTGTGCCCTCTTCGGGCAGGGATGTCGGCTGTGAAGAGGACCTTCCTTCTCTGGTCCTCAAATCTGCCCTAGGGAGGCTTCATCTCAGCTCTCGGAGCCCAACCCCACCCAGTCTGCTCCTGGGACTGGCCTCTGCTCCTCTAGGGATGAGGGCCGGGTCCCTTCACCTGCTCCTCACGGGGCATGCGAGGGGTCCTCACTGCCCTCTCATGTGGCCAGCCTCCGGCCATCCGCAGCCGCACCCAAACTGGAGCTGTCCTGAGCCGCTCTCAGGGGCTGTGGGCCCAGAAGCGGGCCTGAGAGGTCAGCAAGCCTGGGAGGCTTCCACCCCAGCTCCTCCACCCTCCTTTGAAGGGGATCAGGTTCCCCCACAAACATAATTGAACGAAAATATGAGAGAGAAAAGATCTTTGTTCTCCCATTTACAGCGTCAGAAAATATGTAACAAATTAGCCGTTTATGAGGTAAGAGAGCGGGGCTGTGTGCCCCGGCGGCGAGGCAGGGCTGTGCATAAGGGGGCCTTTCAGCTGGCTTCGGGGGGCGGCCGGGCCGGTGGGTGTGGCGGGGGACGGGCTCTGCCCCAGGCCTGCCAGCATGGCCTGGCACCCGTGGGACGGGGGGCTGGGAGGCCCCAGCTGACCTCTGGCTTGGGTTCTGGGTGAGGCCTGGCAAATGGGAACGTGGTGGCCGCCAGTCCCGGGTGCACACAGCTCTTGGAAGTCAGGTGACCAAGAGAGAAAGTGGGGATGGCAGGGCTTGGCTCCCAAACATGTCTTTCACCTGGTCCCCTGAGTAACCCCGAGTCCTTCTTCTCCTCCTCGGGACCTGTTTTGCCATCTCTGACAGGAGAGGGGGGTTCACAATGATATCTAAAAGTTCGTCAGCGCTGTTGGGCACTGATGTCCATCTGCACAGGCTTCAGAGGCTTCCCTGCTGGTTTCTCTGAAGCTTAGGAGCGGTGGGGAGGTGGTTCTTGGTATTGCACATGATTTTCCTCTCAAACACCTCTGATTTTTCTTCCAAGGTTTGATGAAGAATTCCAGCGGAAGCATCAGCCAGGGGAGGGTGCCCGTGGAACAGGAAGGGGTGGCCGGACAGGCGGGAGGCAGCCCTCAACAGCGAGAGGGAAGCGCGCTCCTCTCTCCAGCCTTGTGGTGCCCTTTCCTCGCTTCACCGGATGTCCAGAATCACAAGGTGGGTGGGATGAGGGCAGTCTGAAAGACAGCCGGTGGGCAGACGGTTTGGTACTGAAGTACTGGGATCTCAGCCTTCTGGCTTGTCTCACTGGGGCTCCAACGCCTTTGACGTTAACAGCTCACAAGCCCATCACTCGCGTTCTGTGGCTTCTGGCATCTCTCGATTTGGAGTTTTTGATTCTGTGGTTAGACCATATGTTTCCACGGCCTGGGCTTTCTGTTCTTTTTAATGTTTTTAAAAATGTATGATTATTGTCTAGAGATATTATTTTTAAGAAGTAGGAACCATCCCAGTGCAGACGAGCCTGTTGTGGGGAGGACTCAGTGTGATAAGGCGTCTTGGGGTGCTGGCGTTTAGCCTCCCATACAATCAGGCAGGGCTAGGGCACAGGGCCAGCGGCAGCCCTGCAAGCTCGAGGGGACAGGATTCTGCTCTGCAGTGAGTGAGCCCAGGGATGGGACTCTCCAGCACTTTTCCCTCCAGTGGCTCCAGGGCAGGAGGATGATGGCCCATGCCAGTGTAGTATAAGGAATACTCTGGAAAAGCAGGGTGCTGGGCTTCTGCCTGAATATCCCGAGTGTTTGGTCTGCAGTCACAAACACATCACTTTCCTGGATCTGATTTTATTTATTTTGATTGGATCTTTAACAGCTCTTTACAAGGCTGAAACTGAAGCCGCCTGAGGTCCCCAGGAGACTTGCTAAAACTTCAACTGCACCCAGTTTAGCAGAGCAACTTGAAAGTTAATCAGTGGTGAGGGACAATTTGCCTCATTATTTCCAGCCCTGGAATTTGGCGGCAGATGGAATTCGGGGCCTGGTGTGGACACGGCAATGAACACAGCAAGGCCTGTCGCCCCTTGGTATGGCTTTGTGGGATCTGGGCCCGGACGGGCTGATATTCCCTCTGAGGATGGGTGCTGCCAGGAAGGATTTCCCGCTTCAGAGAATAAGGGCAGTAAGGCTGCCCCATCCCGGGTCCAGGCCCGCGTGGAGTAATCCTTAAATGCACAATTCTGAGCACTTACTCAGGCTGAGCCCTGCACCGGGTTCTGGGGAAGCAGAGGTGGAATCCGATACAGCTGAATCCAATATGGGACGCAGACCAGAGACAATGGGGTTAATTCTCACAGGAGGGAACACCTGTGGCCGGCACCTTCCGCATCAGGCGTCCCCAAACTTTTTACACAGGGGGCCAGTTCACTGTCCCTCAGACTATTGGAGGGCTGCCACATACTGTGCTCCTCTCACTGACCACCAATGAAAGAGGTGCCCCTTCCTGAAGTACGGCGGGGGTCCGGATAAATGGCCTCAGGGGGCCGCATGTGGCCCGTGGGCCGTAGTTTGGGGATGCGTGTTCTGCATGAAGCTGCAAAAGACTAATCTGCCCCACTTGCCCTCCGTTTCTCAGTAAGATCCACTCAGACCCCCTGACTTTAATGGTAAGCCCTTCTAGGCACTCCCATCTCCATATTCTGCCATATGCTCCACAGCACCCCGCACTGGCCATCTTCTGACACACTATGTTAGTTCCTCGCTTACCATGCTTATTGTTAATCGAATCACCTTCCACGGGAAGGGAGACCCTCCTTCCATGAGGGCAGGAATGTTGGTTTTGTTCATTAATGTGTCTCCAGCCCCAGCACATAAAATGTGCACAATCACTGTCATGTGAACAAATGAATGAACTGTGTGGCCTTTTATTACTAATTACCAGTCCCAGGACTTCCTATGCAAGTCCAGTACCCCTGAGCCTCCATCCTTTCAGCAGCAGGGTGCCGGTGCCTGCGGAGAAGCCAAGGCGGTGCTTACACAGCAAGGGCAACTGCTTACTTTCCAGAAAAGCTCAGAGAGGTGCAGGGGCCTGTCCAAGGCCAGCATGAGAGCACATGTTCACACAGGGCTTGGGACATGCCTGGGCCTGGCCTACTCCAAGCTTGGTGAGATGCCGGGAAAGTGCTCCTGAAAGGAAGAAGTGGACGCTCTCAGTGAGGTCAGCAGCGTGGGCTGGGCTAGGGCCCCTGACTGCGGGGGTGTTCTTTCCCACCTTGCTTTTTTCCCCAGCCAGCCCTACGCCCTCAGGTGCCCATCTTCCTCGGCTGGTCTCATGCCCATCCTCCCTCAACCAGTAGGAATAGCAAGAATGTTAAGGCAACAGATCATTTATCAAATACTGAGAACTTCACACACACATCACACACACACACACACACACACACACACACACACACACACAATCTTATTTACTCTTCCCATATTCCATGGAGGAATTATTATTTCAGTTTTTACAGTAATGATACTACAGTAATAAGACTACGGTTCAGAGAAGTCAAACAAGTTGCCAAGGTCACTTGGGTAGAAGCAGGAAGTTCTGACCTTAAAGAGTTCTTTCCTTCCTCCTGGCCTTTGGACACCCACTGTCCTTGCACCCTCTGGGCATCTGTGTATTGCGACAGTGTCCCTGTCTGGGTTCCCCTCCCCTTGATGCTGTCTTGCAGACCACTCCCCTGCCCCATGAGCACAGGCTCTCATCCTCTGAGAGGAAAGGGCCTCCTGTCTCTCCCAGTAGTGTTCCAGAAATACCAAGACATCATTTCCACACAGTGATGCTATGCAGGTAGCAAGCTGGTCAGCGGCTACCCACCAGCGACTGTTCTGTGCAAGGCTCTGTGCTATGGAGTCTTGAGAGGTGGACAGAGGACCATATTAGCAATCAGAGTCCCTGGGGTCAAGTCCCCCTGTACATGGTTAGGGCCAAGTACAGGGTTAAGTCTCCTCTCTGATTGTTCCATGTCCTCATCTGAAAAAATGGGTGTAAGAAATCCCAGGACTGTTTGAGGAATGGTGGGGTCTCACTCAGCTACAGGACTTGGTGGTAGGAGCAGAAATCAACAGCCCCAAATATCAGGACTGTAAGGAACCCGACTGTTTCTCCAGGGCAGGAGTTGCCTTACCAATGCCCCCAACAGGCAAGGCTATGCCATGCCTCTGTGGCAGGAGCTCAGTACTCCCAAAGCAGCTTGCCAAATCCTTGGACCACTCCCGTGTCTAGAATGCTTTTCACACTGAGCTTGACCCTGCCCGCCTGCTTTAGTCCAGCCTAGTGGCCTTTTAGAACGTGTCTGCACCCTGTGATCCTGAAAAGGCCTGCAGATTTAAGGTAGCAACGACCAGTGTTGGCCAGTCCGTCTCCATCATGGATTCCAGGCTACCCCTCAACCCTGGTCACCCTCTTTGTACACCCTTCAGGCTGTCATCATGCCTCTTCAAAAGTAGCAGATGCAGACATTGGAGGAAAAAAATATTCTACAGGGGTTGGAACAATGAGGCACTGCTGATTAACTCTCAGCCAACCAGAAAATGTAATTAACCTCACTGCCCACCCTTGGAGCACTGGGTAATGTGTTCTCTCTCTCATAGATATTCACACACAGATGTGCACAAACACATGCATGTACACACTCTCAGTCATATTCATACTCTAAAACATACCACTGACATCCTACACAAAGGCATGTTTCCTGCACAGACACAAAACTGGATGCACACAGACCCCTAGGCACATGTATGTGTGCCCCCACCACCTCCCCACACACTCCTCCAGTGGAGATTCTGCTCACCCCTGAGGCCTGACCCACCTACTACATTGCTCTGGGCTCTCCTCCTCCCTCCCACACGTCTGTGGGCTCGCTCTGGGGAAAGATCTGTCCACCTTTCTACTCTGGGCATCTATAAGTCCTGGAAATTAGGTTTTTAGGTTCTGGAGTGAAGTGCAGACACTACCTTACCTATCTTGGGGCTTAAACAAACAGGCTTTACAATACAGCGCCCACTGAGCTCTGAGCTTCCCTGTCACAGGGGTAATGAGGGGAGGGGGGCACAGAGCGAATCAGGTTGTGAATCAAATCCTGGCTTTGCCACTTGCTGACTCTGTGAGCAAGTCCCTTGACCTTGCGGAGGGCATTTTCTGATCTGTGAAACGAGGGTGTCTTTCTTGCAGGGCTGCTGTGAAAGCTGGAGATAACATACATACTGCGCTTTTCATTCATTAATAACTCTTTTAATCCTGTTAGGTAGCTACTCCTATTATCCCCATTTCAAAGACGAGGAAACAGAAGTTAAACCACAATATATGGTTGTGATGATAATTTGTCGCATTGCCCTTTCCCAAGATGCCTTTACATTTTAGTTCTAGGAGCCGAGGGTCAGGACACCAGTGATAAGAACACATTTGTGAGCATTACCGACCTCTGAGGCAGGTGGTTTTGCAGAAGGCTGTGGCCCCATCTGGCGTGTTATACAGAAAGAGTACTGCCTGGCTACACCCTCAGCTCCTGGAATATCTGAGTACCTCCAAGCTGCCATCTTCCCTGAAGGCCCCTCATCCCAGGGGGGGACTCCTTCTCCACCCTGAGAGGAGAGCGGTGGTGGGACATGATGCTGGTGAGGCATTCAGGGCCCTGGAGTGAGAGGTGGGACCGGCCCGGCAGATCCATCTGCGTGATAGGGTCTTGCTGTGCTCATGCATTCCCTGGATGCCACAGGTTCTTGCCTGGAGATCTGCTGCAGGCTGGGAAGGCAGAGGTACTGGACGTGTAGATGCACAGGGGAAGCAGACGGCAGAAAGTCTGCCAAGCTGCTACAGCGTCAGCACATTCTTGGAACAAATGCACTGAAAAGCTGGTCCTCTGACTCCACTTCAAGTGAGAATGAGGACCTTGCTGCCCCAGCAGGGTCGTGCCTGGGTCACTGACTGGGGCTGGAGGCTTCTGCGGGAAGAGGAGAGGCCTCAGAGCTCTGCCAGCTGCTGTTCTACAGACGCAAGCCCCTCTGGCCCCATCTGGCCTCCCTGACCCAGAGTGCTGGCCTCTGATTGCATTCCGCTAGTGACGGGGAGCTCATTAGGGCCTGGGGCTTTGGTGAAGGTTGTTCCTCTGGAGGCATGCCTGGTTCTAGAGCAGGCGTCCCCAAACTTTTTACACAGGGGGCCAGTTCACTGTCCCTCAGACTGTTGGAGGGCCACCACATACTACTGTGCTCCTCTCACTGACCACCAATGAAAGAGGTGCCCCTTCCTGAAGTGCGGCGGGGGTCCAGATAAATGGCCTCAGGGGGCTGCATGCGGCCCGCAGGCCGTAGTTTGGGGACGCCTGTTCTAGAGAATGGATGCGTTTGTTTGCTGGGCTGTCGGACCAGGGGGAGGTGCGGACAGATGGGGAGGAGAGGCACATCCTTGCTAGAGACTGAGAATGGAGTAGTGAGAGAGAGGCCTTCACCCCAGCTGAACAGGAAGGCAGAGACTTTGTTAGAGAGAGGCAGCATCAAGGCAGCAGAGGCTTGTGAAGATCTTCCTCCTAGTCCAACCTTCTGGGATTTCACAAGGTAGAACCAAGTCCCAGCATCAAAGCCTGTCAATTCCCACTTCAGAACTCTTTCTGTGGGGTAGCCATGTAAGGGGTGAGATTTGAGGGGTTCCAGGAATCACTCCCAACCTCAAGAGGGCTTTTCTGGGGCCTGACTGCAATGGCTTCTTGCTCCCTCCCTGTTCCGAAGGTTGTGGGTACCTGCTGATGTGGACAGCTTCCTGGGTCCCATGCCTGCCGCGGGAATGGGTTTATCTCAAGTCTTGAAGGCTGATCGCTGCCGCTAGCCTTCAGAGAGAAGTTGGCAATCTCTCAACCTTCCTGACTGAGCCAGGGGTTCTTCATGGTGAAGTGGGGGCTGCTCATTATCTACCACACAGGGTTGCTGTGAGGGTCAGTGACACATAAGGACATCACCCAACACTGGGCCAGGCTCACTCATGTCCTCTCTCCTCACTCTTTTTTTGGAGAAGGCAGTGTCTGGGCAGGCCCAGCTCCCTACGCAACACAGATCGGTAAATCCAGTTCCCACCAATTCCACAGAGACAGGTCTCGGGGGATTCCTTCAGCAATGTGAGTTACCAGCGCCCCCTCAACGGCCTGCAAATTCAACCCTGACTCTGGCGACCACCTACTGACCACTCATTTTGTGCTGTACGTACCCTTTGCCCTGTGCTCTAACTGGTCATCACACAATCCTGTGGGTAGATGGGGTTACCATGCCTACGTCACAGATGAGAAAATTGAGGCCCAGGCACACAGCTCACCTGGTAGGTAGAGGAAGTGGCGCTCAAACCCATCTCTGCCTGACTGCAAAGCCCATGCCCTATTCATTCTGCATCTCAAACTTGCTGGAAGCAGAGGACACAGGCAGAAAAAGTCTTCCTGGGAGAGAGGTCTCCACAATCAAGGGGCTGGGCGCAGGTGCAGGATAAATTATTGAGGGTGACATTCGAGGCTCCTGGCTCCTTAATAGTCCCTTTCCTTGCTCTGTGTTCCATTGTTCCCAGGCCCAGAGCTGCTCTTGGAGCTGCTAATCATGGGCAGTTACCACAGTGGCACATCATAAACAGTCTGTAAAAGGACCCGGGAGCTCAGCCCACACCCTCAGACCCAGGCAGCAGCCCCCAGTATGCACACATCCACAGGCTGCCCGCAGGAGGAGGCCAGCTCAGCCGGCACAGCCCTAGCTCTGCACTGTCTTCTTCATGGCCAGAAGTCCCTGTGATAAAGGTGAACCACCAGCCCGATTTTACCCTCAGGGGATCTCCGGCTCAGAAGAGGGGTGACTTTGCCAGGGTCACAGAGCAGGCTGTGGGTGGAGCAGGGACTAGATGTCTTGGTTTCACAGAACAACGTGAGCAGGAATAAAGGCAGGCCCCACTGTACTTTCCCAAGCTCTTCCAAACCTGGGGTCTCGTTAATTCTCACAATAGCCATTTTGCAAATGCAGAGAGTGAGGCTCAGAGAGAGAAAGTCAAAGTCCATAACCAGCCCTGCTGATGGAATGACCTTCCCACAGCAAAATCCACCTGCACTGCCTTGCTGCAAAGCCCAGTGTGGCTCCTGCTGCCTCCTCATCCTCCACAGCCCACCACCACCTTCTTATATTCGCTGTCCCCCCATTAACGTCAGGTTCTGAAAAGCCAAATAACAACTCATGGGTCCCCCAAGACCCCATTCTCTTTTACTCCTCCACATTTCTGCTAAGCTATGCCCTCTGCCTAGAAGGGCCTCCTGCCAAGCATCCACCTGGCTGACACCCACCTGCACTGAGCACCCATCATTCTTTATCTGTGGGATTGGATGCTGAGCTCTGCCAGGGCAGGGTCCTGGGCACAGTTCCCAGAACCCATCCTGGTGCAGAGTAGGTGCCCAGAAAGGCCCTTACTTCAAGAATCACTGTCTATATGCTCAGGAGGCACCCACCCTCCCAACTCTTACAGGTTCAGAAAATCATCAGGGTGGGCGCTGAGCCAGGAGGAAGTGGCTGAGTTCCCAGCACGTAGCTCTGCTCTTAAGGAAGGGAAAGTGACTTCCTGAGGCTGTAACAGTGTGTAGAGCCTTGGACTGGGGGTCAGGAGCCTGGGTTCATGTTCCACCTCCACCACTAACTTGCTGTGCGGCACTGGGAAACTTCCCAACCCTAGCTGGGTTTTGGTTTCCTCATCTGTTCAATGGGGAGAGGTTAGAGGCTCCAACAGAATGGAGACCAGGCCTGTTTGCTCATCAGTGCAGGTCTCCCTTGCCTGGCAGACGGTAAATGCTCAGGAGACCTTTATTCACCCAATGACAGTGGTTCTTAGTGGGGCAAGTGAGGCTGGAAGGTTGCATGTGGTCTGAAAGTCTAGCAGCCCAACTGGCTTGAAGCAGACTGTGGTGTGGTCCATCCGCCTGCCACACATACATCAGGGCAGAAGGGCTGGGCTGGAGCTGAGTGGCAGACTTAGCTGTGGTCAAAGGAGAAACACCTATGTTTCTAGATGAAAGGACATTTCTAATTTTACCATTGTGTTTGGTTGTGGTTTAGCTCATGACATATAATTTATTTAATATGAAATATATTGAACTGGGGTGCAAATCTGGGGTCTCACTAATTCTCACACCATCCTTATATCATATGTCATTACATATGTGATAGATAACGTATTTTACATGTTACTTATTTTAAAATATACATTTATTTCAAATAAATAAAAGAGCGTTTGAGCTGCTCAAGCTGCATTAGAAGGAGCCATGATGTTAAACGTACAAAGAGTTGAGAAATGCGGTCTTAAATGAAGAGGTGTTTCTAGGGAGCCATTCATTTGGTGATTGTTGTTTGTTTTTTTGAGACAGGATTTCACTCTGCCACCCAAGCTGGAGTGCAGTGGCGTGACCATAACTCACGGCAGCCTCAGGCTCCTGGGCTCAAGCAATCCTCCTGCTTCAGCCTCCTGAATAGCTAGGACTACAGGTGCGTGCCACCATGCCTGGCTAATTTTTAATTTTTTTATTTCTAGCAGAGGCGAGGTCTTATTATGTTGCCCAGGCTGGTCTCAAACTCCTAGCCGCAAGTGATCCTCCCTTCTTGGCCTCCCAAAGGGCTGGGATTGCAGGTGTGAGCCACTGCACCTGGCCTAGGGATCCATTCTTGGAGAAGATGATGTTTAGGAAGCCATCAGGAAGTACTGGGGCAGGACTCTTGAATTTATTGCTGTAGTGACCCTCACATGCTGTGGGACCAAGGGCAAAGATGGGAAACCTTTGGGGCCTCATAGTCTGGCTCTGTCAAGGGGTCCATGCTCCATGCAGGACTGACTATGAAGGAGTGTGTGACTGTAGGGTGGGGACAATGAGGATGCAGCAGGAGCCCTGCTGGGGCTGCCACAGATGCCACCCAGACTCTTTACTCCCTGCAACACCATCTATCCCAGCAGGCTCCCCAAACTCAGCCTCCGGCTCATAGGGTGCGTGATGGAGGAGACAGCCAGGGAATTCTCCAGCTCATCAGCTTAGGGCTCCGGAAACATGACTGCATCAGGGAAATCTGCAGGCAGTACCGAGGACATGCTTGATTTCTCAAATCAAGAGGCACATTTTCAGCATCTGCATGTGCTCTGCAGTGGGACCACCTAGGTTCAAATGCCTCTGTCTGTGTGGCCCATGGCGAGACCCTTATCTCTCTGCTCTGCATGCAGAGCCTTTAAATTACTGGGACATGAAACATTTGGGGTGAAGTTGGCCAAGGGAGATCCTCAAAGATCCAGAGCCTGAAAGAAGCATTTCCCTCCCTTCAGATTCAAAGCACCTGACTTGTCTTGTTTACGGTGAGATCAAGGCCCACAGCCCTGAGGAAACAAAGGGCAAATTGAGAAGGGGCCTGTTAGGGAAAAATAATCAGAACTGCCACTTGTCACTGCTCTGAGAATGGGAGCTGAGGTCCCAGCAAGGGACAACCACCAACACTTTGGCCCACAATGAGGTACCCCCCTTCTTTTAAACAGGAGGGATTTAAACAAGGCTGGACTCAAGCTGAGCCACCACCACCTGGGGACAGTTACTCAAGGCTCAGTCAAGTGAGCCGGGCTGCAGGGGCCTAAGAGGATGGGAGTCCAGCAAGGTCAGAAGGCTTGGCCACCCTTCAGCCCAGGGACCTCAGGCTGGGACCCTTGGTTTCCTCCTGTTAGCTAGGGACAATGAGCCCTTCCTGGCAGGCCTGCCTGAGGTATTAACAACACACATACGGGCGCATAAGGGCTCAGTCCAGGGCCACAGCCAGTAGGTGTGACCTGCATAGCTTATGTTTCCTCCTTCTCTCTAGGGCTCCTGGGTTCCAGCTCTTACCCCTGTGGCCCCACCCCCATGGACAATACTATCCCCCTCGCTGGCTGGTCCCTGGAATTCTGAAGTCTTCTAAACTCCCTTCCTTCCTCACAAACAGGCTCTTGAATTGAAAACCCCCCACCAAGTCCCTGGCGTCCCCCTATGAGGGGGAGGGGGACAGTACAGGCAGGAGGGGTGAGTGGAGAGCACGTGACCTGCCCCTCCTGTCTTCCCATCCCCTCTCATTGTGCGGGAAGGCCACTGTGAGTGGGTGGTGCACGAGGGCCGCTCGGTCAGCAGCTGCTGCAGCCTTTGAGGAACATATGGCCTACAGTTTGCAGAACAAATAATAAAGGAAAAACACTGAGCAAATGAGTCCCTTTTGTGGGCAGAGTATGCAGAGACCAGAGGTAAAGTCCCCTTGGTCAGGAACTCTAAGTGGCCCCTTATCAGGATGTGGGCTCCCAGATGGGCTTCTCCATCCTCAGCCTCTCTCAGAAGCTGCTGCTGGTCTTTCCTATCCTAGACGGGCTGAATTAACAACACAACACTGGGTGAGCCTCAACATTAAGCACCCACATCCCAGAATGTGGAGCCCTTCAAAGGTCAGGCAGTTTTAGTCTCTCACATGGCAGGTGCAGCCTGGAGCGGTCTCACAGCACACAGGTGGCAGAGGCAGGGCTGGGACGCAGCGCCCTCCCGCAGGCCTCTCGAGCTCCACAGCCTGCCTCTGTCTTGTGCACACCTGCTGTGCATCTGGATCAGCCAATGCTATGGAGGCGGGAATTGTGGTTGGAAAACGATGCTCTCATTTAATGCTTACCCTAAGCCTGTGACGTGGGGAGGGCAGGGAGGGTCATTACTGCAGAGGGAACTGAGGATGACTGGCCCAAGGGACCCCAGAGAGGTCCTATGCCTGCCTTTTCCCTTTTGCTGGGACATCAGTATGGGCCTGGTCTTGGCTTCTCAAATGCTTACAAGAGGCTAATTTTAAATATCCCAGGGGACAAGAAGGAAGGAATGTGCTGGCTTCTCAAGCCTTGAGCTGCCCACAGAGTTCTTTCAAAGAGTAGTCTCCAGCCAGTTCCTGGAGGGGCTTCACTCACCCCCACTCCCCTGGGAGAGGGGCTCAGCTAGGGCAGGTGTGAGGGGAGCCCAGCTTCCTTAGAAGCTGCAGCTTAAGGAAACTGAGGTTGCAGCTCAGCGCCTATGCAGCGCAGGAGGGACTGCTGGCATATCAGTCCTGTGTGCCAGCCTCTTCACTGTCAATGGGGTGCACCATCCACATCCATTGGCAGGCGCAGATGCCCTGGGCTGGGGTCAGCCTGCACCATCATCCTCTCCATCACACTCCCTGCCAGACCCCCAAGCCTGCCTTCCAAATCTTCAACCCACTCCTCTTCTCCGTCACTGCTCCCATGCTCAGGCCACTTTTCTGGTCCTCTCTTCCTTATCCTGTCCCCATCACTTCATTCTTCATCAGTTCTAAGATTTAAATTGGAACAAAAATACATATGGCACATTCAATGACTTCCGATGAATAAATTCATGCATGACACTTAAGACACTCTAAAAAATATTACCAATCACAACAAGTCCTTTACTGCGCCCCATTGTTCTTAGGATAAAGTCGGTTTTGTCACTGAGCATTGGGGCCACTGGCCCCCATGGCCACTTCCTCCTGGTCTCTTGTCACTACTCACCCGATGATTTTGCCTGGCTACACTGGGCTTCTTTGTGTCAGGCCTTCGCTGGTCTCTGGGCCTTAAACTTGCTTCTCTCTTTTCCCCTCAGCCTCTTCCATGCCCCCCTCTGCCTAAATTCTATCCATCCTTAGAATTCCCAGCGAAGTATCACTCTTGAGACCCTTTCCTGCCTGGTCATAAGTCCTCCTGTGCTCCTGACTCTCCAACTGCTCTTCCTGGGGTCTTACTGCCCTGCCCCAGGATGGCCCTCTCCTAGATGAGACCTCCCTGAAGGCAGCGGCATGGCACCCTCATTTACCCCTTCCCCCATTCCCAGCCCCAAGGATGGGCCTGGCCCAAAGGATGCCCTCAAAACATCTTTGATTAACACATGAAAGGCAAGTTGCCTATAATGACATTAACTTCTAGACCCTTGGGGAGAGAGTAAAGGCAGAGAGATCTCAGGGGCTGCATGTGCACCAGGCACTTGCTACCAAGAAATGAAGTGACTTCGTAAATTCACTGGCGTGAGAAAACCAACCGAGCTGGGAATCGGAAGGAACTGGGTTCCAGTCCCAGCTCTGCTTCAAATCCAAATCACCTTCAATCTCCAGGGCCTTGGTTTCCCCTCTTAACAAAAGGGACATGCCCCTGCTTTGCACCTCTTTGAGGATCAGACAACACAAGAGTGGTGAAAGGAGGTTTTGACAAGTACAAAGCTCTAGTCAGACATATAGGATGACGGATATTATTCAGGCACAAAGGGAGGTTTCTCCAAGGCCTGTTATCTCCTTTTCATTTTCTTTCAAGGAAATGGCTCAGCCCAGCCTGCCTGCATTATTGTTGGCACTGTGAGCCAGGGAAAGAGGGAGGCAGAGAGGGAGAAGGAATCTTTAAGAGAGACTCTCTGGGGGACACTAATATTTTTAATAGTTTGTGGGTTATGAAGCAAATCTCTGTTCTCTGTATTATATATCTCAGCTGAGCCCGAAGAATGCTTCCAGCGTCTTTAATGAAACTGAAGCAGTAACCCAGCAGAGAGAGAGAAAGGCAGAAAGAGGAGATTTATTTGCAGAGATGTTTGCTTAGAGAAAGGTGAAAGCGGCCGGAGGCAGGGGGCCCGCCTGAGCCAGATTCCCCAGCCCTCGAGTGCCCCGATTCTGTCCTTGGTTGTTGTCGGACCACCTGTCCTCACCTTTGAAGCTTACAGGCGGCTGCCTGCACTGGTCTCCCCTCCCCATGGCTGGAGGGTGCCCATGGTTTTCCCTCTAATTGTCTGGAGACGGGGGCAAACTCACCAACAGTTGGGAGGACTGGCTTTTACAGCACGTAAGAAAGCCGGCTGCAGCCCAGAGCCTTGGTGGGAGAGCAGAATTATTAATAGGTCCTACTGAGGCCTCGGGAAAAATGCAAGACTGCATGGAGTTTAGAAGGTCAGCGTGAATAACAAAAACAGACTTTCTGGGGAGTCAGAATGGATTTAAAATATACTCAGAGGAGCCTGGGGCTCCTTTGCTGCTGCAGGGGCAGCGTGAACATCTTTGTGTGTTCACAGGCATTTGTGTATACCTCTGGGATCTGGACACATTTGTCAGCTCCCAGGGAGCTTGCCGTCTCACAGGGTGTGTGCTCTGGGCAACTTTTATGTGCCAAGAATGGCAGCTCAGTGGCAGAGCCGCTGTATGCTGGGTGATCACTCCCCTTTCTCTCTATAAAGAGAGGAGAGTGGATTATTTGGTCTTAAGGACATTTCCAATTTGAAAGCTGAAACCGTGGAGGATGGGGAAAGCCTGGCCCCTGGCATCAGAGGATCCAGATTCAAATCCCCAGCTGGTCGTGAACTGGCTAGGTGACTCCAGATGAGTTGGTATGCTCCTTGGCCTGAGCTTGGAGTTCCCACCCTCAGGGCTACTGCAGGGTGATATGGGCAGAGTCTCGGACATGCCTGGCACACTGAGCTCCTGGTTGTTTCTCCTCTTGCCAGGCCTCTTCTTCCAGGCTGTCCTCACTCATCCTTTACCTGAGCTTTGGAAGACTCATTCAATTAGACGAGTATTTACTGAACACTTACTGTGTGCCAAATGCCATTCTAGGCACTATGATACAGTAAAAGTCTCCTGTGGTCTGGAGCTTATGTTTTATGATCATTGGTGTCTGCCTGTCCTGGAGTCAAGTGAGTCACTCTTAAAGAAGTCAGATGTGGGTCCAGTCAGACCAGTTATGATCACCGGAGAGGCACATCATCTCTCAGAACCTCAGTTTCCTAAACTGCACAACAGGGATAACAACAGCAATGCTCTTTGGGGGGGATGATTAAATGCATGGCGTCAGTAAGGACTTAGCAAATATCTGTTAGTGGCTGACTAATGGATACAAAAGCATTTATCAATGTAAATGGCTATAATTCTTGCTTCCTTTTCCCGCTTTCACAGTCTTCTGCATGTATATTAAGTCTTCATGCTGAAAGGCTGCAGTGTGACTATCAGGAAACCCTAATAAGTCCCAACAATTTTATAATAATGGGGATTGACATTACCTGAGCACCTGCTGTCTACAGGTCCTGATGCTGAGTGCTAGTGGCATAGAGAAGAACCTGGCATGTCCTTTGCCCTTGTTATATTTGTCGTGGTTAGGGAGACACAGCTTCAAATAGTCACTAGCTATTTGGGGATCTCAGAGTGGGGCAGAGGGAGGCACTGGAGCTTGTGAGGACCAGGGAAGGCATCTAACTCTGCTTTGAGGAGCTGGGAAGGCTTTGTGACTCCTGAAAAAGTGATCATCCACCTGGCTGTCACAGTCATAGTCTCAGAGGGTCTTTATTTTATTTAATAAGATCCTCCTCTTTATTTTACAGCTATAGAAATTAGGACCATATAAATTGTGCGGTAAGTGGCAGAATCCATCAGGACTGACTCCCAGGCTTGTAACCCCTTGAAATTTGCATTTTAGCAAATCAGAATTCATTTAAATACAGGTGCTTGGACAAGGCAATGATGTAGTCCTCATTGATAATTGGAATCCCAGGCTCTGCGGGGGATGGTGGCTGAGAGGTTCTGAGCCAGTCTTGATCTGAGACCTGATGTGCCAAGGAATTCTGACTCCAGATTTACCTGGCCCTGGGCTCCTAGGGAGCAGGAGAAAGGACAGGTCACAGGTGAGAAGAAGATTTGGGGTTAAGATAAAGTCTCAGGTCCTACCTGGCTGAGCAGATTAAAAAGCGTAGCCTTGAAAGAGGTTAAAATTTAAAAACTAAAAACAACTTTCCCAGATGGGTCAGTAGAATTTGGTTGAGTTAAGATAACCATGACCCTGGTCAAAGGTCTGGCTGGGGAATGATCACTGGCAGAAGAGGTTGTCAGAAGAAAGAAGATGCTGGGATGGGTGAAGACATGCCTAGTCCTGCCCTCTCGGTCGCTGGAGTAATCTGGAATCTCACTGCCTCTAGTCACATTTATCTGTTTTTCAGTCTACCTTGATCATGCCCTTCTGAGGGCTTTTATGACCCTTATGCCCATACCTTCTGGCACTTAGTAGATCTTCAGGACGTTCTGTTACACATTCTCTTACATCGAACTTGCCCTTTCACACTTATACATCCTGCCTTCTGGCAAAAGTGGAAGAAGTTGGATATCAGTGAACCATTGGGTGGAATAAGGACCTCTGAAAATTCTCCCCTTATAAAGCAACAAGAACACAGACAAAAATGGTCCGAATAAACTTTTTCAGAACTCTGGAAACTAACCAAAGGCTTGCAGGATTCTAGGGAATATTAATCAATGAAATCTCAGTATAAACAGTAAGCTTTGTGGCATTTTAACTTGCCCTATTTCTCATACCCCTTCTGCAGTAGCCTTGAAAACCAACACCTGCAATCCCAGTGCAAACCAGCAGCCTGGCAGTCACCAGCAAAGGAAAAACTGGGTTGGAGCTCCTTCAAAGTCACATTCCCAGAGAACTGTCACTGTTTGACCTGTCTGATGGTTCTCTGGAAGATCCTACCCTCGATGCTGTCTGTGTTTGATCCGACTCAAAGCTTGCCTAGTGCTAACAGCATTTTCCCCAGGGGTGTTTGTTGAAAACAGAGTCAAATTTTTGCACATCACAGCAGGCTGAGGCATTTGAAAACAGTTGGGTCATACAAGAGACTAACCAAAAAGCTGAAAAGGAAAAGCTAGGAAATAGGGTGTCCACAGGGGCTTTGAAAAGCTCCAACATATTCCTGAGAATCTAGAAGGCTGCATGCATGCATGCATCCATAGGGCTGTGTGAATGCCTAGAGCTATGTACGTGCTCAGGAAAGACCTGAGAAGGCTCTAAGCTCTCACCTCTGCTAACCTTGAGACTTTAAAACAGGACGTGAAGGCTAAGGCAGAGTTGTAAATTGCATGGATGGGAGTTAAGAATGTGCTCCAACACACAGACACAGAGCCTTCAGTAAAGACTGAGGGACTTATTGGTTCCAGACATTTAAGTAAATCACTGTCTAATCATTAGCTGATCACAAAGCTAACTGAGCAGAGACTTCAATAACCATACAAAGAATACAGACTTTATGGAATTATTAAGAAAAGTCTTTAATTAAATAATGACAACAAACAGCAATAGCAACAACAAATCCTGAGAGGGAAAGAGAATCTGATTTCCAGGTTTGCCACATTATATTCTTTTAAGTGTCAAATTTTCAACAAAAATATTACTAGAAATACATACAAACAAGAAAATATGACCCATAAATAAGAGAAAAAAGCAGTTAATAAGGAGTATCCTTGAGGAAGTTCAGAAGTTGGACTTGATAGGCAAAGACTGTAAATCAGCTATTTTAAATCATCTATTTAAATCAGCTAGTTCAAAGAACTAGGAAATCATGTCTAAAGAACTAAAGAAATGTATGAGAATTATGCCTCACCACATATACATTAGTAATAAAGAAACAACTCATTTTTTAAAAAAGAACCAAAATAAACACTTACATATTGTATAATTGTAAAGTACAGTAACTGAAATGAAAAATTCACTAGAGAAGCTCAAAAGACTTTAGCAGGCAGAAGAATCAACAAATTTGAAGACAGGCCAATTGGGATTACTCAGTCTCAGGGAAAAAAAAGATAAAAGAATTTTTTAAAAATGAACAAATATGGTACACCAACAAGTATACCAACATGTGCATACTGGGAGTTCAAGAAGGAAACAGAAGAAAGAAGGATAAAGAACATTGATGAAATAATGACTGAAAACGCCCCAAATCTGATTTAAAAAATCATTAATCTACACAACAAAGAAGCTCGATGAACTCCAGGTAAGATAAATTCGAAGAGATCCGCACCCAGACACAATATAATCAGACTGTCAAAAGCCAAAGGAAAAGAAAGAACGTTGAAAAGAGCAAGAGACAACTGAACCATCACACGGCTGAGTAGATTGATGGCTGATTTCTCATCAGAAATCATGGAGGCCAGAAGGGATATAATAAAAAGTGCTAAAAGGAAAAAAATGTTGATATCCAGCAAAACTCTCTCTTAATAACAAAGAAGAAATTAAGATATTCTCAGATGAACAAATATTAAGAGAATTTGTAACAAGCATACCTTCACTTCACTAAATATTAATGTGAATGTTTCAGGCTAAAATAAAACGACACTAGACAGCAGCATAAACCCAGAAAAAAATAAAGGGTACCAGTAAAGATAACTAGGTAGGTAAGTAGAAAAGACAGTACAAATGAAAAATTCTGCTGTCTGATTTAAGAGGCATAAAAGCAGTTATAAATCAATGCTAATGGGTTTTACAAGGTACAAGGATGCAGTTTGTATGAGGGACAAAGGAGGAGAGAGAAAAAGGCGCCATATAGAAAAAAGTTTTTATATATTTTTATAATTAAGTTGATATTAATATGAATTTATAATTCCCAGGGCAACTACTAGGAAAACTAACTCAAAATGCAAGTAGTCAAGTAGTCACAGACCTGGGTTCACATGGCAGGGCAGTCATTTCAGTCTAGGTCGCCTTGGACAAGTAATCCCCCATTTTTGAATCTTAGTTTCCTTATCTTTCAAATGGATATAACTATGCACAATTCAAAGTTTATCGCTATCTCTAATAAGGTAATGAATGTGCTGTGCATGTTAAAGAGAAGAGATTGACCTCCTGTGGACGGCGGGAGGCCCCACTGCTGGCCTGGCTTGAATCTTGCCCCTCAGCCTTCTTAGCTGTGTTGCCTGGGGTGATCATTCAACTTCTCAGAGGCTCAGTTCCTTCTTTTGTAAGCAGAAGAAACAACACCTTTTGGAGACTGCGTGGAATCATGTGTGTTGTCCTTATTCAGCAGGGTGCTTAGCATGTAGTAGGTATCCAAGAAATGTTGGTGATTATTCTCAACTGTGAGCAATCTGAGAGGGTAGTGATGCCTTCATAGAATGTTTCTATCCTCTCAAATTTCATTGTTGAAACCTAATTCCTACTCTGATAGTATTTCGAGGTGGGGCCTTTGGGAGGTAATTGGGTCATGTAAACGGAGCTTTTATGAATGAGATTAGTACTCATAAAAGAGACCCCAGAGAGGTCATTTGCCCCTACCACCATGTGAGGACAAAGCTAGAAGACTGCCATTTATGAACCAGGAAGCAGAGCCTCACCAGACACTGAATCTGCTGGTGCCTTGATCGTGGACTTCCTGGCCTCCAGGACTGTGGAAAATAAATTTCTGTTGTTTATAAGCCACCCAGTGTATGGCATTTAGGCCCAGTAGCCCAAATGGACTAAGAAACCCTTTTAATCTAGGGGTCCCCCGAAGCCTACCACAGAGTAGCTTCCTAGTAGGTGGGATGTTTGTTCACTGAATTGAAATTTGCTGGCCTTTTTGTCATTCAGAGAGAAGCGTAAGATCCTGTGACAGTTCACACCACAGGGGAGAGGACTGGGGCTCAGGAAGCCAGAACTGGGATGAGAACAGTGGCTGGTGGGATACAACCCTCTCCCCTGCTGGGCTCTGGGAGTCCACAGCCAGGGCCAGTAGTACAGTGGACTCCTTAGGAGGAAATGTCATATGTCATAACCTCAGCACGAAGAGGGAACAGATCTGCGTTTTTCCCACATTAGGACATCTTGTTAAGAATGGGTTCTTGGCCCTGAAAGATATTTGGGATCCAAGGGTGACCAGGCCTGTTTAAAATCTCTTAAAGGAGCCCTCACACTCCCTCTACCCAACATAACCCCATCTCCTTCACAGCCAATCTCAATGGTCTCTATTTCCTACCTCCCCGTCTCCCATCAGATCTAATCTGACTTACACCCAGACCCTCCCTGCCTCTGCTCCCACCAAGGTCTCCAAGAACCTCCTGTGACTGGATCTGAGTTCAGCATCTTGGACTTGCCTCCTGGCTGCCTGTATCACCTTGACCATCATGCCTCTGCAGGGCGGAGAGAGAGGCCAACCGGGCTTCTGGAGAATGCACCTCCCATGGCTCGAGTCCTCCTGAGAACTCTAAGAGTGATGAGTGGAAAATGATTCCCAAGGACAATTATAACACCAGGTCTGCACAGCAGTACAAATATGAAGGAAAAAAGAAAGAATGTAGCCCGCCATGGGCCAGGCCTTTTCTAGGCCTCTTCCATGAGTTTCCTCATTTAATACTCACAGTGACCCTAGGAGGCAGATACTATTATAGCCCATGGTCCATCTCAAGAGGAAACTGAGGCACAGAGAGGTTAAATTATGTGCTCAAGTCCACAGAGTGCAGACGTGGAGCCAGCACTGGCATTCAAGTAATCTCAGGGCAAAGTCCAGCCCTTAACCAGAATCCCAGTAACCTCTCAAGGTAGGACAGCTGCCCTGGGCAGGCCAGCACAGCCCTGCCTTTGTGTAATTTAGGGCCAGTTCACACAATATCTGAAGGAAGCAGTGAGAGACAGTCTGTTTCCAATCAGACTTTGCCACTGTCCTCCCTCTCACCCTTCCCCTCTTCCAAGGACACCGGTTTCCCTTTGTCAGAGACATCCATGGCTGGCTTCTGAGCCAGGCTGACTTTTCTAGAAGTCATTCATCCAGGGACCCAAAGGCATCTGAGCAAGAAGGCAAATGTTAACTGTCCTGCTTGGAAGACGAGGCAGGGAAGCCTGAGGCCTGAGATTATCAGTGCCCATAGCAGAAGGGACTTTTTTAAGGAGGTGGTGAACATCCATCTCTGGAGGAGGGTCAGCAGGGTCTGGAGCCCAGGAAGAGCAGCTGCAGCTCACGTCTGAGGTACCTGCAGGCTCTGATTCTGTCTTCAGCTTGCTGGGTGCTCTTGGGCACTTCAGTAACTTCCCTGAATCTTCTGTTTCCTGGTCAGTAACCCAAGAGTGTTGAACAATAGTCCCTAGGTTCAGTTACAGCTGATAGGTTTAGATATTCACCTCCGAGTCATCCACTGAAGAAGACTAAGTCCCTTTGGTGACACTTGTAAAGAGACACAGTGTAAACCACAAATGCTCAGTGCTGGAGGGACATCGCTATGGACTGACGCAGTCACATGGTTGACAGATGCCATGACTGAGGCCCAGAAGAGCAACATACTGAGAGCCACACAGCAGATTCAACACACTGGGGCCTGACCACGCAGAGAAGAGGAAATGGAGGGACGAGCGGCACAATCAGAGGGTCAAGGCTGAGCCTTAAGTGCTCCTGAGAGGAAACGGGAGAGGTGTCCAGGCAGGGGTGAAAGCTGGAATTCCAGCTGGCTTATGCCCCTGGGCTGTTTCTGTCCGCCCTTGTTACTCTGATACCTCATGTGGTGGGAGGGCGCTGTGTTGGCCTGGAGGCCATCATCCTGGTCCCCATCTGCCGTGATAAGCCACACCCTTGGTGTCAGGCCTTGTGGGATAGATTGGAACGCTGCTTTCGGGACATTGTAGGGTAAAGCGAAATCATGGATGCCAGGCGCTCTGGTGACGGGACGTTATACAATGAAGTAAGCGCTACCCGAGAGGTTACAACCCGGCCACGGAGTCTATTCTCAAAGAAGATACTACTCAAGGTAAGGGGTCTGACACTCACACTGGTGAGCAAGCAGAGGGTTGGGCACGGGGACCTCCGGGATGGCCTTTAGCTCTGTGCACACCTCCACTGCACGCGCCAGGAGCCTGCCCTCACTCCCGCCACACACACACACTCACCCACACACATACACTCTCACTCACTCGCACCTAACCAGTCCCCCAGTCAGACTGATTCAGCCTCTTAAATGGCTCTGGATGCTATAGCCTTCCCTTTACCAAGCTGGCACTAGCTGGCTTCAGACCTCATGGTCCTCCACCCAGACTAGTGGATCAACCTCCTCTCTGGAGCCCTGCCACCCATGCTCCAGCCTGCAGCCAGAGGGAATTTATGAAATGCAAACTAAATCTCGATGGGAAGGACGCAGAACTAAGGCTGTTCAAACCCGACAGTCTGGAGCAACCTCCTGCGTGGAACGCGTGGGGACTTTAGGCAACACTGACAGTGTCCTTGCCATCACCACCGCTGTTATGATAACGGCCAGCAGTCAATGACAGAGTGAGGGCAACTCCTTAACTCCTGCACACCATTTAATCTCCCTCTGTGACGCTCTCCACAGCAGAGCCCCTGGCTGCCTGGTAGAATCAAGGTGAGGGTGGTGAGCTGAATGTGGGCAGATTGGAGTGCTGTGTCTGCCTGCCCCCTCCATCGATGGCCAAGCCTGTTGCTGCCACTGCTGTCAACCTTTCTGTAGGTCCAGGGTGGTGTGGACATCTCCCCTGCAAACTGTGAGTTCCTGAAGAGTGTTTACCTCCTTGGATTCTGTTCTGGGGTCTGGGGTGCTGCCCAGGACCTAGTGAGAGTCCAGGTTTGCTGAGTGAACAATCTGAGGATCTTGATCTCTGGATCCCAGCAGACGGTGGGCACTATCATGTAGGGGCTGGGGAAGTTACGCATGCCCACTCTAGGGCCATCCTTTCCTTGATCAACAACTGATGGGCACCCCTGCATGCTGAGCCCTTTCACATACATCGTCTCAAACAGTCTTCCACAAGGCCCCCAGAGGTATGTATCAGCCTCCCCATTTCCAGCAGTGGAGACTGACGCTCTAAGAGATTCAGTAACTTGTTCAAGATCATACCAGTCAAGCTGGTAAGTGGTACAGCCATGATTCCAAGGCAAATCCCCCGAGTCTTCCTCTAACATTCTTTTCTCTGCTCAGACAGACCCTACAGGCCCAGCCTCCTGTCCCTCCCTGGTCTACAGCATTCTTCAGAGCATTCATGTTGGCAACAGAGTTTGGCAGACCCACTGGGATTAATTAATGACAGGCCTGTCTTCAGGGTGGCCCTGGCGGCTATCGAGGCTGCTTCATACCTGTTGATTGCATAATCCATAAATATATTTGACATCTTTAATTGGAATCAGGCCCCCCAGGTCCTGCCCATAGTTGAGTTAGGAGCTCTGAACTTCCTGCTGGCAGTACAGAGCTTCTGCCTAGAGTGGGGCCCAGGGAGAAGGAATCAACTTGGGGCGTGATGACATTTCTCAAGGATTAAGAAGACGTCTCAAGGATTAAGAAGAAGAGAAAAATCTGCTGCTTAAGTGTAAGGATGAAGATCGTCCTCAAGTTCTGTGGCTGAAGCTCACCTGCCAATTCCATCTCCCCTCCTCCCGAAAGCCTTTTTGGACCTTCTGAACTCTGGGTTGCTGGACCCATGTGACAGGGAAGGAAAGGGAGAAAATGACCAAAGGCCATTCAAACCTGGCGGTCTGGAGCAGGCCCAGCTCCTGTGTGGAGTGCGTGGGGACTTTGGGCAACACCGACAGTGTCCTTGCCATCATCACTGCTGTTACCGTCATGGCCAGCAATGGATGTGGGGTGGGGGTGGGGGGGTAACTGCTTCACTCCTGTCACACCATTTAATCTTTCTCTCTGACTCTCTCCAGAGCAGTAAAGTAGAGCCTCCGGCTACCTGCTGCCTGCACCCACACTGGGTTTAACGTAGGGCCTTTGGACTCTCTTGCTAGAAAACTGGGGAAGGCACCCAATTTGCCTTACCCATCTTTTCTCCCAAGGCAGGCCAAGGCCTTCCCCGGCCCAACACACACACCAGATGCTGCAGCAACAAGACAAGACTCCCTGCTCTCCTGGATACAAGGTCTTCACCTGTTCCTATATCTGCAGGGGCAGCCAGGCCAGAGCCTGAATCCCTGAACAGTCACACAACCCATCACCACCTTCATCCCCTCATTCATTCACTTATTCATTCATCATCGCTGAATGCCTACCACATGCCAGGCTCTCTGGGAGGTGCAGGGAGAGGCATGGATGGGGAGATCCGCTGCCGAGGAGCTCCCTGTCTAGAGAAGCCCACAGCGTGGTGGGATAAGCGTGAGCAGAGAGGCCAGGGGAGGCGCAAGCCAGGGACCAAGGAACTCAGCTTGGGGAGGGGCAGGGTGGAGGGAAGGGAGGTTCCCAGAGCCAGGGACCACCAGTTGAGCAGAGTCTTTCTGGACAGGTCTTGCAGGGATGACTCAACCTTCTGCTGAGGCTATACCCCAGCAGGGAGAGGATGCTGGTCCTACAGACATCTGCCTTTCCACTCCCTCTGGCACCAGCCTCTGTGGAAAGCTTCCAGGTAACATGGTTTGGAAGTCCAAACTCCAGGAAAGAAAAAGCGTGTTCTATAACAGGATGAGTGCGCAGCCAGGGCTGGATTCAGTCCTCAGCGTGGGCGCTCATGTGCAACCTTGGGCAAGTGGTTTACTTCTTTGAGCTTCATTTTCCTTCCTGCAATGCTTCTGAAATGGCTAATTGGATGATTCATTCCTATGGATGCTTCCACTCCATTCAGAAACTGTTTATGGCAGTGAACAAAATTAACTCTCTAATGTGTTGAGATTTCACTGTAGCAGAAGAGAGGAATTAGCAAGTTGATACTTGGTGTGTAGGATGGTGATAACCACTGCGGACAAACATAAAGCGAAGTAAGGCAGGTGGGCAGGGGCTGTTCTGCTTAGTGTGGCCAGGGACAGCTTCACCGGGATGCGGACGTTGGAACTGAGATCTGGAGGGGCTGAGAGGGCTGCCCTGGGGAGATCTAAGGACCATTTTAGACAGATATCGTGCCATGAGAAAGGAGCATGGCAGGCTGCCGAGGGAAGGCCAGGGAGGCTGCTGTGCAGCAAAAGGGGGTGAGGAGGGAGGTGTGAGCTGGGGTCAGTGGTGACAGTGGGGGTGGTGAGCTTGTCAGGCAGGACCTAAGGCATCCTGAAGACACTGGCTTTTCCTTAGAGCAAAGAGGGAGCCACTGGAGGGTTTTAAGCCAGGGGCGATGAGACCTGATTTGCATGTTAAAGGCTCCCTCTGCCTGTAGCGTGGAGGAGAGAATGCCAGGGTGCAGGGCAGAAGCAGGGCGCCTGGCCCAGAGGCTTTTGAGAGGAGGGGAGAGAGAGTGAGCAGGGGTGTTCTGGATGCAGACTGAAGGTAGAGCCAGTAGGGTCTGCTGACAACTGGATGTAGGGCTAGGAGAAGAGGGGTCAGGACAAGCGCCGTTGATCTGGGCTGAGCAGCTGTCAGCATGGAGTAGTAGGCTTAGGGAGTTTGGTTTAGGGGGTGTGCATTTTCAGGTGCCTGCTGAACAACCAGATGGAATGTCAGGAAGGAAAGGTTTATGGATGGAGACCTTAACGTTTAGAGGTCAGGGGTGTGAGAAGGAACCAGCTGCAACACTGTGAAGGAGTGGCCGGCCAGGCAAGCAGTGAAGAGAGAGGAGGGGCCCGAAATTCAAGTCAGAACTGTTTTAGGACTCAGTCAAAGGCTGCTGACAATAAGAGTCCCTTGAAGGAGAAGGCAGGTGAGTGGCTACGGAGCCTGAAAAGAAAGAGGGAACCAAACACCAGGTAGTTCACCGCTCCTAAGGTGCCAGCTCAGAATGGGTCTTCTCGGAACTGGAATGGCCAGAGCTGTGGAGCCTCTCTCGATGGGCACCCAGCCCCAGGCCCATAACCTATGGAAGAAAGCCCCAATAGAAGCTGACTTTAGCCCTAACTCCTGGAATGTCTTTGAACCCCACAAGGAAAGGCTGGAGCTCGGAAGCAGGTAATTTCAGCCAAGTGCACTGTGTTTGCTTAGAGTTTGGGTGCAGCAACCAGTTAATTACTCACGTAAATCATGTCACCGTCCCCTGCAGGCCTGGTGCAATAACACCGTGCTGACCACACTTTAAAAAGTGATATAAGCCTCTGAGTGCTAGCTAAGAGGTTTTATAGGCCACCCTTTGAATGGGCCTCTTTCTCCCGGAGCCCACAAGAGTCGTGTGTGTCCACGCCTGCCCGGCAGTGGGGAGGGAGGGTGGCTCTTGGGGGCCACCTTCTTAGACGAGGTCCATATTAGTTGGGGCTCATCCAGGGCTGGCTGGCAGCCCAGCTTGGAGGTGGGAGAAGTTCCTCTTTTCTGCGTCCTCTGATCACATCAATGTGATGTGTTTCTCTCATTGTCCAGATGCTGTTCAGCCCTCCAACTCTAATCCCTATTATCTCAATGAACATCTTCTGGGCTAGGATCTGGCCTGAGTGCTTAGGACTCAGATGTGCCAAGGTATGGTGGTTATTTTCTGGCAAACATAAGAGATAGGCAGATGCTCTGCTCCAAGGGTAAGACAGAATGAACTCAATTCTTCACAGGAGACAAAAGCATCAGGTGATGTGAGTCCTGGAAAGGAGATGATGGATTCAGGAACATCTGTTGGGCCTATGAGGATAAGATTTCAATGCACAGGATTCGTGCTAAAGGAATTACAGGCAGCGGAAGCAGCAGGAGTAAAGGTCAGGGGTATAGTCTCCAATCAGGTATTCACCAAAGCTGAGATTCTTTGACTTAGACACTTAGAATCAGACTCTCCGGTAGCCTGAGTCACAGACTGATGGGCCCCTGTAACACAAGAACTGCAGCTCTTTGAGCAAGACAGATGTACACCTGGTCACATCTCTCCCCCAGGGCAGGAGATCCTCCACCAGTCACTAACAGATAGCACCTTCCAAGACAGGTGGAGACGGGGGAGGATTCCATCCTGCACAGGCATCCGCCCAGCATCACTATCCCCATCCGTCAATCTCCAGACACCGGTCAGGTGCATGCTTGTGACCAGCTTTAGCCCCTGTGTTCCAATGACTATGCCTTGCCCCTTCTGACCTCTTTTTCTGCCACAGGTCATGGAAAGCGCAAGTCTGTTAGCATGATAGTGATTGATAACTGGAGAGGATCTCAGGTAGGAGCCTGGTCTCAGGTCTAAGGCTACCCTGATGTATTTTACCTCCTTAATCTATGACTTCCTCTTCTTCGTATTAGGATAACAAAAATAGTGAGTAATTATTTTGCTCTTACTAAGTGTCTGGCACTGGGGTAAAACCTTTACAGGCATGATCTTTGTTAATTTTCAAAAGAATCTATGCTGCAGGCACTATTATTCTCCTCCTACATATTAGGAGACTGAGGCACAGAGAGGTAAAGTCATTTACCCGTAGTCACCCAGTCAGGTAAAGGTGAAACTGGGATATGAATCAGGGAAGTCTGACTTTAGAAACTGCTATCAATGATAATGAGAAGAATAATTGTAATCATAATCATAAAATGTCTCTCCCCAGACATATGGGCAGTGAATTCATTATACAGTGGGTGTTTAAGGTCTGTTTTTAGGGGCTTTGGATACAAGGTATATGAACATATGGCCAGAGACAATGTGGCTGCTGAGAGATTATTTTTGTATAATAAGGAATGCGTTTTTGTAATCTGAATAGCTACCTCCTAATGTGTTTAGTCCTCATTGAACTGTGGGCTTCTTAACAGAAATGAACATGTTTTATTCTATTTGAAATCCCCAGAATAATACCTGGCAAAAATGCCTGGCACATAGCACGTGCTTAGTAAATGCTTGCCGAATGAACTGACACACACGTAGGTTTCCTCTTTCCAGGGCTGACCTGCATGCTGGGAAAGTGAAAGGTGGAGGGAATGTCCCTATCTTTATAAATTTGCAAAGGGGGTCTATGTGAGTAGCCATGCCTGAGGATTTCCCATACCTGGCTCTATGGCAATACTTTCATGGCTGCTGTGCAAAGACTGCGAGAGCTTCTCAATGAAGAAGTTCAAACCAAGAAAAGAACCAGCATATAGCTAAGATGTGGTTAAAACATTCAGCATGCTTCCCGCTCCAGTTAATTAGGAAACTTTATTACAGGAAAGTTGAAGTGGATTTTCTTTCCAAGGGAAATGCACCAACTTCTGAGAAGTGGGAAAGACAGATGGCAAGAGCTGCCCCATTGGCATCCCACCTGCCCCAACTGCCCATCTGGCTCACCTGTGAAATGGGCTTGGCTTGCTCCTGGGCAGTGGGAAGGAGCTGACGTGGTGGAAGTGATACGCGCTTGTCTAAGATCAGAAGGCCTGAGTTCCTAGCCTGTTTCTCCAGTTATCTGCATGACCGTAGCGGGGGCTGTGCCTGTTTGGGTCTTCATTTCCCCACCTGTGGAAAGGATTGATTGTGACCCTCACGTCTGAGGTGCTGGGGAGGTTGAGTGAGGCAGTGAGAGCGAGGTACATGGAATATAGGAGCCAGGTCTTGGGGAAGGCACGGCATCTAGTCAATTCAGGGAACAAGAGGAAAAAAAAATCCCTGCAGGAGCTCACTAAGTCCTGTAGACTAAATATCTGGGGGACTCACCAGTTTTTCACAATTTGAACCACCCTTGAGCTGGAACATGGACAACGGGTGACCATCCACATAGACCATCCACCTATACTGGGAGTGATTCACATCCTGTAACTCATTCTGGCTTAAAATAAGGCAGGCCAGGTTAAGTTAAAGCATGTGCATGTGCGTGCGCGTGCACACACACACAGACACACACACAGTCACTAAAAAATGAGGGCTGGGTGCCCTCTGACCCTCGACTCAATAGCTACCTCCTGGGCAGTGATCTGAGGGAGATAGGAGTGTCCAGATCAAAGGACGGAGAGGGGTAGATTTATAGTGCGGAGGGCTCCTCCCAGGTGTTTCTGCTCTGACCTCCTCCCCACTGGAGCATCTGGAGAGGAGGCATTGGCCTTGGGAAAGGAGAAAGAATAAGGGTTTTTCCTGGAAACTGCTCCTTCTTTGGAGTGTTTTGGGGGAACTTAGAGGTGGTCTTGCGCTTGGGGAGGCTGGGCCTGCCGCCAAGGTCCTAGCTAAGGTTAAAGAGGACACTACCTCAACTGAAAAGCTCTGCAGTGGGTCATTCCTATCCTCCATGGCGCACTGTCACACTGCCCCCTTCACAGGGAGGACTGGTCACCTCTGTGTTCTGAAAGCATGTAGCTCCTTTCATAGAGTTCTTCCATCTTGGAGGGAGGGCCCATATTGATTCCTCCTCGTGCCTTCGATGCCCAGCACAGTGGCTGGCATGGGTCATTATGCATGAAATGTGTGGGGTTGCAAGGAGTTGAATAGTTTTGACATTACTATGTCAGCTGACATTGAATAGTGCCCTCTTGCTGGACTGATGGGGAAACTGAGGCCCAGAGCTGGGAAGTCAATTGCACACAGTGGCTGCAGGAGTCAGCAGCAGAGGCAGAACTGAGCTCAGTGTTCCCTCATGCCTGCTCCAGCACCCTGTAGCTCTTGCACACTGATCTGGGCCTAAGAAAAGAGCTCTCCCTCCCCATCCTGCCTTAATCCACTCAGCTAGGCTGTGCACAGCCCAGTCAGGAGGGGAAATGTCCACATTACCAAAATCATACGAAAGAAATTATGGATGGAAAAATCATTACCTTATAAATCGGCCGAGCTGTTCAGAACTTGTAGGAAACAGGGCATATAAAATTCATATGGCACGTTAGGGCTTTGATAGCGCCTCATTACAGCCCTCAGACTCCAGTGAAAAATGTCCTCACCCAGAGAGGGCTAATTTTCCTTTATTAATGACATGGGGCGGGGCTGACGCCATAAATTCCAGCTACCTGAGAGCCCTGAGCTTGAGACAAACTTTTCTAAGAGACCTATCTCTCCAGGCTAGTCTGCACCACGCTGTTTCACTCTGTTGTACACGGAGGAAGCAAGACTAGAGAACACAGACTCCCCCCTCCCCAGGACCCCAGCCCCCAGACTACAGAAACACATGGAGAGCAAGATCTCTCTTTTCTCTATGAGGGTCAGATCCAAAATGTTAAATGATTTAGCCTCTTAATAGAAGGTAGAGGACTGAGAAAAAGGGGATACACGTATTGCCCCCAATTTTGGGTGTGATTTCTATAATGGAAGTGTGCATTATGCCATCCGCATTCCTCACAGCCAGTCTGTGACCAGGGTCAGGGGTCAGCTATGACCAGGATCAGGGCTCAGGTTGTACTAGGTCAGGGCTCTGGCTGTGACCAGGCTTAGGGCTCAGGTTATAACCAGGATCAGGGTTCAGGCTATCCTGAGTGGGCAGAACCAGACCCCGGTCACAGGCCCACAGGGGATTTAGGAATGTAGTCACAGTCATCATATCAGAAAACACTCAACCAAACCTGGCCCCTAAAAGCAAACGTGGCTTCCAGCCCACGGTTTTGCCTTTGTCACAGATGCATGAACCCCCAGAGTGACACAGCTTAGCATCTTCTAGTTTAAATTCTTGGTTTGCCCATGACACAAATGAGGAAACTGAGGACTGCAAATATTCCCTGAATGCTGGGTTAGTAACCTGGAAGGGTAGGGAAAGTCTGTCCAGGTCACCTGACCCCAGCCAAGCACAATTTCCTAGCTGCCTTCACTTGCTCCACAGCAAAGGAATAATGGAAAATCATGGCTGGCCAAGTCTGGCTCTATGGTTCTAGCCCTTCCTGACCATGTGTCCCCAAGAGAAAAGGAGAGGGAGAGTTTGTCTTCTCAGGTAGTCACATGTCCTTAAGGATATTAGGCTAGCTTCCCCATGGACATGGCTTCCTGAAATGCCAGGGGCCTTCATCACTGTGGGTCCCCACCGACAACCCTTCCTGTCCATGTGTGGCCATTACAGGCTTCATGCACATTGCCTGATGTGAGCTCCACAGCAGCCTTTCAGTCCCCAGTACAGCTGAGAAAATAATTGAGGATCAGAGCAGTTAAGTGGCTGCTAAGGCTGAATTGTGTCCCACTCCCTCCTGATTCCTATGGTGAAGCCCCCACCCCCAGGACCTCAGAATCTGATTGTATTTGGAGATAGGGCCTTTACAAAGGTAATTCAGTTTAAATGAGGCCAGGGTCCTGATCCAATCAGACCGTTGTCTTTATACAAAAAGGTGGATTGGGAAACACAGAGACACCAGACGCGTACAACTGGACGATCGCAAGAAGAGGCGTCCAGAACACTGTGGAACACTCCATCCCTAGAACCGAGGAGGAAGGCCCCAGAGGAAATGCTGGAGGCCCCTCGGCCTTGGACCGCCTCCGGACCGTGAGGAAATACATTCTCGTTGCTTCAGTCACCCAGTCTGCGGTGCTCTGTTACGGCAGTCCCAGCAGATGAATACGGTGGCTTACCTAAGATTTATCAAAATAAGACGGGAAAATCTTCTGACTCCCAGTGCTGAATTCTTCCCTACTTCCAGCAGGCACGTCTCAAAGCCCCAGCTATCTAGAATGTCAGTTCTCTGAGATTCCGTCTCCATCTGGCAACTTTATTGCTCTGTTCAACCTGGTGTGGGCCAGTGGGCTTGGCTGCTGAGTGAGGGGATGGGGTGGGGAAGGAAGACAGGGTAAACCTGGCCCCTGAAGGCCAATGTGGCTCCCACCTGGGGTTTTTGCCTTTGACACTGCTGTGGTCAGCATCCAGCCTTACACAACTGCCTTCCTGCTCCATCCCCACCCCCTGCAGCCCAAAGTAGAATCCCCTGATGGGACATTTGGCTTAACCTGGGGTTTCACAGCCCTGTTCCTTCCAGAAGAAGCTGCAGACCCAGCCAGCGCTGGCCCACAGACTCACAGGAGAATTGCAAAACGGAGGCATGCACTCCAGATCAAATTCCCCTGCCTTAGGTCTTTGAGCTACTTGTTTATACAAAAGAAAAGATTTCCCACTCTCAGCTGGGAGGTGACTGGACCACAGACGATCCTGTCATTGGGGCCCGCATAGGAGGGTGGCTTCTAGGGAGCCTTTCCCTAGTCACAAGTCCTAAAAGATGCTGTAGACTTCTCACAAGAGCTGGCACAGGCCCTCTGAGCCCAGACAGGGACAAAGGCCTGAACACGAAGTCAGTAACCAAGGTGATGGAGGACTTTCTCACAGTCGGTGGTGTCTCATGATGGAGTGGGCTGTGGCAGGGCTGAGCTTGCCAGCAGGAGTATATGCAAGCTACTGTCATAAACTGAGGAAAGGCTCCCAGTACCATATGGAAGCTTGGCCAAAATGATCTGAAAGGCCTCTTCCAACCTTGAAAGAGCAGGGGTCTAAGAACCTAGATTCATGTTCATAGGTCTCTCCACCCTATGGGCACACTGCATGGACACCACAGAGCTCAGCCTTGACCCTTGGTCTCTCAGACTCCAGCTTGTGCCCGTCCCTCTAGGGCAAGCTGCCTCCCCGTCTCAGAGTCCCAGTGCCTGACTTGGGATTTGGCCTGGACCAAGGGGTGAGTGAGTGTGTTGACTGCACCACCAAGTAGGAAGTGCCGAAGAGAGGGAGGGAATGAATGAAGGCTGTGGGTGGGCCCCTGCCCACCCTCCACCTCCTCTGGCTCATGTTTCCTATGTCAGCGGTCCCCAACCTTTTTGGCACCTGGGACTGGTTTCATGGTAGACAACTTTTCCACAGACTGGGGGGTTGGGGGATGGTTTCAGGATGAAACTGTTCCACTTTAGATCATCAGACATTAGATTCTCATAAGGAGCACACAGCCTAGATCCCTCGCATGCACAGTTCACAATAGGGTTCCTGCTCCTCTGAGATTCTAATGCCACCGCTGATCTGATCTGACAGGAGGCGGGGTTCAGTGGTAGTGCTGGCTCACCTGCTCACCTCCTGCTATGTGGCCTGGCTCCTAACAGACCATGAAACTGCTACCAGTCCACAGCCTGGGTGGTGGACACCCCTGTTCTATATGGATGCTCCACCTGAGAAGGAGGGCAGAAGTCTGGGCTCATGGAGGAGTGACTGCTGACAGGCCCCATTCTCATTGTTTCAGGCTGTCTTGGACTCTACTGCACACTCATCACTCTCCTTCCCACTGCGAAAGCAGCTCATCAGCCACATAAAAAATAGCAAATTATAAATAATCGAAATGGGAGACCAGCCTCTTAAATGTCAAGGCCTCTCGGCATGATAACCATGTCCCCCAGCCTAAGGGGAGTGACACAATGTATGTAAACCGGCGGGGTGGTGTGTGTAGCCACAGAGTGGGGCATGGGCAAGGAAAGGGAGGAAGGGGGAGAAAGAGTAGAGAGATTGGCTGTGACATTATGCTCAGTAAGAAATTTAGATCTTCTTTTGAGGTATACTTGAGCTGAAGAAATGTCAGAGAGTTTTGTAGTCAGAAGCTTCTGTTCCAAGTCCTTCTCTGTCACTTGCTTGGACAAGTGATACTCAGTGTCCCAAGCCATAACAGGAGTGACAATCCCCACTTCCCAGGGTCACAGTGAGAATTAGATGTGTTGTGTGTACATATCCCACAGAGGCTAATTTACTAAGAACTGGACCTGAGCCAATCGCGCCACGCGCATCACTGGCCTGAACCTTCCCATTGGCTCTGTGAACGTTATCATTTTATTGATGAGGAAGCCTAGGCTTAGAGAAATTGCGGAGATAGCTCAATAGAACTCAGCTAATGTGTGCCAGAGGTGGTTTTGAACCCAGACTGTCTGACTCCAGAATTTGTGCTCCTGAGCAATGTGATTCACAGTAGTCTTTTGACGAGTGCCTAAGAAATGACAAAAGGGCAGCCTGAAGGCAAAGTGAGCAAAAGCAGGAGAGGCTAGCAAGAGTCATTCCAGAGCTCTGTGCTAAGGGCCAAGCTGGGAAAGAAAAACATACAGCTAGAAACTGTCCAAAGAATAACCCCAAACCCAAACACCCACCAGCCACCACCATGGGCCTTGTGGGGCTCAGCTCCCGAGGAATCTCGGGGGCTCTGGAATGAGAGCTGGGCCCAGACTGTGGCCTGAGATAGATGAGTCCAGGTGGGGGTTCAGGGCAGAGTCCCTTGGTGAGGGCTGAGGGGCTCCCAGCCCCATGGAGCCATGCACATAATGATTCTAAGGCCGCCTTTGTTGCTGTTGGAGACTAAGAATTACAGACCAAAGTAATCTAACCGACCACGAACAGAATTAAGTTTCTGCCTCCCCCACCTCCCGACCCACTATGGGATTTGTTTTCAGGATCCCCTTTCAATGGTGTGAGCCCGTTTCGGAGAGCTGGAAATAGGCCCCATGTGGCTGCACAATGCCAAGAGTCTGAGCCTTCCCTGCAGCCCACCAGGGCCACCATTGCTGGTCACGTCTGGCCAGATATCTCCGGGAATGTCAGCTCTCAGCAGGACCAACAGTCTCAAAGCACACTGTGATTGCCCAAGTTCCCTCTGAGCCCATTCATTTTCGTCGTGTTCCAGTCACTGGTTACATATTACTTCACATAATCCCGGAGGAGGTACCATTGTCATCCCCATCCTGCAAGTAAAGAGATGAGGTGGGTGGTGGTGGTGCTGTTGAGGTTAAGTTATTCATCCAACCTCATTTTCCCAAGTGTCTTGGGCTGAAGAACTCTTAACAACCATAATATCTTCCCCAAAGCTGAGTATTTCAAAGTATATATTTTTTGGTCATCTTTAAAACAGGGCGATGGTGACTAATACCTCTTTGAAGGCCCAGCTGAGTTCTCATATTCTCCTTGATGTTTAAGAGTTTCACTTCCATGGCTCCCCAAAGGCAGCCAGCACTGGTGGGGCAGGTAAAGGGGGGCGGGTGGGAAAGCTCCCCCGCCACCCCATATCCTGGAAACATGCCTAGCAGAGAAAAGCCTTTTCTAACGAATGTTGGCTAAGAAGAGTGGCCACTGAGCAAATACCTTGAATGGGGGCTTGGCTGATGCTGGGGCCGAGGGCCACTCACTGGGGGATGGTCAAGCCGGGGAATGTCAAACTCTGGGAAATGAGCAAACACATGTTCCTGGGACTCCACATTCCTCAGCCTGCAGCCTGGAACCCAAACCCACCAACCTGCCCCGGCATTGTCCGGCAGTGGCCTGAGTTGGCCGAGGGGCAGGATCAATATTTGCTGGTGCATACTGGGTCCCACCTCTGGCGGCATCTGTGTTTGGACAGCGCTGCCTCCCACTGCCCAGCATCTTTTCCCAAATGCACTCTGGGCCCAGCAGGTCTCCACAGGGTGCTGGTCACTGAACTTGGAGGCTGAGGGTTGAGGGTAACTCTGGTGGGATTTCTCATCGTGTCTGACCTCAAACCATTTCACATAATTCAGAACCAGGAAAGTCCTACAGGGGAGAGGCTAAAAGCATCTCTGGGAGCTCAGCTCAGGAACTGTGTGGAGACCATGATGGTTCATATGGGTTATTCTGAGAGGAGACAACTTTGATTCCTCTTCTCTCTTTCCAAACCCTACCATCCACTCACCCACCCATCCACCCATTCAATATTTATTACATTTTAAATAGCTCTGTCAATCTGTCTTCTTCCCAGTTGTCACTGGCCTTACCCAAGCTTAAGACTCTCTGGCCTAGACAACCACCAAAACAAGACTTCTAACTGGGCTTTCTGCATCCCACCTCTTACCCTGGAATTTAATCTCCAGCTTGCAGTTAGAGTGGACTTTCTAAATCACAAATATGATCACATCTCTCCGTGTTTAAACCCTGAAATGGTTCCCGCTGCTTACAGGAGCAGGCAAGCCTTGCTCCTTAGATGGCTTACAGAGAGACCATAATGATGTCATTACTATTTCCTTCTCCCTGTAGCCTCATTCTGGCCTATCTCCCACCATTCACATGATATAATAGTTACAAGCAGAGCTTTGGGGTTAGAAAGACATGCGTTTCAACTCTGCTACTTACTAGTTATGTCATTTTCGGCAGGACACTTCAATTTTTGAACCTCTGTAAAATGGGGAGGGTCTCCTGGGTTTGGAACTAGGAAAATCTATGACAGATTCTTAGCACAATGCCTACTGCCTAGCGTTGGCAGGGTCAGTCATGCTGCCTCTTGGGAAAGGCTTACTAGGAGAGGGTGTGAATGCCTTACCCTCCTTTGGCCTCTCTCATGAAGCTTTTACAGCCCCTGTTCTCTTCCTTCAGCTGATCTCTCCACTCCAGAGAGTCTAGTTCTGTTTTGATCAGGGAAGGAAGGTATTGGGGATGATGCTTGAGGCATCTGAATTAAGGCTTTTTTCCACTGAGGTCACATAATGAAGATGTAACTGGAGCAGAAATGTTTTAATTAATCAGTGAAACGGAGTCACTTTGCTAATTGCCTGGAATAAGTCATCGTCCTCTGTGATTTGATGGTGAGGGTCTCAAATCAGAGTGTAGGGTGCCATAAGCCACCTTAGCAAGTGATAATGACGCTGATAAGGTGCGTTAGGCCCTGCTAGGAAAGTGCCTTCGCAATCTGCAGTTTGCATTTAGAGCAAGTACAGCTGAGAGAGGGAAAGCAGTTCACCAAAAGTCACAGATAGGCAGTAACGGAGGCAGAATTCAAGGTCAGGCTCTGCCCTCCCACCCCTGAGCCGGTTTGCATTTTGTTTGGTGTTTATTTAAGTTTGTAGTACTTTATTGTAAAAGGCAGCTTGTATAGGTGGTGAGAGGCAGGGGAGAGAGTATGCCTTTGGAGTCACAGGTAGCAAAAGTTTGGAGCTGAGATTTTTTCAAGTGAAGAGCTGTGTGATGTAGGGCAAGCTGCTCACCATCTCTGAGACTATTTCCTCATTTGCAAAATGAGGGCCCTTCTTGTATCATCAGAAGATGTGATTTAAAATGGCTCAGAGTACCTTGCACAGTGCTGGAACATCAGAGGTCCTTAGACTGTGGTTCATGTGGGTTTTTGAATAAGACTGGGTTTTGTTTAAACCTTTTTATTTAAAATGAAATATTTCAAAAGATGGGTACAGAGAAATCTAATAAATACCTATGTATTTTCTACTGAGAGTTAACACACATCGATCTCCTACTATATTTGTTTCACATGTTTTCCAAAGGAAAATGTATAGAATCCTAAATTCTCTTGCCCCTCCTTAATCCCAGTCCCTTCTCTTCTCCTCCAGAGGTAATCACTTCCGAGGCTGGAGTCTATCCTAGTCTGCATTTGTATTCTTCTATTACATGCACATATGTGCATAAACAGGATGGGATATTGTTCTGTTTTTAAATTTGCATAAGCAGAAGACTACACATATTGTTCTGATTTGCCTTTTTAACCCGATACTATCGGGTTTACCCGTGTTGACACACATAGGTCATCCATTCTAACAGCTGTCTAGTATTTCACTGTGTGAACACAGTATGATTCATTTATCCATCACTGCTGTGGATTGAATGCTTGTGTTCTCCCAAAATTCATATGCTGAAATGTGTAATTGGAGGTGGGGGCTTTGGGAGGTAATCAGGTCATGAAGGTGGTGCCCTCATGATAAAATTAGTGCTCTTACAGGGAAAGACACAAGAGAGCTTCCCCTCTCTTTCCACTTTGTGAGGGCATGCAAAAAGACAGCCATGTGAAAAGCAGAAGAGGGCCCTCACTAGAATTTGACCATGCTAACAGCCTGATACAGGACTTCCCAGCTTCCAGAACTGGGAGAAGTCAATGTGTGGTATTTAAGCCACCACCCAGTTTGTGACGTTCTATTAGAGCAGCCTCAGTGGATGAGGGTGCTTGCAGAGGAGCAAGGCCCCTGGCCCTGGCCCCTGCATTTTCACCATGCTGTCATGAAGAAGAGAGATGCGAGAAGAGAAATCATTTTTCCTGGAAGGATGAACAAGCCACTTTCTAAGCATAGATCAGACTCAAAAAAGGCCCCTGAAATGTTGTTCAGCTTGGATGAGTGGCACAGAGATAGCCCCATTTCTGCCCACCATGTAAGCAGGGTCAGCAGGCAGGATCCCTGCCCGCTTCTAGGCGCCCCTTCCACATATACTGTGGAGTGCTTCCTGCCCCTACTTTGGGGTCTCTCTGCCTCCCTTGCTATGGATCTTGCTCTAACCTTTGCTGTCCTACTGCTGGCATGGTGCTTGGCACATAGTATGTGCTCAGTAAATATTAGTGAGTGAAGGCATGAGAGTGTGAAGTGAAAATGAATGAGTGTGTGAATAATGAAAAGTCTGGGTAGATGAATGCAGTTAGTTCTTGGATTTAGGATGTGTTTGGGCTTAGAAAACCATCTCCCTCAACTTTGAGAAGGCAGTTTGAGGTGGGCTGAGAGTTCCAGTCCTTGAATCTAGGCCCAGCTTTGCCACCTGGACACAGCATGGTGCTTAGAGAGGCTCAGAGTCTTTCCAGCCATGCTGTCCTGATGATCTAAGTGGACCACTTCCCTCCAACCATGCACCCCACCACCAAGCTCTGGTTACATGCCATCCACACACAGTCTCTCATTTTTCAGGAGCACAGTCTGGGATAAATTCCTTGCTCACCACCTATGGTAAAAGAGATTTATTACTCTCACAAACTCTTTTTATCCTACTCCTCAAAGACTTTGATAGATCTTTATCTTGATAAATGATGAGGCCTGGGCCCTGCAGGCAGAGAGAGAGGTGAGCGGTAAGATGTGAGCCTGGAAAGGAAAAGGAAACCATGTAGAGGCTGTCAGCTCTGAGCTGTCACTCGGAGTCCCTCCACAGCCAGCTGGGAATAGCTGAACAGGAGGTTTTTTTGACAGTTTCAACAATGGTCCAACAACTTGCCAGGTGACCACAGCAGCACTGCCGTCGGTCCTTGAGCCTGCTGGGAGATGGCCTTTGCAGCCAAGCAAACTGTGGCTTCCTTTCATCTTTATGTTTTGGAGTTGACCATCATAAAGGTATCTTCTGCATCTAAATGGGCAGCCTTGGTACATTGCAAGGATTTTCCTGGAATGGCTGCCCCTTCCCTCAGCCCCTGGGCCTTTAGTAGGTGCTCTTGAATCAGGGAAACCCTGGTATCCTGGTCCCTCCTCCTTCCTGAAGCTGCTCCCAGAGCTTGTTGCCTGAGCGCTCATCTTCTTAGCCCTGCGGACTTGCCAGGTGCTCCTGTTTAGGCACAGTGAGCTGGGCCAGCCATGATTGCTGCATTAGCCCTGCCCTACTGTGTGCCTACTAGCAACCTCCTGTGCCTCCTTCCAGGCCCAGAGCTGGAGACTTCTCCTTGGGGAAGACTTCCCTGATCCCACGAACAAGAGGGTTAAGACCCCCTTCTCAGTACCTACCTCTGAGTGTCCCACCAAATTCCTCCTGACCACTCTGCCTGAGGTTTGCCTGTTCACCTGTCTGTCCTGTCAGCTGACCTCCTAGGGCATCATTCTGATTGAAGTCAGTGTCCCAGGGCCCTGCCCAGGCTGGGCATGGAGAAAGCCTCCAAGAATGATGAAAGTGAGGGAGAGAAGGAACTCACCCTGGATCCCCCCTACTGAATGATGACAGAGTGAAGGAACTCTCCCTGGATCCCCCTACTGAATGATGAGAGAGAAAAGGAACTCTCCCTGGATCCCCACTACTGAATGATGACAGAGTGAAGGAACTCACCCTGGATCCCCCCTACTGAATGATGACAGAGTGAAGGAACTCTCCCTGGATCCCCCTACTGAATGTTGAGAGAGAGAAGGAACTCACCCTGGATCCTGCCCTGCTTCTAGGTGGTCTGCTCACTGGATGTAGCCACTGGCCTTTGCATCTCTCAGCATCATTTCAACACACAGTAAGTCCTCATTAGGCAGTAACTACTACTAACAATGCCTGTGTGCGAGGCCTGCGACAAGCACTTTGTATCTTATTTACTACAGTACCCCCACCCCTTATGCATAGCTTCATGTTCCATGGTTTCAGTTACTTGTAGACAGGTGAGTACACACAATAAAAAATTTTGAGAGAGAGAGAGAGAGATCCCATTTCCATAACTGTTATTAAAGTATATTGTTATAACAATTCTATGGTATGATTATTGTTAATCTCATTGTACCAAATTTATAGATCAAATTTTATCATATGTACGCATTGGAAAAAACAGCAGGCTGGGTGTGATGGCTCACACCTGTAATCCCAACACTTTGGGTGGCCAAGGTGAGTGGATCACGAGGTCAGCAGTTCAAGATCAGCCTGTCCAAGATGGTGAAACCTGTCTCTACTAAAAATACAAAAAAATTAGCCGGTCGTAATGGAGGGTGCCTGTAATCTCAGCTACTCAGGAGGCTGAGGCAGAGCATTGCTTGAACTCAGGAGGAAGAGGTTGCAGTGAGCCGAGATTGTGCCACTGCACTCCAGCCTGTGTGACAGAGTGACTTCATCTCAAAAAAACAAAAACAAAAAACCAGCATATACAGGGTTTGGTACCATCTGCAGTTTCAGGCATCCCCTGGGAGTCTTGGATCGTATCCTCCAACAAGGGGCGATTACTATAGTCATTCATTATTATTATTATTATTATTTTTGAGACAGGATCTTAGCCACCCAGGCTAGAGTGCAGTGGTGCAATCATAGTTCACTGCAATTTCAAACTTTTGGGCTCAAGTGATCCTTCTGCCTCAGCCTCCCGAGTAGCTGGGACTACAGGCATGTGCCACCATGACTGGCTAATTTTAATTTTTTTTTGTAGAAACAGGGTCTTGCTATGTTGCCCAGGCTGATCTCAAACTCCTGGTCTCAAGTGATACTCTCACCTTGACCTCCCAAAATATTGGGATTACAGGTGTGAAGCACCACACCTAGCCATACTGTATTCTTAATAGCCTTACAAAGTGACATTTATTAATCCAGTGTCAGACAATGAGGGTTAGCCTTAGCAAAGGCAAGTGATTTCCAAGTTTCCCCTCACTAGCAAGTGCAGAGCTAGGATTCTAACGTGACTGCCTTGTCCCCGAAGCCATGTGCTTTAACTCTGCCTCATCCGTAACGGGGGAAGGCAGCCACTGTTGCTGTCTTTTCTAGAAGCCTGCCGAACAAGAAGAGACCTTTGCCCCGTCGGAGCAGCTGAGCCTGCAGATCTCTCTAGGGAAAGGTCCTCAGACTGGTGGCCTGGTGGCCAGGTGGGATAACTAGGCACAGCAGAGAACTCCTGTCTGGGCATGGGAACCATGGTGGCTTAGTCAAGGTGGGTAAACCTGTCTGTTCCTTGAACCAAATCCAGCCACAGTTACCACCCATCCTCACTCACATACACATGTGAGCTTGCTTGGTCTTTGGGCTTGCTTGGGGGTGGTGTTTGCTGCCAAGCGAGCTGTAGTCTCTGCTCAGTTGGCAAGGAACAGAGGGGTACTTGCCACGAGTTATTGTTTTCTGGGACATGCTGCCCCTCTTGAGGCTGGCATGGTGCTTCATTCCAGCAGACCACAGCTTTGCAGGCCTGACCCTTTGTTCCCCCTATCCTTCCTTTCTTTTTCATCCTCTTGCCCTCTGTAACCTGTCTGGTCTGCTCCTCCCACCTCTGGCCTCCCATTGCCTTTGCTGTGGTCTGGTGGTTACCCAGAACCAGCCACACACTGGCTGGGAAATGGATGGGGCTGACCAGGGGCCCATCTGGTTTCGCTGGTTCATCTGAGCTCCAGTTGGACCCCAGCCCTGTACTCAGAATCAGCCCCACAGCCCTGCCCACTCCACGCCCTTTCTTTAAACTTCTTCCCAGGAACCGAGTCTGAAGACAGGCTCATGTAGCCCCTGGGCATGACCTGCCTTAGTTTTGACTGGTAGAGCTCTGACCACAGAACTCAGAAGTCCTTCTGCAGCAGCCCCTTTCTGGCCTGACCCTGGAGTTTGGGGAGGTTTCTGCATGCGCTAGCAGGCATGCGAACAGAGCAGGCCTTAGCTGCTGCTCACGGTAGAAGAAGGAATGATCCCAACCCCTGGCTCAGAGTGCCCCCTCTTCCCTACTATCTCCACCTGCCAAAATCAGACCAATCTGATAAGTGTCTGCCCAGCCTCCCTTGAGGATGAAGTCCTTAGCCCTTTCCAGCCTTAACACTTCTATCACAAGACTGATCTTATTTTATTGTTGTGATAACGACTACTCCTCACATCGACAACTCTTCACGGTTAACCCAACCCTCAGATTCATGAGCTCACTTAGCCCTTACCACAGCCTGGTTAGTCCTGTGGGCAGATGTGAAATGAAGCTCGGGGAGGTGAAGTATCTGGCCCAGGGTCACCCAATTGGAGATGCAGTGGAACCAGGGTGTGAATCTGCCTGGTCAGACTGCATTACCTGCGTGCCCCCCGGGAGCTGGAAGCAGTGCAGGTACCAGAGCTGTGATGGTGCCCAGGGCAGGCACTGGCCGTTGATGTCCTAAGGCTTTCTTTCCTGGAGAACTAAATGCTGGTTGATCTAAATAGACTCAAATCACCACCTTCACTCCTCCGTTCTTGCTGTTTCCCTCTCTTAAAACTCTTCTTCAAATTCCTGAAGGCTCAGGGGAAGGCTGCTTTCTCCAAGAAGTCTTTCCCACCTAGTTGCTACTGGACATTCCCCCTCTTCTAAGCTACCACAGCTGCACAAGCTGACCCTGATGGTGTGCAGCCATTACTGTGGCCTGCGTGAGTTGGGTCTACCTGAACACCTCTGCCTCCGCCTTCCCGTTGTCTCCTAATGAGTGTCTCCTGGCATAGGCTGGACACTCAGAAAATATGCCTCACAGACTACCCAGGGGCTTGAATTTGCTTGAGAAATGGTCCCAGGTGCCAAATCCCTGTTACAAATGACACAGGGACCTTGGTGTGTCCTGGATTCCTGAATGACAGCAGACACCTGACTTTTCTCCTCTGGGCCCCAGTATCTCATTAGTAAAATGAGGGTGTGCTATGGTTTGAATGTGGTTTGTCTTTGCCAAAACTCATGTTGAAATTTAATTGCCTGTGTGGCAGAATTGGGAGGTGGGGCCTAGTCACAAGTGTTTTGGTCATGGGGATCTCATGAACAGCTTGGTGCCATTCTTACAGTAATGAGTTCTTGCTCTCATGGGTTGTTATAAAATCAAGATTCCTCCTCCCAGTTGGTTCCTTTTGCACATGCCTGTTCCTGCTCTGATCATCTGCCATGTTATGATGTAGCATGAAAGCCCTTGCTAGAAGCCAGGACTATGTCCTTCAACTTTCCAGCCTGCAAAATTGTAAGCCAAATAAACCTCTTTCCTTTATAAATTATCTAGTCTCAGATGTTCTGTTAAAGCAGTATGAAATGGACTAAGACAGGGTCTCATAGACCAGTGGAATGTTAGCCTTGGTGATCATCTCTTCCAGTTATCTTGTGCTGCAAGGAAGGAGATGAGATCCAGAGATATTTGCTGGTTGTCAGAAGAACCAGGACTACATTTGCTCTGGATTAGTCCTTAATAATCCCTTCTAGGTTTAAATTATTTGATTATCCATAACAATGATTCTCAAATTGGGGACAATTTTGCTACTTTCCACCCCTAGGAGACATTCAGCAATTCCTAGGAGGCATTTTTAGTTGCCACAAATGGTGTGTGTGTGTGGGGGGGGGTGGTGGGGGATGTTATTGGCATCTGATGAGTAGAAGCCAGGATGTTGTAAAACATCCTACTATGTACATGACAACACCACTCCCTAACAATGAATTATCCTTCCTAAAATGTCAATAATGAGAGGACACAGATGATTAATATCAGAAATAAAGGAGCGTACTTCCTACAGATTCCATGGACAAAAAAAGGAAAATAATGAGATACAACTTGATAACCCAGATAAAATGGGCCAATTCCTTGAAAGACATAATCTGCCAAAACTCACACAAGAAGAAATAGACAATCTGAACAGGCCTGTTTTTACTAAAGAAATTGGATCAATAATTAATAATATTCCAAAACAAAAAGCACCAGACCCTGATGGATTCACTAGTGAATTCTGCCAAACATTTAGGAAAGAGATTACACCAAGTCTCTAAATCTCTTTCAGAACACAGAAGCAGAGGGGATACTTCCTAACTCATTCTGTGAGGCCTATCCTCACCCAACCTCAAACCAGACAAAGACATTACAAGAAAAGGTTACAGATGAATATTTTTTATGGACATAGATGCAAAAATCTTCCACAAAATATTAGCAAATTGAATCCGATAATGTATATAAAGAATTATATACCACCACCAAGTGGGATTTATCTCAGGTGTGCAAAGCTGATTCAATATTTAAAAATCAATTGATAATAATTCATCACATCAGCACACTAAAGAAGAAAAATTACATGGTCATATCAATAGATGTAGACGAAGTATTTGACAAAATCCAATACCATTCATCATAAAAGCTCTCAGTAAATAGGAATAGAGGAGAACTTTGTCAAGTTGATAAATAATAACTACAGAAAACCTACAGTTAACATTACACTTAATGTTAAGAAACTTGAAGCTTTCCCACTAAGATCAGGAACAAAAGCAAGGACGTCCCCTCTTATAATTCCTTTTCAACACTGTACTGGAAGTCCTAGCTAACATAATTAAGAAAAATGAAATACGATATATACTGATTAAGAAGGAAGAAATACATCTTTTTTTTCTACAGATGAAATTATTATCTATGTAGAAAATCTGAAAGAATTGTCAAAAAACTCCTGGAACTAATAAACGATTATAACAAGTTTGCAGGATACAAGATTAATATATAAAAGTCAGTCACTTTCCTATATACAGTACCAGCAATGATGATGGTGAACAGCTAGAATGTGAAATTAAAAACATAATACCATTTACATTAACACCAAAAATATGAAATACTTAGGCATAAATCTAACAAAATATGCACAAGATATATATGAGAAAAACTACACAACTCATAAAATATAAAAGAACTAAATAAATGGGAAGATACCCATGTTCATAGATAGGAAGACAGTATTTTCAAGATGTCAGGTCTTCCCAACTTAGCCTACATATTCAACACAATCCTAATCAAAATCCCATGCAGTTATTTTGTGAATATCAACAAACTGATGCTAAAGTTTATATGGAGAGGCAAAAGATTGAATAGTGAACACAATATTGAAGGAGAAGAACAAAGTTAAAGGAATGACAGTATTCAATTCCAAGACTTATTACAAAGTGACATTAATCAAGACACTGTGGTGTTGGCGAAAGACAAACAGATCAAATGGAACAGAAAAGGGTGCCCAGAAATAGACTCACACAAACGTAGTCAGCTCATCTTTGACATGGGCACTATGGTTGTCTTTTCAACAAACAGTGCTTGAACAAATGGTCATTCACATGTAAAATAATGAATCTAGGCACAGACCTTACATCCTTCACAAAAACTAAGACAAAATGAATCACAGCCCTAAATGTGAAACACAAAACTATGAAACTCCTAGAGGGTAACATAGGAGAAAATCGAGATGGCTTTCAGTTCAGTGGCGACTTTTTAGAGAGAACACCAAAAACATGACCCATAAAAGAAAGAACTGATAAGCTGGACTTCATTAAAATAAAAAGTCTGCTCTGTGAAGGATACTGTCAAGAGAATGAAAAGATAAACCACAGATTGGGAGAAAATATTTGCAAAAGACTGATAAAGGAGTTATCAAATATATATACATAAAATCTTAAAATTCAACAATAAGAAAACAAACAACCTGATTAAAAAATAAGCCAAAGTCCTTAATAGACAACTCATCAATGAATGTACTGATGACAGGTATATAAAAAGAGGCTCCACATCATATATCATCAGGCAAATGCAAATTAAAGTGACAATGAGATACCACTCAACTACCAGAAGGGCAAAAATCCAGAGCATTCACAATGCCCGATGCTGGAGAGGATGTGGTGCAAGAGGAACTCTCATTCCTTGCTGGTGGGAATGCAAAATGGTACAGCCACTTTGGAAAACAGTTAGGTCTTACAAAGTTAAACACACTCTTACCATGTGATCCAGCAAATCACACTCCTTGGTACTTACCCAAAAAGTCGAAAACTTATGTCCATGCAAAAACCTGCATGCAGACATTTATAACAACTCTGTTCATAATTGACAGAACTTGGAAGCAACCAAGATGTCCTTCAGTAGATGAATAGATAAATAAGCTATGGTATATCCAGCCAACGGAACATTACTCAGCACTAAAAGGAAATGGGCCATCAAGCCATGAAAAGACATGATGGAAACTGAAATGCATTATTACTAAGTGAAAGATGCCAATCTGGAAAGATTACTTACTGTGTAATTCCAACTATATGACTTTCTGGAAAAGGCAGCAAAACTATGGAAACGATAAAAAGATCAGTAGTGGCCAGGTATTATGGGGAGGGAGGAGTGAATAGGTGGAGCATGGGTAGTGAAATAATTTGTATGATACTATACTGGTAGACACATTTAGTTGACTACATTAGGGTTCACCACCAAGAGTGAATACTAATGTAGTCAACTAATCTTTGGACTTTGGGTGATGTGTCAATGAAGGTTCATCCGCTGTAATGATGGACACATGTGTCAGTAAAGGTTCATCACTTGCAACAAATGAACCACTCTGGTGGGAGACGCTGGTAAGAGGGGAGGCTGTGCCTGTGTCAGGCAGCGGGTGTATGAGAACTTCATCCCTTCCTCTCAATGTTGCTGTGAACCTAAAACTGTGCTAAGAAAAAATAAAGTCCTATGCAAAGGTCAATAGTATTGAGAAACTCTAGTCTACATGAAGGAAAATTACTATTTTCTCAAAAATTCCTACTTGTGATGTCTGTGGTCTTTTCCAGAGTGGTCTGAAGCAGCCTAAGTTTGCTTCTTAGGAACAGATGGTGCCTCCCTGGGTTTTCCTCTTGGGTTAACTTTTCCTTCCCCTGCATAGGGCTCCTGGGAGCCTCTCCCAAATCCACATGGCTTCCTACTGACATGCTAAGGGGCCTAGGTGGGGACACTTCTCCTGTTATGGGTGGTAGTGGGGAGGGGGACCTACTGCCTGAAAAGTAGCCAACTGTCTGGAATCCCAGCCTTTCTCCTTCGTTTGTGTGCACTGGGTGGATGATCAGGGCTCAGTTACTCCAATAGCATGCAGCTTTCTCCTTTCTTGTCAAATAGCCACTCCTGAACCCTCCTCTGGATGTGTAGAGCCCCTGAGTGCCCTCTGCCCGTGGCACACCACTGCTGGCTGGACTGCTGGCTGGACACGTGGCCTTGGCTTCTGCAGTTCTCAGATCGTGGGGGTTGGGATGAGGTGGGGTCATCTTCCAGGGAGGCAGATGGGACTCTGGAGGAAACCTGACTGCTGGTGGCAAAGGAGGTTGCAAGGGGTCCTTCCCCAGAGCTGGGCACAGGCTTAGTAATCTGCTCCCTTCTCTTGAGCAACTCTCCTCTGAGAGGTCATTGTCCATCTCTGCCCTCAGCATCACAGTGGGGCCCAGGCCTCTTCTCTGCCTGCAGCTGGGACCAGGAAGCCAGGAACAGGAAACACGACCTGGTTTCCTTCTGGTTGGTGGTGTTTTACCCCTGCCATTCCTTCCTCTGCTTGCTACTTCTTTTCTTTACAAGCTGACCCAAAGGCCCCACTCCTTGTAGTACTGATTTACAGAGACTGAACCTCCACACAAACACTATGATACGGGGCCTGCTGGTGGACTTTACCTCGCCAACTAATGCTACTGAACACGTTTCACTGAAGGTTGAACAGTTACACGGAATTTTGCTAGACACCTAATGGTTCACTTTAATGGAAAAGAATACAATTTCATAGCATGGGCAGTTGTCCTGGGGCTCAGGAAATATGGTTTGTGGAAATACAAAAGAAAAGTCAAGACACTGGATTCTCTGCCCAGCTCCAGAGAGGGTCTCATCCTCTTTCTGAGCCTGGTTTTCTCATTTGTAAAACAAAGAGTTTAGCTCTGCAGGTTTCGAATGGCCCTTGGGCCTTGCATTGCAGGCACCTGTCACATCCGTCCAGTGGTGATGATGGTTCAGACCAGACTATAGCTCTGGGTCAAACATGCAGACAAGTGACAGTGACAGTCACTTCGAGAGGCAGAAGGATGTTACCATGCACACAGTGGGTTTGAAATCAGTTGAGGCTGGGTTCACATCTCAACTTTCCACTTATTCTCTGTTACCAGGCAGGGTTCCCTGTTCTGTGCTTCGGTCCTTCATCTGTAAAGGGAGAGACTCAGGATTGCCTTAAGGATTAAAAGTCAAAGGAGGTCTGAACATAGAGCCTCTAGTAGAGTGCATGAGTACGTACATTTTTTATGACTATTGCTAATCATCATCACAGGCCAAAGAGCGCATCTGCCCTGACACTGTATTTTGCTCTGTGTGCAAGTAGGAAGGTGAGCCCTGTCCATGTGCTTGGCAGCCCCCAGTGTGGAGGGAGATCGGCCTCGGCATATAAAACATCAGGAATGAGCAGGACCCTGCAGACTCAAGCTCTGACATCAATGTCTGAGGGCCTCTGTCCCTTGGAAGTCATAGTCCAAGGCAGGGAGACACAGAACAACTACCTCAGGTCAGGGCTGGCTAAGACAGTCAAGAGCAAATAGCAAATTTCTGTATTAAAAGGGAGATCAGAGAAGGCTTAAGAGATATAATTTGACTTTAGGCATTTTGACCATTTCTCTGCACCCTACCCTTTTTCAGAGGGTCACTGTGAGGCCAAGAGGAAGCCCACCTGCCTGCTTCCCATGCTCTGAGAGGGAAGACATGGGCTCAGTTTCCTCGATGCTTCTGAACCACTGGGTGCCCAGCCAGGACAGCGCTCCCTGTTTGCCAACCCTACTGTCACCAGCACAGACTTCCCAAACCCTTCCTAGTCTAGGAGAGTCCTGGAACATTCCCAAGGCATGTGCTGGAATAAAGGTAAAGGATAAGCCAGAGGAGGCCCCTTGGCTCTGTTCCTCCGATGTTGTAGAACTTGGCTGTGCCTGTGATGCAATTCAATGGTTGTGCTCCCCCTTGGACCCCTCTCCATTTCACTCAGCCCGTCCAAGCCTGTTGTTCCCTGACTTTCTAACAAGCACCCAAATGAAGGCAGGCTGAAAGGCTTTGGAGGCCCAAGGTCTAGAAATGAGCTGTTAGTGGATTTCAAGGCCCAGATTTGACTGCAAAGCTGCAGTCAGCTAGCCCCCCATTCTCAGGCCCTGTCACTGCCAATCCGCCCCTTACCAGCTGGTAGGAGGAGGCTGCCCTGCACTCAGCCATACAGACTTCAGAGCCACCTGCCTGTCTCCTGCAAGGAAGTGAAATGTGCAATAACAACTGTGTTTACAGCACTGCCCTGGATTGCGGACCCAGATGCTCTGAAATCACTCTTGGCTATAATGTTTGCAGTGGTACATCTGCTTACAAATGAGAAAACATGGTCTTTAGCCAAAAGGGAAGGCAAAAATGTTGGTCCTTTTTTGGCTTGTACCAATATCCAGGCTTCCATATCTACATCTGTTTCTACAAAGTGGGAAAAAAATGGTGTGGTATCAGCATATGAAACTAGGAGCTGGAGCTGGTAGGAAAGGAGGAAACTGATAAAAATGCAACAAGGTGTGGGCTGCATGTATTGCTTCCTCGCAGTGACTTGGGTCAAGTTAGCCAGCTTGTCTGAGCTTCCGAAGGGGCTGCTGGGAGGATCAAATACGATCCTGTTTGCAAAGTGCTTAGCCTTACACACACTGGCTTCCTTCCATGTGTCTGGAAGGAAGGAGTGGAGGACAGAGGGAGTGAAGAAATGGTGATCCCTTCCAAGGACAGGCAAACATGCCCAGTGGACAGCAGAAGTGTCAAATTGTGTTTTTGCAGCCTCCAGAGTAACTTTCTTGTGACATTTGGGGTTTTAATGGATTCCAGAAACCCGAAAGTTTCTCTGCAGTCAGAACAGGATGTTTAACTTTTGTCCTTTATGAGAAAAAAAAAAAAAGATGCTCTCACTAATCTCTTCATTCACTGGAAATATGTGGGAAACGATGAGAAATAGGCTCAAAAGAGCAAATGTGAAATGTGCTGTTTTAAAATACTAGCAACAACAGAGTGTTGCAAAATGTGGCTGGAATCAATAACAAAACTTTTGGAGATGAACCATTGAAATTGATGCTTTATCAAGGGTAAAATGCTGGGCAGTTCCAATTTCGGAGGCCTGAGATGAAGTTTGGACTTCCTTTAGCACCTTGAGGGCAGGAAGAGGAGATGCACTTGTCAGAAAGGGGTAGGAGGTAAACCTGATTGCTGAGAAAACACCATTTCCTTGTTCGTTTCTCTTGAATTCCTACCTAATGTGAAACAAGGAAAAGGAACTATTTTACAGAAAACCTCAATGTGGAGCAACTCAGAAGTCCCCAAGCACCACTGGCATTTGGTATCTAGAGAGACAGGATCATTCCTCAATTTAAAATGACATGAATTCCTGGACTAGATGCTTTATGAAGCCAAGGCCTGTGTTGACTTTGGATATCACTATTCCCAGAGCCTAACCTAACATCTGTATGCCTGGTACACACTTTCCAATGAAGAAAGGAAGGACAGAAGGAAGACAGCAAAGGAGGAAGAAAGGACAGAAGGAAGAGAAAATGAGGTCATGGTTGGGACTCTGCAGACTCTAAAGCAGGGGTCCCCAACCCTGTGTCACGGACTGGTACATGTCCATGGCCTGTTAGGAACTGGGCGTCGCAGCAGGAGCTGAGCAGTGGGCAAGTGAGCCAGCGTTACTGCCTGAGGTCCCCCTCCTGCCTCAGCAGCAGCGTTAGATTCTCACAGGAGCAGGAACCCTGTTGTGAACTGCACATGCGAGGGATCTAGGTTGCATGCTCCTTATGAGAATCTGTGCCTGATGATCTGAGGTGGAACAGTTTCATCCCTAAACCATCCCCTCCACCCCTATTACCCTGGACTGTGGAAAAATTCTCTTCCACCAAACTGGTACCTGGTGCCAAAAAGGTTGGGAACCACGGCTCTAAAGCATGGTCTAGATGGGGGGACATCACTCTACTCAAGTGCTGTCTGCCTAGAAACAGACAGGAATTTTGAACTGTGAGACTTCACCTTCCCCAGCTTGGTAAGTGTCCACAGTCATTTTTGTAAAAGCTGAGATCTTCATTCTCATCTGTTGGTAAACTGGAGACTCTTCATCCCTACAGTCCCCTCTTGGGTCCTCACTCTGGACTCTGACCATGAGCATCACAGAGCAGGCAGAGAAAGGTTTGATGCTTCTGGAAAGATTCCCCTACTTGGTCCCCTTCTTTCATCCCTACCTCCTTCCCTCAAATAAATTAGGCTCATCCTCTGTCTAATTAGGCTTCCCCCATAAGAACTCCATGTCATTGAATTGTCCCTTCAAGTGTTCACTCCTCCAACCTTGAGGGTAGGAACTGTCCTACACATATTTCACTCATCCAGATACATGTATACATATATACGAAACCATTCATACTGAGTTGGTTCTCAATAAAATTTTACTAAATAAATGGACAGATATTGCTGATTAGCAGGAATAAGAAACGGAGAGATCTCAAGACTCGTTGAACCTAAGACAAATAAAAATATCTTCTGGTTTCCAGCAATAGGTCTGCAATGTGCTTGAAAGCAAACTCATCGTAACCACCAAATCAGTCAGCACAACAGGTGTGATCAAACACGGGCCACTGTGATCCCCAAAAGAAGGAGATGCTATGATTGCATGTGTCTTCCCCCAAGGGCACCCTGCTTTCCATTCTGGATATCCACAGTCTCCCAGGTTCACAGATCCAGCAAGGGGAGACAAGGATTGATTTGCCAAGTCATGGGGCTGCGGAGTTGACTAGTTCTTGGCCAGGGCTGCTTCCTCTTCATCAAGGGAGGGGGCAGAGAGAGGGCAGGAAAAGAAGGCTTGAAGAACATATTTCTGAGGCTCAAAGCCCATCAGATATTGCTCAAAATCCCACTGCCTTTGAGCACAGGAGAGCTGAATCAGAAACACATGGCACATTCCCTCTCAATCACATGCAGTTTGGGAAATCAAGGCAAATCACAAGCAAAGAACATTTGGAGGCCACAGAGGCAGCTGGAGCTGGGGCCCAGCAGTTGTGCTGCAGAAGGTGGTGGAGGGAGAGATGCTCTGCAGACCTAGCCCACCAGACCAACAAGAAAGTGGGAGCTCCTGGGTATCAGTCAGGGTCCAATCAGGAAGCCACCCAGTAATTTGAGCAGGTGGTACCTGGCATACCTAATGTCCCAAGAGCTGGACTGAAGAGCCCCATTTCTCACCTTGAATGATGATTGCCTTTGCCTGACTGGCAAGGAAACCTGCAGCTAAATGTTTAACATTTCACCAGTGAGTATGTTACCTGGTATTTCTCGTACTCCCATCCCACCTGTAACTGCAAGGGAGAAGCAGGCCTTCATCTCAGAGCGGAAGCAGAGATGGAGGTTAGGTAGGGGAGACTGGAGATCAGTAGACAGAACACTCCCCATTAGAGAAGCAGACCTGAACCCAGCTCTGATGATGATAAACAACACAGCTTGCATTACACAGAGAAAACTGATGGGAATTCTGTGTCGGTGGTAGCTGCAGAACAATTGACACCTTCTATAAAGCACTTCCACAACTAGCTGGGAGCTCACAGCCTCACCTCACCTTCCTCAGTTCCCTACACCCTTTCCCCTCAACCTCAATCGGAATGAATCCCTCTCCCAGGCACCCACGCACGACTGTCTGTGTCTTTATGGTGACACTTACCGTCATGCATCGGAATTACTCATGCACACGTCCCCTCCTGTCTTCCAGTGCCCACGCAAGGAAGGAGACATGCACTGCCCACGTCGCCTGCCTCAGGCCTTGTGCTTATGTTAGTGACACAAAGATGAATCAGTTGTGGTTCCTGCCCTCAAACGGCTCGGGAGTGTGCCATTCACGTGTGGGAGACAGACAAGGGAGGAGGTACATCACAAGCCAGCGTGACCTATGTTAAATGGGAACTAAGTGCACAGGAAGCCCGACTGGGACGTGATAGACTCTTACACTTAGTGTGTCAGGGAGGATGGGTCAGCTTGAGCTGAATCTTGAAGGACAATGGGATTTTCTAGGCAGATCAGAGCAGAAAGAGCATTTAAGCAGGGAGAAGAGTGTATGAAGAATGCGGAAGCCCTGAATTTTATAAAGCATCGGGAATGCAGGGAGATGTTCCTTTGGGTTAGAGCACACAGTGTAACAATAATCATAATCAGGGAAATGATGATAGCTACACATACATCTTTTCATTTTCTATTTGCCAGACAGCATTCTAGGTGCTTTACATGTGCTATCTCTTTTTAATCCTCACAAACAAGCCTATGAGGTAGAGAGTATTATTCCCATTTTACAGTTAAGGAAACTGAGGCACAGTCACTTGCTCAGGTAGTAAGGGGCTGAGAGTGATAAGAGTTACAGGTGGAAGCTAGAGAGATAGGCAGGAGCAGAAGAATGAGGCTGGGTGAACTGCAAAGGACCCAGGAAACCCCAGCATACCTGCTATCAGTGCGGGCCCTCCCAGTTCCTCCCCTGTCTTGGGTCCCTGCAGTAACCAGGACCAGACCTGGACGGGGGGTTGAAATCTGAGAGGAGGTAAGTTGGCTTGGAGCCAGCAAGGAAATTCATTCACTTCCAAAAACAAACCATCCCCCCGGCCCACCCTGCCGTGCACACACACACTAGATGCCTACTGAACAGAATGACCTGGAGCCCTAAATGAACTCATGGCTGCCCAGGGAGTGAAGCCCTTTTCATCTTCTGTGGGCTGGTTCCTGCAAGGCTCGTACCTGCCACTCACACACTCAGAGTGGGACAGGTGAGAAGATGCGTTGGAGGGAGCTGGCTCTGCCCACTCCAGAGGTAGGGAAAGCAAAGCCCCGAGAAGGCAGTGGCTCCCAGTGAGCTGGTTAGAGGCAGAGTCTGCTCAAGGATCCTGGTGCTCTGACCTCCATTCCAGCTGTCTTTACACTGTTCATTCATTTCCTTCTGGCCCCCCAGGAAGTCATGAGCTCTCTGCACCAACAACACAGAGAGCTTGGTAAAAACAATGGCCAAATGGCCTCTGCAGTGACAGGGGACTTCTCCAAGGAGGGGGAAGGACCAAGAGGGCCAGCAGGTGCTTGTGCCTCGGTGCACTGGTGCACTCCCAGGAGATATCTGGGATATGAGTCGTCTCACAACTGCCCCGGGCAGCAAGAGTCTAATCGTCAGCCATTGAACTCTGGCTCCTGCAAGGCAGGGCAGCTCCATGTTCAGGATGGACCAGGTGTGTGGTGTGTCAGTCTGGTGCACATCGGGAGCAGAGCAGCATGCAGGGTCATGACAGAGCTAGTCCCATCCTCTTTGGGGAGCCTATATATCTGTTGTCTCAGGCCTATTTTGGGCTCTACAGTCTGATTCAAACCAGTCCCTCTGGACCTGCGTCTGGCCTCCCAGGATGACATTCCACTCCCTTTCTGGATCATAGCTCAGGCTTATCAGTCAGGCTGTTGTGGTTGCAGATGACCTTGAGCAGGCTGCGTGTATTCCTTAGCCTCATAGACCCCACTGGCTGCCATACTCCCTGCCACCTCCGGGAGACTGGAAAGAATCAATGAATGGAAGAATGGATGGATGGATGGATGAAGAGATGAGTGCCAGGTCCCACCAGGAACAGGGGCAGTAGCAGAGCCAGCAGCCTAGGGTCCCGACTCCCACCCCCGGTATGGCATTCACTTCTCTTTCGTCAACTCCCCATGTGCATGGGGAAGCAGCTAAGCAGAAGTGGGTGAGCAGTTGGCATAGATGGTGAGAGAAAGGAAGATGGGGTGTTTTAGGGAGGGGTAAGGCCAAGGGAGAGTCAGAGAAGAACTGAGATGTCTGCTAAGAAGCTGTACCATGAGAACGATCCTTAAACATTACTTACCTTATCTTAGGGAGAATCTGGCTCCCTGAAGACATAGGGAGTCCCTTGTGAAGACTAGGACTGGGTATGGGAGGGGTCCAATGAGAGGGGGTAAGGGTTGGGAGTTTGAGGTGTCTGACGTGGGCATGGCTGCTGCCTGTGGGGCCCTCAGGGCTCCTGTGCCTGATAGACAATGCTGTCTCCTATCTTCATCCTTTGGGGCTGCTATAGTGAAATACTATACACTGGGAAATTTATAAACAACAGAAATTTATTTCTCACTGTTCTGGTGGCTGGGAAGTTTAGATCAAAGCACAGCTGACTCAGCGCCTGGTTGGGGCCTGCTTCCTGGTTCATAGATGGTGCCCTGTTGCCGTGTCCTCACTGGTGGAAGGGGATAGCTAGCTCTCCAGCGTAGCTTTTATAACAGCATGAATCCTATCGTGAGGGCAGAGTCCTCATCCCCTAATTACCTCCCAAAGGCCCCACACTAATACTATCACCTTGTGGGTCAATATTTCAACATACGAATCTTGGGGTGATGGAAACATTCAGACCATAGCACCTCTCTAGCTTAGAGTCTAGAGCCTGAGACAGGGATGAGGCTGGTGTGTGGTCCACCCAAATACTAGTGAGGGAGCTTTTCCAATGTGTCCAGAATGTCGATGTCTGGTACAGTCTTTATTTGCCTCTCTTTACCAAATTTATAAGGTGGATACATCCATTTCTGGCTCACTGTCTAAAGAGCTCCAAACATACACGCTTTACAACCAAAAGTCAGCCGTGGCAGCAGACAGTATGTGGCTGGGGAGAGGGCCTGTGCTACACAGAGCAAGCTCATAGGGCCGGGACAAGGAGGGAAGCGGGGCGTCGGCTGTGCTTCATAACATAGCATCATCTTCCAGATGTGTCTACACCATCAGATTTTCCTGTCTAGACCATGCGACTGATTTTCCACTCTCACTGGAGAAGGCCTGAACACACGTCAAGCCATGCACGGTCTTGGCGGCCCTGTGAGGCCTGAGAGAGGACCACACCAAGAATCTGTTGTGGGCCGGGCCCTGGGGAATTGTCCAGCACATTATTTACTATTTCAGAACCTGCATGAATTAATATAAAGGGCTGAACACCCAGAGTGAGTTTGGGAGTTATTCTGACACTATATAAAGTAAGTGTTTGCTTTTTTTTCTCTTCTTTTAAGATAAAACACTGGCTGTCTGTGTCACAACAGAGACATGGCTTATGAGAGGACACAGACGCTAGGGCCAGAAAGTGAGATTGGAGAACTTGCTGTCACTTGCCTCAAAGCCGACTATGGCCAGACTGTGACCTTGTCTTAGAGAAAGAAGACTGCTTGCCTAACAGAGGTCAGGATAGAGTGCGTAACTTGTGAAAATGGAAACTTGCAAAGAGAGCCCTGTCTCTAGCGCAAGGAAGAAGTGAGTGCATTCCCAATGGGCGAAGTGGGCCTGAGCAACTTGGGACGTTAGAGAGAAAACAATTCAATTCTCTTCCCTAACTCCCAGTTTCTTTTATTTTTAACTGATTGATTACTATTATTATTATTATTTTTAGAGACAAGGTCTTGCCCTGTTGCTGGGGCTGGGGTGCAGTAGCAGGATTATAGCTCACCGAAGCCTCAAACTCTTGGGTTCAAGTGATCCTTCCCGCCTCAGCCTCCTGAGTAGTGGGGACGACGGACATGTACCACCAGGCCTGGCTAATTTTTTTCTTTTTATTTGTTTTTTTGAGACAAGGTCTTGCTATGTTGCCCAGGCTGGTCTCCAACTCCTGGTCTCAGGTGATCTCCCTGCCACAGCCTCACAAGTGCTGGGATTATAGGAGTGAGCTACTGTGCCCAGCCTGCACTCTCGTTTTATACAGGAGAAAACGGAGGCTCTGAAATGAGAAGTGGTTATTCTTGTCTCCTCACTCACTGCTTCTGAACCCAGGAGCTCCCCAACTCAGTCTCTCCTCACACACTTGCTCATAGTGATGCCAAGGTCCCAGTGGGGTTTTGGTGGTGGATGTAGCGCTTTCACCCCGGGCTCTGCACGGAAGACAAATCAGTGCTGCAGGGCTCACCGGCTCAGACTGAGAGGTTTGCAGTGTGTCTCTGGGGCAGGCTGAGCCTTAGGTGTTAAAAGGAGATCAGCCTCTCCCAGATAGGAGACAGTCTGTTTAAGCTGTTAAAAGCGTGATAGCACTCCATTGAGACTTCTTTCTGAGTACAGTGGAAGACTGAAAATTTCCTACTACAGTAGGAGCTGAGGGTGTTCTTTAGTGTTCTCACTCTCTCTCTCTCTCTCTCTCTCTCTCTCTCTCTCTCACACACACACACACACACACACACACACACACACAGAGCAGCGTTAGAAATGCTGCCCATAGAGCTAAAAAGTCTGAGATTTCAATAAGCTTTCTCTTAGACTAAGAAGGATAAAGTGGGCCAAGTGCGGTGGTAATCCCAGTACTTTGGGAAGCCGAGGCGGGCGGATCACCTGAGGTCAGGAGTTCAAGACCAGCCTGACCAACATGGAGAAACCCTGTCTCTACTAAAAATACAAAATTAATCAGGTGTGGTGACACATGCCTGTAATCCTAGCTACTTGGGAGGCTGAGGCAGGAGAATCGCTTGAACCTGGAAGGTGGAGGTTGTGGTGAGCTGAGATCACGCCATTGCACTCCAGCCTGGGAAACAAGAATGGAACTCCGTCTCCAAAAAAAAAAAAAAAAAAAAGAAAAGAAAAGAAAAGGAAAGGGACAAAGTGATTCATTCCGTCTGCAGGGAGATCATTATACTTCCTCAACGTCCCAAGTTCACTGAGAGTTCTGATCCTGGCCCCCAGGTGAGTTCTCAATCCAGCCACAGATCAGGACCGGCTCTGGCCACCGCCCTGGCTGCTCTGTACACTCTCATCTACTTATATTTGTGTTTCCCACTGAACCTTCCACGGTGCTTTGTGCTGCATTAGCATGTGATGTATATTTACAAAATGAACATGTGAAAGAATAGTGTCACAAACAAAGCCAAGACAGACAGATATAACTTTCAACCAAAGGAAATGGTGCTCCCTCCAGCGCACTGGAGGTTCCAGCCTCCCAGACAGTCCACTCCACTACAGTAACAGGAATGAAAAGAAGCGTCTGGAGTCAGACAAGCCTGACTTGTCACTGAGCTGTGTAACCTTAAACAAGCGCATCACCCTCTCTGAGTCTCAGTTCTGTCAACTCAAGTGGGGAGCATAACCCGAGATCACAGGGCTGCTGGGAAAAATCAAATCAAGTAACTAATGGGAAAGAACCACAGAAACTCGAACATGGAACAGTGTGATGTCCTCTTTGGCGTGACCTGAGAGAACAAAGCACAGATCCGGTGAGGGGGGCTTCTATGGCAACCTGGGCACCATCACTGTCTCTGGCTCCTGGCTCAGGGCACAGACTCTAGGTTAGCCAGCCAATCTCATCTCTGCAGCATTAGTCATTAAGTCAAAGGGTCAAGAGGCCTCTATCTGGGAGACAGACTAAGTACCTAAAAGTGGGGCTTGCGTGTGGTATTGGGGAGGGGCTAGGAAATCCCTGGACCTTCAGGATTCAGAGCTCTCTGGAGAAGAGGTGCAGGTTCATGGAGAAGGAAGCCATAGCCCTGTTCCTCAGAAGCCTACCTGCAACATGCCAGAGATTTCCCCTGGCCCGACCAGGGCCTGAAGCCTCCAGCAGGGCTGAGGAGGGCTCCAGGAGGGAGGGGTGCTGCCCCACCCAGAAAGCGCTGACAGCAGCTGGCAGTACTCATTCGTTTTTCTGTTTTCTTAAATATGCACATACTAAGCACCAACTGCTTGCCAGGCACTGGGCTACATGCTGGTCATTCGTCCACTCGTTCATCCACTCATCATTCCTTCAGTAACAACTGTCTGCCGAGCTCTTCCTGTGTGCCAGGCACTGTGCTAGGCACCGCAGATCTGTAATAGTAGCTAGTAAGTCACGCATGGCCCCATTCACATTAAGCTTAGAGTCAGGTGGAAACGAGAGACAAAGAAATATACCTTACAAATTGTGGTAAGTATCATGAAGGGATCAAATTGGGGCTGGGGAATAATGATGGGGACAGGAAAGAGGCACTCAGAAAGGGACATGTGAAAAGGACTCTTTGAGTTTGTGAAATATAAGCAGGGGCCCAAAGGACTAGAAGTCAGCTACGTGCGTATTTTAGCGATGGGGCCGGGGGATAGAGGGTGGGCAGGTGAAAGTTTCAAGCAGAGCAAACAGCCTGTGAAGGCTGCTGGGAAGACAGCTTGGTGTGTGAAAGGAGCTCAGAGGAAGCAGCTCCAGTGTGGCTGGAACAGAAGGAATGGAGAGTGGGGCCAAGATGGCGGCCAAGCCGGGGACAGTGGTCCTCTCTAAGTGCATGTCCAGCTTCGAACGGCAAAGGTTTGGGTCCTTTGGAAGAGACAGATATGCCTGTGTCCCACTTACTTCCCTCCCTCCCTCTTCTGTCCCTTTAATAAATGATGGTACCCCATATTGGCAGGTGTTGTGAACACAGGGATTAGAGAAAACCGTCTGAGAGCATCTTGACATCACTATTAAGAACCTTAAAAATGTTCAGACTTTCCGAACAGCAGTTCCACATCTCAGAACTCATTCGAAGAAAAACACACATTGGAGGCATGCAAAAATTACCTGAAGGGAATGTGTGTAGTAGCAGCATTTATGCAATTATAAATAACCTAAAAGTCAATCTTAGGAAGTGATTTTAAGAAAAACACAGTCTTCCATAACTAAAATATTATGCAGCTATTAAGAATGTGTTTGTGGTCAGGCGTGATGGCTCATGCCTGTAATCCCAGCACTTTGGGAGGCCCAGGCAAGTGGATCACCTTAGGTCAGGATTCAAGACAAGCCTGGCCAACATGGGAAACCCATCTCTACTAAAAATACAAAAAATTAGCTGGGCGTGGTGGCGGGCGCCTGTAATCCCAGCTACTTGGGCGGTTGAGGCAGAAGAATTGCTTGAACCTGGGAGGCGGAGATTCAGTAAGCTAAGATTGCACCACTGGACTCAAGTCTGGGTGACAGAGAGAGACATTCCCTCCACCCGTCCCAAAAAGAATATGTTTGTAAAAATGTTTTAATGAGTAGGTTATAATGAGACAACATGATGTGCCTAGACAGAAGGGATTACACTGTAGCGATTCACACAACGCAGCATCACACAGCCACCAACTAGAGGAGCCACTGACACAGGCAGCATCAGGGAATACATAGACACGCACACATATGTGTGTGTGTGTGTGTGTGTGTGTGTGTGTGTGTGTGTATTATTGCGTTTTAGGTTTTGGGGTACGTATGAAGAACATTCAAGATTGTTGCATAGGTACACACATGGCAATGTGGTTTGCTGCCTTCCTCCCCATCACCTATATCTGGCATTTCTCCCCATGTTATCCCTCCCCAACTCCCCACCTCTGGCTGTCTCTCCCTTAGTCTCCTCCACTACAGACCCCAGTGTGTAGTGCTCCCCTCCCTGTGTCCATGTGTTCTCATTGTTCAACACCCACCTATGAGTGAGAACATGCGGTGTTTGATTTTCTGTTCTTGTGTCAGTTTGCTGAGGATGATGGTTTCCAGGTTCATCCATGTCCCTACAAAGGACACGAACTCATCGTTTTTGGTAACTGCATAGTATTCCATGGTGTATATGTGCCACATTTTCAGCATCAGGGAATATTTTTAGTGACAGGATAGTGAGTGAAAAAGCTAGTCTCAGATGTCTGTGCATGACATCATTCTCTCCTTAATGGAGTCAAAAAATCGGGCACTATCAAACAGTAGTGTTTATACGACACTGCTATATTTTACAAAGTTAAAAGAATGAGAAATACAAAATCTAGAACTGACTTATCTCTGGAGAGGCAGGGGCCAGGAGAGCAGGCTCGCACACAGGTAAGTGTGAGTTACTGGTAAGATTTTAGTTTTGGGGTTAAGTGGTAGGTTCCGAGTTGTTTATTATGATATTTACAAATAAAGAAGCAAATAAAGAAAAAAAAAATAAGATTATGGGCCAGGCACAATGGCTCCTGCCTTTAGTGCCACCATTTTGGGAGGCTGAGGTAGGAGACTTGCTTGAGTTCAAGAGTCTGAGACCAGCTTGGGCAACATAGTGAGACCACATCTCTACAAAAGAATTTTTTTTTTTTGTAATTAGCTGGGCGTGGTAACATGCACCTATAGTCCCAGCTCCTGGAGAGGCCGAGGTGGGAGGATCACTTGAGCTCAGCAGCGTGAGACTGCAGTGAGCTGTGATTGTGCCACCATACTCTAGCCCGGGTGATAAAGTAAGATGCCCCCCACCCCTCAAAAAACAAGCTTATGCATAGACCAGTGATGACATTATGGCATGTAGGAAACATAACGATAAAAAAAATTCATCAGTATGTGGCCTAGTCTCAATTTTATTTTAGAAATACACATACATACAAATAGGATTATGTGCCACATACCAATGTCTTGTCATTACAGTCCACACATGCAACAGGGATTCCATAAGATCATATTTTTACTATGTAAGAATTTTATTTTTCTTCGTTCAGATATGTTGAGATACACAAATATTTACCACTGTGTTACAGTTGACTACAATATTCAGTACAGCAGCACGCTGTACAGGTTTGTAGTCCAGGAGCAATAGGCTGTATCAGATAGCCTAGGTGTGTAGAAGGCTACACCGTCTAGGTTTGTGCACGTACACTCTGTATGTTTGCACAATTATGAAATCATCTAACAACACATGTCTCAAAGGGTATCCCTGTCATTAAGTGATGCCTGACTCTATACCTGTTGAAAATAGGCAAGAAAGCAATACACTGACATGGTAACAATTATTTCAGAATGATTTTTATGTTATTTGTACTTTTTCATTTCTACAATAAATTTATGTTTTACAACTAGAACGAAAAGTTGTTTAAAAGAGATGGCTAATTTAAATGGCATCTATAACTTGTCCTGAGGGAGGCCAAGAAGGGCCAGAAGGGGTAGTGGGGAGATGCCTATGCCCAGAGGGTTGATGTAGTGTGGGGCCATTACTGAAATGGCTCAGATGTGGACAGGGAGCTGTGGGAGGCCGCCCCTGCTGGGCTCACTGCTCTTGCGCTTTCTCCCTCATCGGTGTTGATTTCTCGTCTGGATTAACAACTGTTTCACTCCTTTTCCACCTTTAGCTTCTAGGAGAGAGGAGGCACCTTAAATATGTAAATACAGGCCAGGAGCAGTGGCTCACCCCTGTAATCCCAGTATTTTGGGAGGTTGAGGCGGGCAGATCACTGGAGGTGAGGAGTTTGAGACCCTCCTGGCCAATGTGGTGAAACCCATTTCTACTAAAAATACAAAAATTATTGTATATTTGGGTGTGGTGGCGGGTACCTGTAATTCCAGATACTCACGAGGCTAAGGCAGGAGAATTGCTTGAGCCCAGGAGGTGGAGGTTGCAGCGAGCCGAGATAGTGCTACTGCACTCCAGCCTGGGTGACAGAGTGAGACTCAGTCTCAAAACGAAAAAAAAAAAAAGATGTAGAAACAGAAATGAATTGATCATCAACCAATCGATCATTCAGTCAGTTTCTTTTGGGTGAAGGTTTTTTATTTTTATTTTTTGAATCAGGAAACAATAAGAGACTGTGAGGCAATCCATTCTGTTTTAAGTTGCTAAGTGTGTGGTCATATTGTGACGCAGCATGGAACATGGACACCAGGTCAAAACAGGGCCTATGAGAGAACAGAGGAAGGAGTGGCTAGGCTTCAGACATCAAGGAAGGCTTTCGGGGGAGGTGTCATGGGGAAGCAGTGTGGAAGCACAGCACGTGCACAAGTTCTCTTCTGCCCCTCCGTGCTCCAGGTCTTACCTGGGGCGGAGCTCCACGGGAGGCCTGCCTTCTCCAGCACTGTCTGAGACCTGGGACCAGGCCTGCTCAGTTCTGGGATCCAGTTAGCAGGTTTCTCCACCTCTCACAATAAGCTGCGAAGGCCAGCCTGAACTTTCTTAGTAATAAAGGTTACACTTGGGCCCCCATTTGCTATCATTTGCTTTTATTCCTCAATGGCTGAGAATGAGAGGGTACTGTTCATTGGGGGTCCCCTCGTGGCAGTGTGGGAACCGCAATCCAGCCGGGAGGAGTGAGGCTGGAGAGAGACGAGAGCACCACATGGAAGTCCATTCAGGCTCCAGCTTAGATCTTGGCCTGTAGGCCATGGAGAGCCACAAAAAAGTCTGTGTGTTTCAGTGGCTAGAAACTGCACCACAGGGCATGGGCCTCCAAGGCCAAGAATCTGGTTTTTGGTTTTCCTTAACCCTGCATGGTTTGGTCACATGCCCATGATCAACTTGGGTTGCAGTGGCGGTCGGCGGTGGACCCCGGAGTGTGTGTGCCAGCACAAGCCTACGTGAGGCAGGTCCATGCAGGCTTGCCAGGAGCGCCTGTGAGTGGATCTGTTGCCTCTGTGTTCCCCCGTGTCACTTGGTGCAGACGTGTCTTTGTGTGTCTGAAGATTTGAGTGTCCCATGTTTATGTGGAAGCCCATAACTTGGATGGTGTTAAGAGAGAAGAATATCAGTCGATGTTTGTGGAGTGCTTCGTATACACCAGGAACTCTGTTAAGAACTTGTTCATATTCCCATTTTTATCCTCATAATGACACCATGAGATTGGTACTATTATTACCCCACTTTACAGATGAGGAAACTGTGGCACAAAGAGGCTAAGAAATAAACTCAAAGTCACACTTCTAGCAAAAGGCAGATTTAGGAGCAGACTGAAGCTTCCTGGTTCTGAAGTCAGGTCCGCATGTCTCCTTGTAAGTCTGTGGGTATGTGACCCCATGCCTGAGTGACTGTGTTCTCATGGGTTCTGAATGCATGTGTGCCGGGCTTATCTGAACCTGAGTGGCCGGGCTCTCTCTGCTTCACTCTGTGCTCAGAGGCATCACGTGTCTGCATGGCTCGTGGCATCTGTCTTTGTGTCTGCACGTCCTCATATAACTGTGCATCCCGATGGCCTGTGCTTACTTGCAGGAATCAATGTGTCTGTGTTTCTGTGTGTCTCTGGCTGCCTGTATGTGCCTGTGCATCTGCACACCACCATGAGGAGTTAGGCAGGGCTCAGAGCCACATCTGGCTGTGACGCACTGCCTGTGGGGAGAAGGTGACTGCAACAGGAATCCCTCCCAGTGAGCCGTGTGTGCCTTCTGCCCTCAGAAGCCTGGAGAAATCCAACAGACGCCCCGCTCTGCAGCAAGCAGGCAGGCGGGCTACACTGCTGGGGGCCTGACTGGGTTTATTTTCAGCAACTGAGGAGGCCCTGCGGCATTTAATTAATTCCACTCCCTATGTAAACACTGGCAAACACAGGGCTCCAATGGCAGAAGCACGTCCCGCCTCAAGCTCCCCATGCTGCTGCTTCATGGGACCTCACTGTGGGGACTGTACGTGTGTGCCTGACCACCCGCCACAGTGATCACATCCATTCTGCCACTGCATCTCCCCCAGAATCTGCCCCTTGAGTCTGGTTCCTCATCCCTCTTCTCCACCCCGTGACATCTCCCCTGGCTCAGGCCTTGACAGCTGTAGCCCAGACCTTTGCAAAAGTTTCAGGGTTGGGGGATGAGGGGTCTCTGTTTTCAGCTCCATCTGGTGGTCCCAGGGTGAAGGAGAAACTTCTAAAATGCAGGTTCATCAGATGTTTGGTTCAGACACTCTGCTGACTTTGCCATGCATGTAGGGGTGTTTGTGTATGCAGTAGTCACCTTGTATCTAACGCAGACAGCACCTACGTGAGCAGAGGCAGGAAACCCACCATAGCCACCAAAGCCCTGGGTTTCAGCCCTGGCCTTCCCAGGAGAGCTCTACGAGCACTGATGCGCCATGCAGCTCTGGAAGGAAGCAAGGGTCACACTGACCTCCAAATCAGGTCATCAGGAAATAGCCATAAGTTGATAGTTTGTGGGGAAATTTTTCTTTGAGGAATGAGGAAGGTAAGAGTGAGGAAGGAGGCACCTGGAGAGGGCAAAGCAGGGGATGCAGCCTGGGAAGGAGGCAGGTAAAGGGACTGGGAGAGGATTCCTGGAGAAGCTGCTCATTCCCACAGTCCCCAGCAGGTCTCGCAGCACCGCGTGGTAACAGCATGACCTTCGGCAAGTCCCTTAATGTCACAGAAATCCTTCTCCAAAAGGAACTTTCCTTGAAGAGCTCATAATAATTATCACTCTAATAGCCCTCACTTTTCAAGACACAGTGCCAAGTGCCTGCCTTGTCATATCTCACCCACTCTACAGAACCCCTATCAGCTCTCTGCCTCCATATCCTCAGCCTGTAGGCCAGGAAAGGGAGGTTCAGAGATACTAAGTACCTTGTCCAAGGCCCACATCTGGATTAAGTAGCAGAGCTGAGACTTAATCCTAAGTCAGTCTTCCCCCAGAGCCCTTGGTCTTGATATTGTCTCAAAATTGAGTTCTCCAGCTCAAAATGCTGGTATTTGAGTTCTGCAGCTCAAAACACTGGTATTCTAGGCTTGATGTTCAAGTTCATCTCAGTCACCATGAAAATTTTAGTTCCACTGAAACTCATACCTATTGGCAACAAGACAGAGACATGACTAGGGGGTAGAGACTAGAAAAAGAAGGCCGAGACAAGGCAGAACTGGAGGAGACACAGTGATGGAAGTAAGTGTGGCCCTGTATGAGGATGCCTCTTGAGGTGGCTTCTCTGAGATCTTAGAAGGACCAAGAGCCTGAAGCTCTCAGCTGCATCACACAATCAGGACATCTGGATTAGTCAGACCCAGAATAAATAAATGTCCCAGTGCCTATGCAGTGTCTTCAGCAAAGCAAAACACATTTTCAGTCTTCTTCTAACTACAAGGAGGCAGATGCTCAGCGGGAAAGCAAATGCAAACCCACTGTTCAGTCTCCATGATGTCTCACTTAGATGTGTAAATGCCACTGGCTTTCTCTTTATTCAGCAAGTTGTTTTTATTGCTTATTTTAGTGAAAGTAAAAAAATATGCTCAAAGCATTTGGGAGGTCCATGCCTACTCAACTCTCCCGGAAGCGCTGAGGTTCCCAAGCTGTGATCTCTCTTTCTATGGGATTTTAGGAAGCTTAGCCTGGTGTCATGGAAAGGATGATTGTACCTGATCCCCAGGGGAGGTGGGAGGGTGAAATGTGGCCAGGTACATGGAAATAAATTCTAAAAGCACAGGACCAGCATTGTGACGGTTATGTAATGGGAAGGCCACAGAGCCTCCAGCCTCACCATGCTAGTCGTTAGGTGCCCAGTCCATAAATAGTCTGGTTCTGGACTCTTCCCAGATCCCTGTAGGGTGGCTCTTTCCTATGCTCTCTGAAAACAGCAGTGGCCATGTGATTTGCTCTGGCCAGTGACACGTGAATGGAAATGGTGCCTACCACTTCTGGGTGGAAGCGTTAAGAACCAGTGTGAACTTTTCCTGTCCTCTTTCCCTCTCCAAGCTCTGGACAGTGGCTGCTCTGAGGCCCCCAGCAGATCTGCGGTGTTCGCGCAGCACAGTGAAAAATGACTCTTTCCTGTCCAAAGATACTGAGAGTTTCGGGGTTGCTTGCTCCAGCAGCACACCCTAGCTATCCTGGTGGTAATTCCTCACAACCCACACATCGGCTGGTGAGCCCAGGAGCAAAGTGTGAAGGGCATGCGTTTCATCCTAACTCTTCTCATGGAGTCCAGCCTCACCCTAGCAATCCATTCTCCACACAGTAGCCAGGGTCATCTTTTTATTTATTTGTTTATTTACTTTATTTTTACTTATTTATTTATTTTTGAGATGGAGTCTCACTCTGTTGCTCAGCCTGGAGCACAGTGGTGCGATCTCAGCTCACTATAACCTCCACCTCCCATGTTCAAACGATTCTCCTGATTCAACCTCCCGAGTAGCTGGGACTACAGGTGCGTGCCACTATGCCCTGCTGATTTCTGTATTTTTAGTAGAGATGTGGATTCTCTGTGTTGTTCAGGCTGGTTTCGAACTCCTGACCTCAGATGATCCACCTGCCTCGGCCTCTCAAATTGCTAGGATTACAGATGTGAGCCACTGCGCCCAGCCAGGGTCATCTTTTTAAACCACAAACGTTATCATGGCACCCTGCCCCCACTTTAAGTGCCCAGACATTCAAAACGTGAACACAGCACCCCTCCCCTACCCACACCACCCAACTGCTCAAAACCGCAAAAGATAAGGCTCAAGGGTATCATACCCCTGGCCCAATTCATCTCTCCAGCCTCAGCTCTTGCCACCTCTTGCTTCACATTCTGAGCCCAATTCACCAAAATTATTTCATTACAAGGTGCCATGTTTTCTCCCACCCTGAGACCTTTTGCACGTGCCATTCCCTCTACCTAAAACACTCTTCTCTGTCCCACTCACTTAACCAACTCCTATACATTCTTTGGGCCTAAGCTTAGTGTCCACCTCCTATAGGAAGCCCTCCCTGACTCCCCGGCCAGGCTAGGTGCCCTCTCAGTGCCTTCACTCTTACCCTTTGTATTACTGTGGACTGTCTGTTTACTTGCAGCACCCCCTTTCAGACTCTGGGTTCATTGAGATCAAGGGCTGTGTCTGCATTTTTTCCCCATGGTATCTCCAGTGCCCGTCACAGCGTCTGCCTTCTGGTAACTGCAGAGCATCTGCTGAATGAATGGACTGTGAGTGCCTCCATACACAGGTCCTCTGATGGTGGCAGGGGATATTGATTTAATGAGGCAGGGGCAGCTTCTTTATGTGCTCTCCCCCCAAATTTCTGGCTTGAAGGGGGAGGCAGGGATTTCATGGTGATAAATGGGGGCCTTTCAAGTAGCTCGGTGGCCCGGACACTTGGAGGGCAGCAGCCTGGGGCCTCCTAGGGAGCTAATGGTTTTCAGGAGCAGTTTGGGAAGGAGTCCTGCAAACAGCCAAAGGAAAACGTAACCTCTCCAGGCCCCCACTGTCCTGGGTGCTCAGCAGAGCTAGTGCTCAAAGGAGCTTCATGAATTATTATGTCCACATTGCTGGCTGATAAATGACGGTCTCATGCTCTAGTACCAAATGCTGGTTGTAATATTTAATCAAGGTCTAGTTTCATGCATCAGTTGGTTTTGAAAATAATATTTATGGATCTGGAATGCCTTCAACCTTCAGGCATATGGCCTAAGAGAATCTTTATTTTGTAGCTATTGGATAAGAATACAGGAAGTGAGATAGAGAAGCTGTGAAGTTCACTTGTGCCTGCTCAATGCCAGGTCCTCTACCAGGTATCAGAGATGCCAAGATGGAAACTAACTAATTCCTTCATGCCCAGGATTCATCCTCAGGTCCAAATCTTTCCTCTAAGATCCCTCCATCCTCATGTAAGCCTGGTTCATTGTCTAACCCATCAGTTCAAACCTGATTCATCATCTAACCCACCTCCTCCAGAAAGCCCTCCATGACCAACCCTGTCCCCAGCGATATCCACCCCTCCAAGCTCTACTTGCTCTCTGCCACCATGCAGAGTATATGCACTGCCCAGCACGATGGATCAGTTTTACCCGCTGAAGTCTTGGCCACTCCACTGGATGGCAGGCTCCCATGGGGCAGGCGGGGTTTGCTTCTTGATTCTCTCTACGTCTCCTCACTGCTGGACACCTAGCTGGTGTCAGGGAAAGTCCATTTGATAGAACTGAATTTATAGGCTCTGGGCTTTGCACATATAGGAAGTTCAAAAGTTATCTGAGATTCTATTGTAAATCACTCCCTGAATTTTGTCCTTTTCCCTGTCATCTCCACCTCAGTGAATACGCCAAGCCAGACACCTGGAAGTCATCCATGAGTCCCCCCTCTACTTCTTTTAATGTTCATTCATTCTTCTACTCCTTCAGAAATAAAAAAAAAAAATTACCTATTTACTGACTGCCAGGCCCCGTGTTAGGGGCTGGGGACAAACAGTGGTGAACTGGCCAGAAATGGTCTAGGGGGACTTTGAACTTCTAAACAGTTGTTCAAATAGTTTCTCTCCTGTACATCCCAAGGGTCTGCCTTGGTCCAGGGCCATTTCATCTCTGACAGGCGTCTGATGTTCCCCGGCCCCTGCTCCAGCCTTCTCCACCTCCCCACCATCATCCTCACACTTGGTAAACAGTGTTGAGAACGTGGAAGTGGGAGTGGGGTGCTGCAGAGAAAGCACTGGTCAGGAAGGCTGGGTTCTAGCTCCCCATGAGAAGCTGGATAAAACTTGCCCTCTCTACGTCTCAGTTTGTTCAAGGGTAAAGTGGGAGTGTGGCTCTACCTTGAGGTACATCTGGTGGTAATAATTCCATTTCCGAGCAGGCCAAGCATATTAAATGTATTAACACAATCCTCTCAGAAATCAGGGGCAGGCAGAAGTTTCTATTATTGCTATTCCCATTCTGAAACATAGCAACTGAGGCTCAGAGAGGTTAGGCAGCTTGCCCAAGATCACACAGCTGTAAGTGGAGAACTGGAATTCCACATATAGGACTGACTGACCCCAGAGGACCCTGAGCTTAACCTTGACATTCTATTAGCTCTCTCCATCTGTGGAGGACGGTCCTTATGCCTAGTGGTTCTATCTGTGGCTTTGAGTGGGGTGGGGCTTGGGAGTCATGACTCAGTTTCCCCTGAGTAGGCACCAAGAGACCTCCTGTGTTTTGAGATAAGCACACTTAAATCTCCCACTTGTCAAAATGTTTTCGGGTTCTTTGCCAGAAGTGAAGGGTGTGAACGTCCTGGGGGTGATTAGATGACAAAGCCAGTCAACAGCCCTAACCTGAACAAAGCATGTGGATTAGGCCAGGGGCACCAAGGGCAGGCAGTGTTGCTGCAGGCGGGGACACCCAGGGAAACCAGCCTGCTCCCTATCAGCACAGCAGAGCTGCACAGGAAGAGTGTAAATCAGGAGAGGAGGGGGCCAGGTTCCTGTCTCCCAGAATCGTCTTTAGACTTCTCCCCCAGCTCCGTCCAAACCAGTCCTGGGTGCTCCCCGCCACCCCTGACAGCTTCCTCTCTCATTAGGATCTCTCTGACAACCCTGAAGATTTATAATGTGAAATGTTTCCATTTCCCTGACAAGATGTCTCTGCTTCAAAGTGCCTGTGCCTGGCCTCCGGAGCCCAGGATGAAGGTGACTTCGTGAGGGAGACAAATGAATCAAGGGGTTGACACTCATCCCTTTCTTTCCCCCATAATACATCTGTTTATTATTGAACGGGGGCTTGCATGGTTTGTGATGAATTGTCTTCTCCTCCATAGCCATGTCCCCAGATGGCTGGGGAGGCTAAAGTGTCTTCCAGGAGCATCTGCTTTTGATCTCTGGTCCTTTTAAATCTTGGGTTAAAATCTTCAGCCTGACGGGCCTGAAAAGCAGTCTCCAGCAGCAAAGCAGCAGCAAAGGAGTGTTAAAACCCTGGAGAGCATCATCTGGGTTCTCCCCAGAGACAGCCCCGTGAGATTCCCTCTGATGGCCTGGAAACAGAGCAGGGGGCTTTCTTTCGGAGGGAGGCTCCCGCTTGGGTCCGAAAGCAGGGTTCTCATCTGCAGGTGCAGCGCCCTTGGGACCCTGGGAGGGGAGTGGCAGCTCAGGCTGCTCTCCCCATACAGGGCTGGGTGCTGGCTAGAGAGAGGAGGAGCCTGTGGTCCCCTGGTTAAAAAAGCATCAGTCACCTCCCATTGCTACCTCCTGTCCCTTTTTCAAGTCTCCTCTGAAATGTCAGTTCTATAGGGAAAACTGTTCTTGATCACCTCCGAACTGAGAGTGACAGTGACTGTCACCTGCTCACCACACCCTTATCTTCTTCTTTCCAGGTACACAACTCAACTGCCTTTCCAGCCTCCCATGCAGGTAGACAAGGCTGGGAGACTGATTCTGGCCAATGGAGCATGAGACCACTTCCAGGCCTGGCCCCTGAGACCCTCCCAGTGTGAGTCTTGCCCCTTCCACAGACGCTGACTGCTGTCTCTGCCCAGGGGTGAGCCTCTGTCTTCCTGGGGCCCTGAGCTTTCCCTGGCCCACTGGAGCTTTCCCTCCAATTCACATTGGAGCTGTGAAGCCACTGAATGATGGGGGTTTGTTGTCACAACAGTTAGCGTCACCCACCTTAGGTTTGGTCCCTGTGGCCCACACTCCCCAGCCCCTGCACTTCTGGGTTGTACTCGGCACCCTTGGTTACACTACACTCTCTGGAGTAATTGAATAATTCATATGATGTCTGTCTGTCTCAGAAGACGCTTTCCTCCCTGAGGGTGGAGACTGTTTCTCTTCTTCACTACTGAAGATGTGGGCCTAACACAGCATCCGGTACACAGAAAGAACCCAATGAACAGTTACCAGATGACTGATGGACTGGGTGATGGTAAATCCTTCCGAGACCCGCAACCCACCTTAGCCTTATGGAAGCTGCCCAGAATAGGAGGTCAGGGTCTGCTTGGATCCTGGTTCTGCCCCACCATGCAGAAGCTGAGTGTCCTTGGTCATTTCACATCACTTCTCTAAGCCTCAGTTTTATTTGTCAACGGAAACAATTTCTCACTTCTCAGGGTTTGGGGGGAAATAAAGGAAAGAGAGCCTGTGGAATTGCCAAGCGCAGTGTGTGGCTTGCATGATGTTCATGTCACATTGATGGCAGGTACCTGAATCTTATTGTCAGAGGTGGGGATGGGACCTTGGAAGTGACTCAAGCCACTGCTGACTCTGCCAATAACAAACTGTGAGGGCAGTAAGGCAGATGTCACCAGCAGATGGTCAAAATAAGACCCATACAGGGTAATCTATTAGGTTGAAGATGCACAGCTGCTGAGAATTGATGAGCAAAGGAGTCAGAGGAAGGATTATTCTCCAGGTATCTAGAATCCTAGACCAAAGGAGTCAGTGGAAGGATTACTCTCCAGGTATCTAGAATCCTAGACCAAAGGATTCAGTGGAAGGATTACCCTCCAGGTATCTAGAATCCTAGACCAAAGGAGTCACTCGAAGGATTACTCTCCAGGTATCTAGAATCCTGGACCAAAGGATTCAGAGGAAGGATTATTCTCCAGGTATCTAGAATCCTGGACGAAAGGATTCAGAGGAAGGATTACTCTCCAGGTATCTAGAATCCTGGACTAGGAGATTTCTACTCAACACACCATCCTTGACCCTGAGGCATGAGCTCTTGAGCCAGGCAGTACCCTGCCACTGCCCATCTGGGCAACCATGGGCACAACCTTTACCCTCTCTGAGTCTCAGTTTCTCCATTTTATAAACGAGGAGACAATATTCATGTCTTAAGGCGCAGTGTAGATTACATGGGTCAGAAGTTGTGAAAGTGCTTAGCACGATGTCTGATCTAGAGGAGGCCAAAGTAAATTATTAGCTCCCTTTGTTCGCTGAGCTTTTTGTTACCTGGATGGAATTAAGCTGTTGAATATCTCTGGCTGAGTCTCCTTTTTCTCATCTGTGCAGGTTACCTCACCTACCTCATCCACCTGCTGTGACAGTCAAGGCAAGCAAGGATGTCATTGTGAGCATAAGTTGGAGCTATTATTAACAATTCACCTGTGTAGCACACTCCGCTTTGTTCACTGCGGAGTATGCTGCACAGGTGAGTCGTTAACAGCTTACAACCATGAGTAAGTGCTACTAATAATAATATCAGCAGCTGTGGTTGGAAATGGTAGAAGTAACTGCAGCAGACTTGGAAAACAGGATCAGGGCTCAGGTGGTAATAACAGCAGTGGCTGTGATTAATGTAATAGCAGTGAGGGTGGCCCGTGCCTAACACTGCCCCAGTTAGTAGCAGTGGCCATGGCCAGCATGGTCATAGAGGTGGCAGGTACAGTAGCAGGAGTGACAGCGAGAGGCTGGTGGCAGGAGAGGTGACAGAGGGAGTCACTGCGCTTTCACCTTGCTGGCCTCCTCTCTGTTGGCAGGACCATGGAGCCTGCTCTCCTGGGAGATGCTGCAACTTCCTGGGCATCAGTGTTGTACAAGGTGACCAGGCAGAGGAGGAGCATTTCTTCAGGATCCTGTTGCTGGAGGAGCCCAGGTGACTGAGCACTGACAGGTGGGCCAAAGGATCCACAGGCCTAATGCTGCAGGCTTCTGATCTGCCAAACACCTTCCCACATGGCCAACCCTGGGAGCCTTTGAGAATCTCCTGAGCAGAGTTAGGTGTTTTTCCCTCCGCTGTCCCTTTAATATTCATTTGACAAATATTCACTGGAGCCTACTGCAGGTCCTGAAGAAGAAAAACATGATTCTCAACTTCAAAAAGGCAGCAACTTTGAAAGCAATCCTTGGTGCATCTTCATTACAACAGGTAGGTTGCTGTATTAAGGACGTTTATGTGGCTGTATTAAGGACATTTATTGGCACTAGTACTGGTTCCCATCCTTATCTTGTTTGGTATGGAGTCTGGAGGGGCATGACAGCCACTGGCTGGCTGGATCCCATTCATCTAAGAGGTATTTCTGTAGTAGTTACCCAAGGAAAGGCATAGGGAGCAGTGGCTGAGTTCCAATCCTGGCTCACTATGACCCTGGGCAAGATGCTTAATCTCTGTGTCAGTTTGTTCTGAGGATTAACTGAATTACTATTATGAGTAAACTGTTTAGAATAGTGCTTAGTGTACATGATAATGCTATAGAAGTATTAGGTATGAAAATGTGCCAGGGATCATACTAGGCACTGTTCACATAGTAAGGAGTCGAACAAAGTTCCAGCTGTCATGGAGCTTACATTTTAGCAGGGGAACAGAGGAGAAACACATAAATATATATGGCGTGTAGGAAAAGGTGCTATGAGCAATAAAGCAGGGTGCAGAGACAGAGAGTCAGGGGGCTACTAGGCAGGCTGGGAGGCTTCTCTGGGCAGGTGATATTTGAACATAGGCTTGGATGAAATGAAGTATATGTGAGCCACGTGACAACCTTGGGTAAAAAGGTTCCAGGCAGAGGCGAGAATACGCTTTGTGTGTTCACTTAAAGCCAGGTACGGTGGTTCATGCCTGTAACCCCAGCACTCTAGGAGGCTGAGGCAGGAGGACTGCTTGATCCCAGGAGTTTGAGACCAGTCTGAGCAACATAGTGAGACCCCCATCTTTACAAAAATTAATTAAAAAAAATTAGCTGGGTGTAGTGGTGCATGCTTGTAGTCCCAGCAACTTGAGAGGCAGAGGTGGGAGGATTGCTTGAGCCTGGGAGGTTGAGGCTTCAGTGAGCTGAGATCATGCCACTGCACTCTAGCCTGGGCTACAGAGAAAAACCCAGTATCAAAAGAAAAGAAAAGAAAGAAAGAAAGAAAGAAAGGAAGAAAGAAAGAAAAGAGCAAGGGGCCAGTGTGGCTGCAGCAGAGTAATGGTGTCAGTGGTCGAAGGGGAGGTCAGTGAGGTAGCTGGGGTCAGGTAATGCAGAGGCTCTTAGGCCACAGTCAGGATTTGGCTTTTGCTAGGAGTAAAACAGAAAGCCAGTGGAGTGTTTTCAATAAAGAAGTGTGAATCAATCAGAATTCACGTTTTGAAGGATGGCTTCAGGCTCTTCGAGAAGCACAGCCCCCTGGAGTGGGAGGATACGACAGCAGGGAGACCTGTTACAGGTCGCTTATCACATGCAGCTGTGATGGTGGCTGGGGCCACGGTGCTGAGCGGGAGGTGTGGGGAAAAGTAGTGGAATCCTGCTGTCTGTAGGATGTAGACATGACAGAAACTGCTGACAGACTGGATGGAGGTAAGAAAGAAAGAGAACCTTCCAGGATGACTCTAAGACTTTTGGCCTGAACAGCTGGCAGAATGGAACTGCCATTTGCTAAGTTGAAGAAGTCTGGTAAGAATCAGGACTGGGAAGCCATGAGGGGGAGAATCAACTCTTGGTTAAAAGTTGTTAAGCTAGCGATGTGTACTCCCACCCAAGTGGAGATTCTACTACAGCTGGATACACGAGTCTGGGGAGTTCGTACGAAAGAGAGAATCTGGGCTGCAGAGAGAAATGAAGGCTTCCTTGGTACAGAGTAAGAATGGAGAAGTACAGAAAGAAGAGGGACTGTACTTCTCCACTCTTACTCTGGCATATATATATATAATCACCTGAACTGAAATGTGAACTGAGGACTGAGGACTGAGATCCCCCAGAGTTTGGGGGTCAGAGAGGCGAGAAGGAACCAGCAAGGAGACTAACAGAGGCTCCTGAGGTAGGATGCGTGAAGGACTTGTTTCAAGAGGCATGTGCTGATGGGTTGAGGAAGATAAGGACCGAAAATGACGATGGGATTCTTCCATGTGAATGAATGGTGAGGAGGTGACAACAGCTGCAGAACCTATCACATGATGGAGGAAATGGAAGCCATCATCAGAATGCACGTGGACCGTGTGGCTCTGGGAAGGCCAGCACCATGCAACAGCAGGTACAAACCAAGTCTCCAGTTTTAGAGCCTTGGGAAGTGCAGTCTGACACACAAAGCTTTTAAAATTTTACGAGGGCATCCAGAGGAATAGGAAGAGAAAAAAAGGTAAGCTGGTGGGGAGTGATTTATACACACTGCACAAGTACATAACGGTGCCGAGGGCGCCGGGCACCCTGTGGTAGCCATTGTGAGGTCAGTGGTGAGGCAGTTCTACGTCCAGATGCAATGCCATCTGGTCAGATGGCCCCTCAGCCAGTGGGCGTGTTTCATCTCCCCTGGGTTACCAGGAGAAGTAGATAAAGTTGGTGTCTTATTTATTGTTTTCTGTCTTTCATTTCAATTCAGTTGATTATATATATATGCTTTCAAAAATTGTCCTCCTCATTCCAGCTCCTGGTGTTCTATGGGCCAGAGCACATTCACAGAGCCTCTGGGGGGCCAGGCAGAGGGAGTGGCCAGTGTGTGGAAAGAACACGCTTTGACATCAGACTTAAGGAGAAATCCTCACTCCATCACGTACCACCTGGGAGATGTTGAACAAATAAGAGCCTCCCCAAACTCTACACGGGTTTCCTGGGTGTTGACTTTTCAGGAAAGCCCGACTTACATCTGCCCTTAGCCCAGGCTGGAATAGGTTCTCTTTACAGCCATGCTCTTAGTGCATCTGGCCTCACATTTCAATGCTTGAGAGCTTTTTGACACTTGGCTATCAGCTCTTCAAGGGGAGCCCCTGTGTTTGATTTGACAATGAGTACACTGCAACAGAAGTTGCTGAATATGCAGTTGTTGAATAAATGCACAGTCGCTACCTTCCTAGGGTTGTTCCAGGTACTGAAAGAGAAGAGTTATGAGAAAGTTCCCTGCCCACAAATGAACAGAGTCAGAGCTCAGGCTTGTCTGCAAACTGGTGGCTTGTCTGGATTCATCAGAGGGGCGGGACTCTGTGAGGGCCCAACTTCTCTGGCTGCTCCAGGATCCTGGCTTTGGCGATGGGATCACTAAAAAGTGATTTGTGAGATCATGGTCCTCCAGGCCTGGCATTATCTTCCTAGCGGAGAATAGGTCTTTCATGCCCCAAACCCCCAAATAACTGGCTGTGGATCTTCCCTTTGAGAGTTGATTGTACTCCTCCTTGAACTTACTTATATTCTCAACCTGTATTCATTCATTTGTATTCTTTCTTTACTTCAACGATTCAAATCGTATTATTGAGTGCTCAGCACATGGGCAGGCACTGTTCTGTAAGCCGGGGATACGGTGATACGCAGTGTCGGGGGGTGTTGTGGATGCAGCCAGCAAGAATACTTAGGACTCCAAGCCTCCTTGGTTCACATCCTGGCTCTGACACTTAGTAGTGTGACCTTGGGCAAGTTACTGAACTTCTCTGTGCCTCAATTTCCATATCTATAATAGAGATATAATGGTACTTGGTTACTGGGTTTGAGAGGATTAAATACATTCATCACATAAAGTGCTTCGAAAGTGGTTGGCACAGGGCAGACAGTAAGTTCTTGCTATTCTTATAGCAGTGGGAACAGCAAAGTCACTAACCTCACAGGGATTACATTCCAGTGGGAAGACACAATAAGCACAAGGACAAGGAGCCACCTAGTAGCAAGGGCCACAGAGAACAGCAGAGTGAGAAGATGGAATAGAATGGGACCAGGGTGTGCTATGTGAGATATGGCAGTCAGGAGGGCTTCTCTGAGGAGGTGATATTTCAGCAGGGGACTGAATGAATTTTGGACCATCTAGGACCAAGTCATGTGTCAGTGAGCATCCCACCGGCAGTATTATGAGTTCTGGTAGTGAAGGAGGATACTTCAGTAGAATCAACAAGCTAGGAGCAAAGAATAGGGACAGGGAAGTGAACATGATGTACCACTCCTTCCACAAAGAATCCGGGGCACCACGACACATTGCCCTACAACCTGTGCTGAGGACACAAACATGGCTCAGATGGCACTCCTACCCTCAGGGGAGTGGCCGGACATGGCCACAGACAACCAGAATCAGTGCAAGGGCAGGGGCCAGGCTCCAAGCCTCCTGCTTCCTCCTTCACCACCCTTGTCCTGGCTCAGCTTTCTTCATAACAAGGGATCTAAACATGCATCTCAAAGGATTGGGAGATACTCAAAAAGCCCTCAGGACAAAATCAGATCCTGCAGCCCCCACCTCGCCCCAAGGATATAGATTTGATATTCAGCAAAGGACTCCACCACCCCCTCCCTCCCTCCCTCCCTTAACAGGCAGGGATGAAGACCTGAGTTTCACAGCCTGAGCCCCACGCTGGACCCGAGGATGAGCCCAGGGGGCGTGGATAGTCACGTGCGGCCCACCGCCCCAGCCCCCAGCCAGGAAGCCCAACCCAACAACTGCTTCTCACTGAAGTTACCATAAAGCACAGCCTGTATCTGATCACTGTGTGAGCACTGAGCGAGCTGTGGGTTGCTCTGCTAAGCAGAGGGAAGCATGTACATTTCCAAGTTCAACAACCTTGATGCCTGGCAGTGGGTGCCCTGGGACTGTCCAGCCTGGACCCCACTGCCCGCCTCCCACCACAGTTAGAGAAAGGCTCCTTGTTGAGGAGAGGAGCTGGTCAGGCTGCCCTCAGGTCTCGCTTCCCCAAGGACCAGGTGTTTTACTCGGCAGCAGACCAGAGCTGTCCTGGAACCAGCCCTGTTCAGACTTTGTCACCCCGTCCATCAGCCTGGCTTGGCTGCAGGGCCCAAGGTGGCGGGAGACAGAGTTCACTCCTCATTTATTTTCAACATCCACTCTGGGGAGGTTGGATTAAAAGTCTTCTGGAATGACAGTGCCAGAAAGCCCCTGGGTGATCCTCTAGGTCGAAAGGAACCCATAGGGCAGAGATTTCCTCAGATCCCACTGCTGAGGAGGGAGGGGCAGAGATGGTGCTGGCACTGATCCATGTCCACCCCCTCAAAGTTTCCAGGCTTGCCTCCTCGTACCAGTGTTTGCTTTCCCCCGGGCCTACTCATATTCTCCATCACTGGGACTTGCCCCACCAGTGAAGGGGGGAAGGCTCCTGTGTGCTTTGGCCCCAGATGGCAGGACTCAGTCCAGCAATGGCTGTTGGGGGCATGGTGCCCAGCACGGGGCTGCACAGGCCCACATTGTGATCTCCAGCCCCTAAACCACAGGCTGTCCCTGCATCTGTCAAGTGCGATCTCTCCCGGCCCCTGCTGGCCCCTCCAAACAAGCTATCTTTATGAAATGCAGTGACTGCCCTCCATATATTAAAATAACACCTCCCCAGGAAGGACCTCACGTCAGGGCTGCCGCACAAAGGGACATTCACAGGATGGCAGAGGGAAGCCAGTGGAGGCTTGGCCCGGGGCCTAGAGGGAAGGGAGGATGGGGAGTTTGGGGGTCTGGGGTTACAGGGAGAAGGGAGGGTTCAGGGAGGCAGGGATGGGGGCTGTGGAGCCTCAAGGCCAACAAAGAAACTCTGGGTTCCACAGAGCCACATAGCCCACCCCACACTGATGAGGGAGACCTTGGATTTGGCTGTTTCTAACCTGGGTCCAAATGCCATGGACTGTACTGCCCAAGCCTCCCTCTGAACCCACACAGAGATCCTGGTGGGAAGTGGGGATTGAAGAGACCTCAGAAGCTAGGATCTGCTTCCCAGAGATGCTGCAGCGAGAGTGGGCACAGAAGCCCAGTCTGTGCGTCACTGAAATCAGGCAGGCTCGGAGAACTGGGCTTGCTAGCCTGCGTGTGTCCAGCCCACTGGCCGAGCTCACCCTCTCTGAGGCACCTCTACCTCTTGGCCTGGGGAATACAGTCTAGATTCAAACTGGCCTGGGTTCTGATCCTGGTACTGCCACTTCTTGGGTAAGAAACTCCATCTCCCTTGGCATCAGTTTCCTCATCTGAAAAGTGGGAATCATGACAACTGATTTAAAAGATGTATCACGAGGATTAAGCAAGATAGTGCCAGTAAAAGTAGTCGCACGTAGTAGGCTCTCTCTCTCTCTCTAACACATATATATTGAGTCCCTAGCATATGTTGAGCACTGTTTTCATGTCGTAGGCTCTCTCTCTCTGTCTCTGTCACACGCACACACACACACACACACACACACACACACACATATACTGAGCCCCTAGTATATGTTGAGCACTGTTTTCAGTACCTGGGACATTCAGCATACAACAAACCCAAATCCCCGCTCTCCTGGATCTCACAAGGTATTGTATGTGATAGGTAAGATGGCCAATAAACAAAACACATAGCAAGTAAATTACATGACATGTTAGATGACAGGAAGGGTTATGGGAAATGAGAAAGTGGAGCAAGCACAGGGGAGGGGATAGGTGCACTGGGCTGCATTTTAAGTGGAGCATTGAGAAGGTGATATTTAAATAAAGACAGGCAAGAGATGAGGGAGAACAAAGACCCTGAGATAAGATCATGGCTGGCATGTCCCAGAAACAGCAAGGAAGCCAGCGTGGCTGAAGGTGAGGTAGGAGATGAACAGAGAGGAAGCGAGCTGGGGGCAGCTGATCATTTTGGACCTCGTGGGCTACTGTACAGCTACTTCCCAGGTGGCCATCGAAGGAATAACTCACAGAATGGCCCTGATGGATGAGAAGGAGCTCACTGAGCTAAGATGCAGACAGGCTCAGAGGTGTATTCAGAAAAGAGGCTCTTCCATATGGGGAGAAGCCTGGAGGGCAGCTGGAAGGATGGAAAGTTTTTGATGTGAATTTTGGTGAAAGATGCATCTGAGGAAGAAATAGCTCTTCTTTTAAAAGGCAAGGTAGAGCCACCATATCTCAGCTCCTGTATTCACCACTTTTCTTCCTAACTACATACGTCATACATGCCGTTATCACAGCTCAGTCAAGTTTCCTCCCTGCCCCTCATTTACAATGCACATGTGTACACACATGCACACACACACATATGCACACGCGCACACACACACACACACACACACACACACACACACACACAGAGCTGACCTGCCCCTGCTCAGCTATAGAGCAGGTACCCAACGGGCCAGCTACTGCAGACGACCTACTCCACCTCTCTGAGCCTCTGTATTCTTAAGCTGGAACTGACCATATCTTTTTTACAGGGTTGATTATTGGTAAGGATTAAACTAACATGCAAAAATCCCTTGCAAAGTATAACATCCTTTACAAACAGAAGTGCTAGCTACTGACCTGATACAAGAAAAAAAAAAAAAAAAACTGCAAGTTACTTTTATCCTATAAGAACTTTTCTTCAGTCTCCACATTGTCCTAATTTACTGATAATTACTCTAGCAACATACAGTAGGGTGGCACAGAATAGTGGCTCAGAGCATTTTTGTTAGATGAATGAATGAGCAGATGAAGGAAGGGAAGAATCCAGGCATAAAGGCAGGCAGGTAAGCACTGGTGAGGAATGTGGAGGAGGCAACTTGTCAAGCAGGGACTAAGACGGCAGCAGCGCTGGAGCCCTGAGCCCTAACAACCGCGTGACTGGTGAGAAACACAGTCACAACCTCCCCACTTCCCAGAGGCCTCCGCCCCAATCTTTGAACCCTGGCTGCTCGAGCTCTCCCTCTGGTAAAAGTCACTGCCCTCTCACTTAGGTGCCATTAGGACACTAATGACGTGTGATTAGGCCTGCTCGCAGACTCCCACTTGACTGACCCCGTGATGGCAGGGGTTTGCCTGGAGGCCAGGAAAGAAAAACACACAGAAAAGGAGAGACTCAGGGAGCTGAGGCCCAGCTTAGGGTCTGAAGGGAAGTCAGGGAGGCACTGGGTGGGCACAGCCAAGAGCAAGGTAGGGCTCTGCATCTTCAAGGGGGCTTTTTTGAGGCCGGAAAGAATCTTGATGGTCAGATGAGCTCGAACTCCCTTATCCACAATTCTGAAATCCAAAAAGCTCTGAAGAATGTCTTTGGTAACTTGACCTGATGTATCCGAGGCTACAAATGGCCTTAATCTCTTCCACTTTTTGTGAATATTTGTGTTTTGCTGCACAAATATTAATGTATTTGATTAAGAATGCTGCTCCAGGCTACAATGGAGTGTTAAATGATGTATGGATATATACCATATTTTGCCATCTAATATCCAAAAAATTCTGAATTCTGAAACAGATGTGGTTTCAAGGGTTTTGGATAAGCTTGTAGATCTACTCTACCCAGTTGTAGATTTCTTTAAACTGCTTATTCCTCCATTGACTCATTCATTCATTCATTCATTCAGTCAGTCTTCACAGCCTTCAGCACCTACATGTGTCCTTTTGCTGCTGGAGAAGGCCCCAGTCATCCACTTACATATCTTTCTGTCTTTGCACCTGTCCACTGGGCCATGTCCTGTGTTTCCATCTGACTTCCACCCCAGGCAGGGGTTCCTGTGTGCACAGGGCATGATCTTCTGCTTGCCTCACAGAGCTTGGCATGCATGTTGGTCTCTGCAAGTGGAGTGCCCTCAACACCCTCCTACAGCCCCGGCCCTGTTCTCTAAGGTGCTCATGGACAGCTGGAGCAGCAAGCCACCTAGAGTGGGACCTAGAGAATCACAGAACAGTCGGGCAAGAAGGACCTGCCAACACTTCCGGGTCAGCCCCTTCTTGTGCTTTGGTCGCCTCAAGTAAGGCCCTGCAAGGCCACCTGACACTGCTGTGGCCCACTCCATTACATACCATGCCACCTCTGGAAAACTGCTGTCTGATAAGAGGCTATCTGCCAAAACCCATAGCACTTTGCCCACGAATCTTGGGAGTAGTGAGAGAGGCAATCATTCAAAGAGGGGGAAACCAGGGAAGGCCTTCTGGAGGAGGTACTATTAGAACATTTTGAAGAAGAAAAAGGATTTTGGTAAGCCCTGTGTGTTTGTGCAGTGCTGCTGCTGGTGGTGGTGGTGGTGGTGGTGGTGGTGTGTGTGTGTGGCGGGTAGATACGGCGTTCCAAGGGAAGCTCTTGGAAATGATAGCGAGCCCTGGTTGTGGTGGACAGGGCGAGGCAGCCCCCAGCTCCCTTGTTGCCCCAGCTACTGTCAGAGTTGGCCTTCCATCATCAGCCTCTTTTGCCCCAGTTGCAGAGCCTCCTTGCTCAAGGTTGGGCTCTTCCATGCATGGCCCATATCTAATGAGAGCCAATCCGATGAGGAATAAAGGCAGGTATGTAAAGGCCCAGCCAGCTAGTTCAGATCCAAGTTTCCCCATGGAAAGTGCTTGGGCCTGCATCTTAGCCTGACTTCTCCCTCTGGCCAATTTGTTTTCTCCTCCACCCCCAAGGACCTCCCTAATAAATATGAGTGGAAACTGCCGCAGAGTCTGCTTCCCAGAGAACTCACTTGCCAGAGCTGGGGGGCTCAGAAGAGGGTGCATGGAGGGACTGTTGGCAGATTGGACTGGAGAGGTGGGATCTGGCCAGCCCACAGTGCTCTCTCTTCCCATTTGGGCTTAGCGCTCCTAACACAAGGCCCACTTGCTCTCACAGGACTTTAGGAGAGGGTGCTAAAGCCATGAGTTGGCAAGAACTGAGCATGTGCCACCTGCCAGGCACTCTGCTAGGCACTTGGTGCCTGTTACTTAGTGGGATCTTCACACCGACTCTACCTGTAGGTTTTACAACTCCTTATCTTTAGTAGAGGAAGGAACTGAACATGATGAGTTTCCGTCATTGCCAAAGTCATGCAGCTAGGAAGCGGGAGCACCTAAAACTGAATACAAGTCTGATGCCAAATACAAGCCTGTGTATTTCCTCCAAGAGGCCCCACCCGTCCACAGAGCAAGAACGCAGTTATCTCTGATGGCCAAACCTGTTCAGAAGTTCTACGTTCGCTCAATGAACTAAGTAAAAACTTAGTTTTCCTTTCTTGGTGTCAGCTGAGTGCTCAGACCATGGCCATTATCAGAGCTCTGTGCCTCACCTGATGCCAAGGCCCATGTGTGTGTGCGATTTTGGGTTCAGTCTGAGACCACAGGAAAGCATTTTTGTCTCGGTAAAATTAACTAACCATGACACTATTGGAGGGCCATCCTGCTTTCTCAATCCAAACACCATCTTTTAAGAGAGAAAGAAAGCAGAAAGGGGTGGGAATGGGTGCCAAGGAGCAAGGAGATGGATTTGCGGGGGTTCTATTCAACCTTTTATCCATCATCAAAACCCTCCATCATTAGGTTAGCTGTGCCCGTCTGTCCCATAACATTTACAGACAATCATAAAAGGGAGGGTAATAACTGCAATTACAGCTGAAGGACTGGTTTAATGAATATTAAACAGCTTTGAACATCAAAGTATTGGCTAAAGTGGAAACCTAATATCTCTCCTCTCAGCCCCTGCCGCCCTGCAAAAGGGTAAGGCAGATGGCCTGGCCTTCTGCAGGGCTGTCAGGAACAATTTGCAAGAGTCACCAAGTGGCACTTTGAACAAGTCCTGCTGCCTGGAGGCCAGCCCAAGAAATAAAGGGATCTGCCATTATCTTCTCTGCAGCAATTGGCAGGGGGAGAGCAGCCATCTCACAGAGGAAACAGAGAGTCCACAAGAAGCAGAGTGTCCCCTCCGAGGGAAGTCTGCTCAGGTAGAACCACCAGGAAGCTCTTGCTCAGCCAGCATGGCTTGGAGGCAGGGGGCTCAGACAGCCTGCTTTCACCCCTCCACCCCGCCCGGCCCCTTTCCTGACTCCGTCTTCATACAAGTCCTCTGCCTCCAGGCTGGCTGGAATTTCAACAGCCTCTACCTTCCTTATTGCACTCATTCATTCAGATATTTCCAGAGCTGAAAAGACAGAGCCCCTGCACTCAAGGAGTTCATGGTCTAACGGAAGCAACAGATATATTAAAGAAGTAACACTGATATAGATTTAGTACAGTCATGGGGGCAGACTCCTCGGGAAAAGTGGTTCAGGCCAACGGAGCAGAATAATTAAACAGGCAGGTCTATGTTCTCAGAGAAGCCCAGGGTCTAGTTAAGGGGACAGGCACGTTGGCAGTCTGTGGGACAAGCGTCATGTGAAAATCCAGGATGGGGGGCAGTTGGGGCTCCTTGAACAATCAGAGAAGGCTTCACAGAGGAGCTGACATGGAAACTGAGCACAGAAGAGGAAGAAACTCATCTGTGGGGCAAGGAGGCACAGGGTGCTCTAGAAATAGGCAGCTACTGTCCTGCTAAGTCTTCTCTTTGTACTTCCGCCCACTCTTCTGCCCACTCCCCCAGCACAACCTTCACCTGGCCAGCCCCTCATGGTTGCCCCAGTGTCTGCTCTTCATGAATGGCCAAATACTTTGACCAAGGCTGCCACAATGTGCACCTTCCCTGGTTGGCCCTGACTGGTCTGTACCAAGACTTTACCTGGGACAGGTGCTGTACGCACTGCTTTCTCATAGGACCCTTAGAATCTCACGGCTTATGGTTCTGAAGAGGCTTCTAACCCTTCTCCTATAACCAAGTTCTTGAAAACCAGGGGCATGATAAGTGTTGATAAAATGGTGGGATGAAAGAGAAACCTCTGTGTTCCCAGGGTGACTGTCAAGCAGAGGGGCAAACAGGAGGTCCAGAGAAGAATTGAGACCCATGGGAAGGAGTCCAGGGTCCTCAGGCCCTTTAGGACCCACAGCAGCTCTATATTCTAAGGCCAGTGCTGGGCAACTTGACTTCCAGTGGATGGAAATTCTGTCTTTCTTTAAGAGACAAGGTCTTGCTCTGACACCCATGCCAGATTTTTTCATGCCTCGTGGCTCCTTCTGCCTGGAAAGTCATTCCCCTCTTCTCTGTCTGGGTTCACAAAGTCACTCAAGAGTCACCTCCTTGGAGGACCATTCCCCAGGCTGTGAGATGCCTCCTCCTGTCCCCCAGAGCTGTCGGGCTTCCCCTGGTCATGGCACTCACCATGCACAGTGCTGTTTATTTACGTGTCTTTCTTAGCTTCTGTTGGTGGGCACCCTGGAGAGTATGCATCAAATTGCCTGGGGAATTCTATACACCCCGCGACTTTCACACACCCTCTGCCTAGGGGCTCCCAACCATCTCCTATGCCTTGCCATTCACAGGGACCCACCTGTGCCTCTCCTACTGCCCATCTGTGCCTCCGGGTCTTGGTGTGAAGACCTCCGGTAAAGCAGTGGGTAAGAAAAGGCATTAGGAATCATTTTTAGAGCAGGGGCTCCTTGAGGGGAAGAACGTTGTCTACACCGGCTCTTTGCCCCCAGGGCCCAGTAGAGCCAGCCACAGAGATGAGGTGAGGCCTGTGTGAGGAGAGAGGGAGGGAGGCACTGGGAGTTTCCTGTGGGGTGGAGTCGAGAATTGAGACCCTGAGAAAATAGTTGGAAGGGAAGCCAAAGCGGGAGCTCCATCACCGCAGGGCTTCCCGGCCAGGTGCAGTGAAAGTCAGCGCGGTTCTGAACCCAGACTGCAGGCAGGTGGAGGAGTTCCCTTTCCAAATCCCCCAGGGTCGCAATGCGTCTCATTACCATAAATGAGAATGGCTGCTAAATCCTGCATTAGGCTAAAAACTTAACACCCAGTAAATATTTATTGATCACCTGTAAGCCTGATTAACCCTTAGAGCACCAGGGGCTACAGGATCTGCCTGCCTGCCTGCCCCAGTTTGGTAAGATCAGGTCACTCTCCTGCCTCTGCCTCCTGCTCTGAGGTGTCTCTCCTTGGCCCACACCCACTGTGCACACCCCTTGGGCCAGGCCTTGTGTGATGAACCCATGAACTCATTCTGGGGAAGAAAAGACAGACACATTTCCTCCAAACCTAACATAAGCACAAACTAAAACAAGGCCTGCAGAAGAAGCTGTAACAGGGTACTGATTGTGAGAGTTGAAGAGTGGGGTGGTGTTGTTTGCAGATGGGAAATGAGGGAAGGCTTCCTGGAGGAGGAGGGATCTGAACCTAACCTTGAAAGATGGGTGGGACGAATGTGCTAATAGGTCAGGGTCTTGGAGGCCATTAAAAGAGATGGAAATAAGATGACCTTATTTCAATGGCTGCGATGGGGGAAACACAGGATGTGATGGAGAAAGCACTGGGGGCTGTGACGCAGGCAGAGGAAATCAGGATTTTAGGTTGTACTCAGTAAGTGAAGACGTTGATGTGATAGGTCCTTTCCCATCCTGGGGCAGCTCTTATTAGAGCAAATATTCCACCCCTGACGGAGACCACGTCACTGTGTGACGGCAGTGGAGCAGTCCCACTCACCTGACGTAGACCACGTCACTGTGTTAGTTACGGCAGTGCAGCGGTCCCACTGATCTGACAGAGACCACGTCACCATGTGACCGCAGTGGAGTGGTCCCACTGACCTGACGGAGACCCCGTCACCATGTGACCGCAGTGGAGCGGTCCCACTGACCTGACGGAGACCCCGTCACCGTGTGACGGCAGTGGAGCAGTCCCACTGACCTGACGGAGACCACGTCACCGTGTGACCGCAGTGGAGCGGTCCCACTGACCTGACGGAGACCACGTCACCGTGTGACGGCAGTGGAGTGGTCCCACTGACCTGACGGAGACCACGTCACCGTGTGACCGCAGTGGAGCGGTCCCACTGACCTGCCGGAGACCTCGTCACCATGTGACGGCAGTGCAGCAGTCCCACTGACCTGACGGAGACCCCGTCACCGTGTGACGGCAGTGGAGCGGTCCCACTGACCTGACGTAGACCACGTCACTGTGTTAGTTACGGCAGTGCAGCGGTCCCACTGATCTGACGGAGACCACATCACCGTGTGACAGCAGTGGAGCAGTCCCACTGACCTGATGGAGACCCCGTCACTGTGTGACGGCAGTGGAGCGGTCCCACTGACCTGACGGAGACCTCGTCACTGTGTGACGGCAGTGGAGCGGTCCCACTGACCTGACGGAGACCCCGTCACTGTGTGACGGCAGTGCAGCGGTCCCACTGACCTGACGGAGACCCCGTCACTGTGTGACGGCAGTGCAGCGGTCCTACTGACCTGATGGAGACCCCGTCACGGTGTGACGGCAGAGGAGGGGTCCCACTGACCAAGTGCGCAGGGTGCTAGCGCTCTCGCTCCTCACCGGGGAGAATCTCGTCTTCTCAGCAGGATCATGCACTCCCAAGGGAGAGACCATGCGGCCTCCTTTCTCTCCTGCAAAGCATAGCACAGGAGAGGAGGAGGATCCTGGAAGGCCATGCGGACCCACAGCCCAATTCCTCCCTATCCTACTTGCCTCCACGCCAGAAAACCACCATGAATGCTGTTCTTCTGAGTTCGGTATTACCCTCCATATATTATAACCTCAATCTGCTTTCAAAATATAATATCCTCTGTGCTCTCTCCCGATACAGGCTGACTCCTAATGCTCTGGATCACTTACATTATATTCAGTATGCCTCCCTGAAAATTAATCAGATTTAAGTTAACGTATTCTAATTCTACCGAAACCAGCTGATATGTTGAGCCCATCGCCTGGACTCTCAGTGGAGAACACAAAGGTGGACACAGGCAGAGCCTGCTCTCGGAGAGCTCATGGTCACAGGGAGGAGAGGAGCAGGCACAAGTAACTGGAGAGGCAGAAATCCTGGCTGCCAAAGCAGGGCTTCATGGGCGAGGGTGCTGCCTGGAGGGCGGCAGGTTCTCAGTAAACAGTGGCGAACTTTAAACTCCGCTCCTTCATTTTTCTCAACGGATCCAAGACGTGGGGACTACTGAGGTGTGAGGAGCAATGAGAACCAACTTCCCAGAGAAGTAGGGCTGGCAGCTGCGGTGGGGAAGGGAGTGGTAGCTAGATGTCTGAGCAGGGAGGTGAAGTGTCTGAAGGTTCTCCCAACCCAGCCTTACCTTTGGGCCTGTTTCTGGTTGGGGTCTTGGCGAGGAAGTGTTGCAGCCTACCCCATCCCATGCAGCAGGAATACACTGGCACCCTACTATCTGCATGGTTCCCTAGCCGCCCCTGCCCCAGCCTCTCACAGCTGTGCTCCACTTCGGGTAAGAAATCTGCACTTCACATCCTTTGCACCTGACGCCACAATTCCTCCACTCTGCTGCTCTACATAAGCCCTCTCGACAGTCTCTTCCTTCTCTGCGTGTCTCTCTCTGCCTCCTTTCCTCTCTCTCTTTTCTTTCTCTCTCTCCCTCCCCTTTGTCCCCAGCTCTCCATCTCTACAGCACATTGCGTGAGAGAATACAGCCATACATATTTGGGAGGGGTTACCTCACTGGCTCCCAGTGCGGACCCAGCTGCAGAGAGCGTGAGAAGTGCAAGGCAAGGCTTTCATTCTGGGGAAGGGCCACCTGACGGCTCTTGCTTCCTGTTTGGAATCTCAGCAGCCTCCGCCCCTTGTACTTGCCACCCTTAGCCGCAGCACTCCGCATTACTCCTGGGCTTAAAGGTCTTCACAGTACTACTGCCATAGCTCATTTTTTTTATGCCCAGAAACAAGTAAACAAGCTCAGAGAGTGGCACACACTTGCTCAAGGTCATAGCACAGGCCGCGGTAGAGCTGGGATCAGAAGCCAGACTTCCTGAGTGCTCCCCACTCCAGTGCCCCTCCCGTGGCACTGACTACGGCCCCATAAAAGACAAACAGTATTGGCTACATCGTGTGGCGTGCAGTGTACCAGCCACAGGGCTCTGTGCTTTGCATGACTCATTGAAGAAACATAACTCATTTATAATGAGTTAGTCCTGATAGCCTTATGAGGTAGATACTATTATTTTCGCTATTTCACAGATGAGACAACTTAGCCTCAGAGAGATTAAGGAACTTGTTTAAGGTCAACAGCAGCGAGCACACGTTAGAGTTTGAGTCATTCCAGGCTTTCGTGCACCAAGCTCCATGCTCTTAGCCATGGTGAGATAATGCCTTTCTGAGAGCCCAGCAATTCCAATCCCAGTCTTCAGGTTGCCTTCCCTCCCCTCTTCTCAGCTCCATTCTCCCTGATAACATTCGAGTGTAGCAGGTCTCCGTCAAATCTCCCCGTGGGATGAGACTGATTCCCCAAGCCTAGACGGGTAATGCTGCAGCCCCGCTCGGTAGCAGCCTGGCTGGAGGCTGTCAGCCGGCTGTCAGCCACACCACAGGGAAAGCTGGATTTCTCCACAGCTGCCCCTGCAGTTCAAAGGAACAGGGGCCCAGAATCTTGGCTAGGATGGCCTGTATTATGACAGGTCCAGGAACCTTAAAAGCAAAAGACAGCTTAATAATGCAGCAAAGAAAACACAAGTCCTTTGGCCTGGCTCTTGAGGGCAGCCAGAAGCTTAGCAGGGGGACCTGCCAGCGCCAATCCCTTGTGCTGTCGGTTCCCCTCTGGCAACAGGCGCAATGTTAGAAAACACGGGGCCTGCCCAGTTTCAGCCCCTTCCCTGGACAGTGATGGCCTGCTCTCTGGAATAGGCTCCTGCCTGCGCATGACGGGCAGCCCATGCGAGCACCAGCCGGGTGCTGGTGTGGGGAGGGGAGGGAGCGGGGGGTCTGGCTCCAGTAACACACGTTTTCCAGGCACAAAAGTGTGGCTATTCAGGCGAAGATGCTATAAGCTCCAGCAGCTGGGGCTGCAGGCCCCAGGCTGCCTTCACAAATACACTTTCATGCTTATTAGAAACACTTTCTTTCATGACCAGGGATTTGTTCATTAGTCAGGCTGGGCTACTAGTATGGCTTTTTACAAGAGAGTCATGGTCATTGAGTTTGGTTTTCTAGCTCTCCTCAAGCTGCTGAATAATGGAGATATTAAAGCAAGAACAGGTGGGCCCACCTCTCCTAAAGAGAGCTTCTGAGAGCAGGAATTTGTTGAGTATTTGTTGAGTATTATTCTGTACCCTGCACCTACCACGTACCTTTCATGTTTCCTGTGTTCCTTCCACTTAATAGATGAGGAAACTGAGACTCCAACATAAGTGAGGGCTTGAGGTTGCCCTGTAAATAGGGAAGGGAACTGGGATTTGAACCTGGTTTGTCTGACTTTGGGGCCTGGTGCTTTCTCCATTACGCCCTGTCAGGAGGGAGAAGCCAGTTCCTGGGGGCACTCATGCTTGTTCTCACTCTTTACCCATCTAAAGGAGGAGGATCCCAGGTTGCTGTAGACCATGAGAAAAGCAAAAGAAGGAGTCCTGATTCTAGAAGTCAGGTTGGTAGGAAAACCCTCACCGTGTTTCCTTTGGCCTGCATCCCTTCTGTGTAATGACTGATTAAAAGAACAGAGCTTTCACGGGTTTCTAGCAATGTTAACTGCAGGATTCACTGGCGTCATAACGTCTTAGAACTCACTTGTGAAGGCAAACTGGGGTACCTGGTTGTGGGTGGAACAAGGAGAAGGACTAGTTAAAGTTTTTGCCTCTTCTCTTCCTCCAAAGTTCCTATATTGCTCTTCTTTTCTCTTTAAAAAGTAACCTGAGAAGTTTTCTCTTCCATGAAGCTGCGGAAACCTGGGAATGATCTACACGTGCTCTGTGGCCATTAGAAATGAGACCATGGATATGCACTTAGCAGTAGTGGGAAGAGGTTCATGATACACAGTGAACTGAACACAGGAAGTTTCTGAAGAGCATGGATAATAATCCCACTTTCATAACTACGTATTCATCTATATGCACATATATAGACACAGATTTGCCAAGGGAAATGTCTAGAAGGATGTACATCAAATGTTAACCGTGGTTATCCCACCAGATGGTAGAATTTTACAATTTTTTTGTTTATGCCTTTTATGATGATTACATACTATATAACAATACACGCTAGTACGGTTTGTTTCTTAAAAAGAGGGAAACATTTGCAATCAGATAATTGGGAGAACTCAGGCCAATCAAGAAGACCTCTGGGCTTCAGCTTCCTCATCCGTAAAATGGGCTCCTACCCCACCTCCAGAGCTGATGCAAGGGTTGGATAAATTCCATGAAGGGGCGTGGTGCCTGGGATTCCCCAGTCTGCAGAGGCTCCTATTCTCTCCCTCCTGTGCCTCTCCTTCACTCTAATTTCCTGTCTCTTGCCACCTCCTCTGTTCCTTTCCTTCCTCCATTCTGTCTGCAGCTCTTTCTCCTCCAAGCCTCCCTGGCCTTTTCTTCAACCCACAATGACCAAGGAGCCAGCTCAGCCAGGCGCACAAGTCCCACCAGTGTCTCAATTGTGCAGCAGCAGGCCATGGAGGGCTCTGGCTCCTCATACATGTACAGAGACAGTTTTGGGAGGGGGCAGTTCCAGCATTCTGGAACACCTGCCCCGAGGCCCTTTTGACAGCTCCTTGGGACAGTCTGTCTGAACTGTGGCTCCCAGAAGGCAGAGCAGACTTCCTTTACAGAGCTTCAGTGCATGAATTCAGGCCAGCAGACAGGGGCTGGACATCAGGAAGGTCTTCCAAACCTCCAGGAACCTTAAAAGCAAAAGCTTCTGCTGAGTTCCTGCTGCCCTCGACTTGCCACTTTCCAGGCTGGCCTCCTGAGTGGCCTGTGCCATTAGTCACCACCTGACCTTTGCTCCTGCCATTCCTTCTGCGAGGCGTGCTCTTGATCATGACTGACATCTATTAAACATGTGTGGACACGTTCCAATTCTCACTTTAACTGTGCAAAATAGCGTTAGTCTGTTTTGCATTGCTGTAAAAGAATACCAGAGGCTGGACAATTTATAAAGAAAGGGGATTTATTTGGCTCATGGCTCTGCAAGCACTGCAAGAAGCATGGTCCCAGCATCGACTTCTGGTGAGGGCCTCAGGCTACTTCCACTCCTGGCGGAAGGAGAAGGGGTTCAGGTCACATGGTGAGAGAGGGAGCAGGAGAGAGAAAGAGAGAGAGAAAAAGAAGAAGGAGCAGGAGGAGAAATAGGAGGAGGAAGAGGAGGAGCCAGACTCTTTAAAATGACCAGATCTCATGAGAACCAATAGAATGCGAACTCACTCATTACCATGGGGAGGGCACCGAGACTTTTGTGAAGGATCTGCCTCCATGACCCAAACACCTCCCACCAGGCTCCACCTCCAACACTGGGGATCATCTTTCTTTCTTTTTTTTGTTTTAAAGACAATCTTGCTCTGTCATCCAGGCTGGAGGCTGGAGCACAGTGGAATGATCACGGCTCACTGCAACCTCCTCCTAGTGGGCTCAAGGAATCCTCCCACCTCAGCCTCCTGAGTAGCTGGGACTACAGACACATGCCACCACATCCAGCTGACTTTGTAATTTTTGTAGAGATGGGGTTTCACCAAGTTGCCCAGGCTGGTCTTGAACTCCTAAGCTCAAGGAGTCGGCCTGTCTTGGCCTCCCAAAGTGCTGGGATTGCAGGTGTGAGCTACTGCGCCCAGCAGGGATCATGTTTCAACATGAGATTTGGTGGGGACAAGCACCCAAACCATATCAGGAAGGTACTCTTACTACCTTCTTCTTACAGGTGAGGAAACTGAGGTTTAGAGAGGTTAAATAAAGTGTCCAAGGTTAAAGGCTAGACAATGCCCCAATTCATCCTCTAGGACTGACTTCCCTGAAGCATGAGCTCCTCAGAAGGCCTTTCCTGACTACTCAGCCAGGATCGGGGTCTCCTCCTGTCACCCTCCACAGCTCTGTCTGCCCAGGATGGTCTGCTCATTATTTACTGAACTGAAATAATTGTAATTAACCAACAAGGTTCTAGGATGCCCATGGGAAGTAGTGAGTATCTTGCCACTCAGAGAGTGCAAGAATGAGCCAGTGACCCTCAGTCACAGAGCCATGCCATGGACTGGCACTGGGTCGATGTCCCCTCCCCCATGGGAGTCCGGGAGGCTTCTCGAAGCATAAAACCCTAGAGTGTAGTGGCTAGAAAAGGCACAGACCTGCAGGTTTCGAGGCCTGGGCCCCACCATTTCTTCATTTTGTAGACAAAGACGCAGGCTTCATCTACAAAACAGAGGTAAAATACCCATCTCATATGGCACAGATCGCTCTTCTACCTGCATGCCTATTCTCGCCTTTTTCCGTAGTAATAAAACCCCTCATTTCCATCTGGGCACATGGCTACCCAGAAGAGACCCCATTTCTCAGTCTCCTCTCACAATTAAGTGTGGCCAAATCACCTCGTTGTGGTTGATGGGACATGAGCAGGACCAATGAGTAATTCTGGGTTCTGCCTTTCTCCTTGCCCGAGGCTGGAATGGCCAGGCCGAGTGTGGAGCCACCTTAGATCGGAGGCAATGCCTGGAGATGGCAGAGAAGAAGTGAAAGGAGCCTGAATCCTCCAGAGCTTCCTGGAGCAGAGTGCCAGTCCCAGCCAGGATTTTCACATGGGAGAAAATATAAATGTCTAATACAAAGCCAGTCTACCCTTCGATTGAATCCTCATTCCTTCTAACATCCTTAGAGGGGCACTGTGACAATTAAATGAGACGATGCACATAAAGGGATACCTCAGTGGGGTGTAATACACGCAGGTGGCCTTCTGGAGGTTAAATTCATTGTCTCCAGTGAGCTGACCCCTGAGAACCCACTCTGCACAGGCCGGGGGAGACACCATGCCAAGACCAGTCTCCTCAGAAACTGCTGGTGCCAGTTACAATCTTTACCCCAGGCCTTTCCTAGGACAGAAAGAGTAAGATGTGATAGAACATAGAAAGACACAGACAGGAGGCAGCCAGTGTCTTTTCTCCTTAGAAAAAGAACAGGTCAAAGAACTGAGTCACTGTAGCAGCTGGACTGACTGAGGACAATGCACCATCGGTTTATAAGCAACATCCGTCCTGCCAACACCACCTACATGTGGATGCGTCCCTGGACACAGGTCCCACATGGCCCTGCCCCAGGAGGAGCTCATGGGCTATTGTGAGCCCCTTGTGTCCCCTAGGGAGCCACAGCTCAGGAGTGCAGGCCCTCGTCTCCTCTGTCCCTATGTTGTCTCTATGCTGTCTGTCCGCCAGGATGGGCTACGTAATTTGCAAGGTCCAGTGCAAAAAGCAAATGCGGAGCTCCTTATTCATAAATTATTAAGAATTTCGTTAACAGGAACAGCAGAACCTGAACTAAGCCCAGGCCCTGTGTGACACACAGTTTCACGCTGTGAAGGCAACCCTTTCCCCTGGGTGCCCAGTGCTCTGTGCACACACAGTAGGCAGTCACGGAGTGAACGCAGCCTGTGTGGATCGCACAACGCCCAAGTACAATGGCTTCCTCATCAAAGCAGTTGGGCTGGATGTGGCTTTGTTTTTCTTTTTCCCAAGCCCAGTTCTTTACATCTCTTGGAGGAGGGGAATCAGGGAGGCACGGGGGTCAGAGGCCAGAGGTCAAACCAAAACCAAACTCCCTTGAATGACGGAGTGGGCAGGAGTGAGCAGCAGGCCTTTCTGGGCCCTTCTCCTTGTTTCTTGCCACAAGATATAAACTAATCTATTTAGTTAGAAAAACATGGTTTATTGCAATCTAAGTAATTTGTATTTCTTTTTCTACCACAAGATGTAAACTAATCTAGTTAGCTAGAGCAAGTTGGTTTAACTGAATTCAAAGTAATTACCTTCCAAAGCAAAGCGATGTGTGTGTTTTTTCAGTTTGCCTGGCTTTTTTTTTTTTTTTTTCCTTTTCAGTATTCAAAGCTGAGACATATATGTACTTGTGATTAAATAAAACCCAGCCGTCTTTTGGTTTTGGTTTGCTGGGACCCTGGCCTTTCTGGAGGGTCTCGGCCTCCATCCCACCACCTGGGATTTCCCGAAAATGTGCTGGAGGTGGCATGGAAAATCCAGTATGTGTTCTAGTGGAAAAACAATTTGTAACAGTGTTTCCTGGAGCAGTGGAGTTTCAGCTCATTGGGAGGGTATTTACCATATTCTGGGAGGGCTTAGAGAGAGAGGGCAGCCCAATGCTGAGGACACACTGAGCTTCGTCTCAGTCACCTCAGGTTGGGGGTATGCTCAGCCCTCTACGACAAGGGACACTCACTCTTCCCAGGCCCACTGCGTCCCAGGAGCTGGCAAGGAAGCATGCCACACTCCCGTCATTATCATCTCGTGGGGACGGGAAAGCCCGAGACTCGGGGAAGAAAGGACTTGTGCCCACAGCTCTAGGAAGCAGCACAGGCCGCCCGGAGCACTCCTAATCCAGAACCCCCTACGCCTTCCGCAGAGGCCATAGCAGGCTACCGGCTGACTTTGAGTGTCTGGGCAGCTTTTGACTATGAAAAGTCTCTTTTTACTTCTTCAGTTCAGTTTCCCCACCAGGCCCAGCTCCACGCTTGGCAACGCTCCACTCCAGGGCAGCCCAGCAGACATTTGGGGAAAGTAACTGCATGCTCCCCAAGCTCATCCTCTCCATGCTCAGCCCCATTCTTACAGTTGCTCGTAGCTCCCAGCTTCACTCTCACCACCTTCATCTAGATGGGATCTGCTCTCTCCTGAGCACGCACGGGCACTGGGTGCTGCCTTTTATCCAAACTGCCCTGGGGCTGGGAACAGGATTAGGCTGGAGCAAGCCAATACGGTTTCCAGTGTTAGCTCTCTGCAAGAAGGATACTTGGGCGTGACCTAAGTGTGCTCTGAACCCATCAGAAAAGACACAATTTCTAATAGCAGAGAGGCCCCCAATCAGTTCTGGGAAGCCCCGCTGGCCGCTTACCCAGTTCCTATTCTGCACTTCGTCCCCAGACAAAGGTGTCTGACCTTTCTCTCCTGGCTTTCTAAATGATATTCTGAATGGCTGCTTTTTTTGTCCCTTGAGGTCCCAGCACAGACCCAAGGCAGGAGTACATGCGGTGGCCAGCACCCCAAGAATATGAACCCCCATCAAAGCGGTCCGGGCAGCATGGAGTTCCTACCTCCCTTTTCCCTTCCTTCCCTACCTGGTCATTGTCTGTCACCTGGCTGCAAGAGAAAAGCAGCCACGTCCTTTCTGGTTGAAAACATCAGGAAAAGAGCAATCAACAATGACATAAAGAAACTTAAAGCGAGGAGGGGAAAGAGCCTTGTACGTCCCTGCACAAGAGAAAATAATTTCTTTTAATCTTCCTACTAACTCTAACCAGGGATATTATTGCTGCCATTTTATAGATGAGGAAACTAAGGCATGGTTGATTAACTTGCCCAAGTTCCACAACCAAATAGATGGCAGAGGCAGGCTGGGGTCTAGCCCCACCTGACACCACATCCGTGTCATTCACTTCTGTAGCCCTAAGGTGGCCGCCTGCCTGGGAAAGTGCTGGAACTACTCATTCCGTCGCAGCTTCTTGATTCTTTGTAGACTTTCAATGTTCCCAAACATGCCATATGGCAAAGCCTGGATAATTGGAAGTGGCAAATTGTCCACCTTTGAAATCAATTCCAGCACCTGGCAGGTGAAGTTGTGAGCCCCAGTCCCAAAGATGACAAACACCTTCCTCTGCGGCTGCCTTGGTAAAATGACCCCTGGCTGAGATCCAGGAATGCGAGCATTAGGCAGACACAAGAGCAGCAGGAAGAGAGGTGTCTGACCTGAGACCTCTCACAAACACAAATGTTTTTCTTAGGGAGTTTCCTCACCCTCGGCTCTTTAAGCCTCCCGTCCTGGTGACCTGGACAGATTCTGCAGTGCCCACCGTGGGAGGAGAGGGGAGCTCCAGGGGGACAGGGAGGGAGCCAGAGCCATGCAGGGAGGGGGCTGCTGGAATGAATGGAGTGAGGGCCCGGAGCCAGCTCATTTGCCCAGGGGCAGTATTAGCAGCAGTGTGCAGCAGGATAATTGAAATCAGTGGGTAAGGCTGGCACACAGGGAGTAGCTTCCAATACAAGAGAGAAGACTACTCCAGCACCCACTGTCCTCTTTCCCTCTGTTGCCAAATTTTCCAGGGTGTCTGGACCCCACCCCCTCCATAGAAAGCTGGTCCATTGGCACTGCTCAGAAGGCCTGAGTCAGCGGAATTGGAACCACCGGGTCTTGGCAGGGGGATGGAGATGGTTTTATCCTTTCTGCAGGGGCCAGGGAGTGAGCAGAGCTTACCTGAGCCCTTCACTTATTCATCCATAGGCACTGGCTTTAGGCTGAATGCTGTGGGGCAAGGATGAACCAGACAGACAGAGCCCTCTGTGCCCCGTGCCATGGGTATAGACCTGGTTAGACGTCCCTGCCTTCCAGGAGCTCAGTCATGGGGAAGATAGACACAGAAGCACCCCACTGCAGTACAGCGAGACAAAGGCGACGAGGCAGACTCATGGACAAGGAGCAGAAGCACCTGGAGCATAGGAGGGTCTTCCTCATTGGTGTATTCCAAGTACTTACAACAGGGCCTGGCACGCAGTAGGCGTGCAGGCAGCACATCTTGTTACTGCAAGGAGTGGTGCAATTAGGTCGAGGCATTCTGGGCAGATGGAGCATCGTGCACAAAAGCAGGGAGGTGCAAGAGAGGGGTGACCTGTGCGGGAGACTAGAAGTAGTTCCACAGAGCACTGCCTCAGTAGGCAACAGAAGAGTGGAGGCTACAGATTCTTCTCAAAGGCCCTTGCTGAAGTTCACGCAGTCTGCCAGTGACACATTTCAGAGCCAGAAGCAAGGGCCTTACACTTAACCAGTGTGTTATACCCAGGCCCTACATTGGATCATGACCACTTGCATGTGAATAAGCTGCCTGGCCCAGTCCCATCCCACTAACGGAGTCCTTACTGGCCCATTTTACAGATGAGTAAAGTAAAGTTGCAAGAGGAAAATGGAATGGATGGAGCAAACATACCCTGGCATCCAGGTGCCTAGGTTCACAAAGCTTGTAAGACGCCAGGCAGGGATTCAAAGCCAGATGATTAGGACATTCCATACTCTCATGCTCTTTCCTTTCACTCCTTGGAGTGCAGCTTAAGTTTGAGACGATGGGGTGGAATCAAGGGCCAGGTCTTTGTATCCAGTTGTTCATACAGAACCACAACTCCCTTGCCCCTCTGGCCTTCCGGGGATGTCCTGTCAGTCACAGCCTCCTGTCACAGGGCGTGAGGTGGCTGCTGTGCCCCGTGCTGGACCCTGGGAGCTGAACATGCAGGGTAAGCCTTGTCGTGCCCCCACCAGGCGGTGACCCCAAGCTGCCCTGTAGCCATGGCCGACAGGTCTCTGGGAGACACCTGTTTTTCATTGAAGGCCCCTGTGGCTCTCTGGCAGCAACTGTGTTTGTTTTGGGGAGGAGGGTTCAGGGTGGGTGGAAAAAGCCTTTTCTGCAGGTCTGCAAGGACCCAGGGTTACTGAGGAAGCTGCAGACATCCCTAAAGGGGAACAAGAGTGGGGAAGGCACCTCTAGGGCAGCAGGGGACAATGGCTGTTCAGCTGCCCCTCACCCTTCACTAGTTGGAAGGCTGATCTTGAGGGGGAAATGCAGTCTCAGCAGCAGAGGGAGATGGAATCTGCTGAGGCCCAGTCGTTAAGGAAGGCTACCCCACTTCACCACCTTCCCTTGCAGCTGTTTGCTCGTTGGTTCATCCATTCATTCAACTTTCAGTATCCACTAAGGAGCCCACTACTGTTGGGAGCCCTGAAAGTACAAAGATGGATCAAACATATCCTGGCATCAAGGGACTTCCAGATAAATAGGGGAACAGTGAAGAGGGAGACCAGCTGTGGGATGAGCACTGTGACTGAGGGCAGCAGCAGAGGGCTGGTTGGGGGTGCCGATGCAGGGCACAAGCAGAGGGCTGGGGGATGCAGGGCAGGAGCAGCTAACTCCCGGGGACCAGGTCAGTCAAGAAAGGCTTTCAGGGGGAGGGGGCACTTTGCCAAATATTGGAGGTCAAATACAGGTGGAGGAAAGGAGGAAATAACATCTCACAGAGGGTAACAGAATGGAAGCAGGGGAAATTGTTGTTCATTGGCTGAATGATCAGAAAGTCCACACAGGTGGAGAAGGGCCCATTAGGGAAACTGCAGGACACGGGCCAGCAGTGGCAGGGTCAGACTGGGGGCCTTGCACCCTGCCTCCTAATGCCTCCTACCCGGCTCTTCTTCTCTATTCAAGCCCACGTCAGTTGCCTTCTCTTGTCTCCTTTTCTTCTCCCTCCTCTCCCTGCGTCCCACCTTCCCCAGGCCCTGTTCTGACTGTGATTCTGAGAGGCACTGTCAACAAAGCTCCAACTCTGTCTCAGGCACGAGCCAAAGCACTGTACATGGTTTAGTATTTGCACTAAAACTGTTCTATGAAGCAGGTACGGTTTCCCCATCTTGCAGATGAGAAAGCAGACCCTGAGAGGCTAAGGGATGTGTTCAAGACCATGCACAAGGCCGGGCGCGGTGGCTCACGCCTATAATCCCAGCACTTTGGGAGGCCGAGGCGGGTGGATCACGAGGTCAAGAGATCGAGACCATCCTGGTCAACATGGTGAAACCCCGTCCCTAATAAAAATACAAAAACTAGCTGGGCATGGTGGCGCACGCCTGTAATCCCAGCTACTCGGAAGGTTGAGGCAGGAGAATTGCCTGAACCCAGGAGGCGGAGGTTGCGGTGAGCCGAGATCGCGCCATTGCACTCCAGCCTGGGTAACGAGAGCGAAACTCCGTGAAAAAAAAAAAAAAAAAAAAAAAAGACCATGCACAGCTCCTGCAGAGCAGAGTCAGAGATGCACCCAGACCCGACAGATGGTGCTCAGGTGCCATGGACCGAGGCCAGCACACAAGTACGGGCTCTGGGACTCCCCTGGAAAATGGGGCCACAGAGATTAGAAGAGAGAGTTCCACAGGCCCTGGGTAGGCAGTCCAGATAGGCCAGGAACCCCAGAAAGCATGAGGAAGCGAGCCTGAGATGCTGGGCGCTACAGTCCAGAATGCTCCTCTGAGGTTCCAGCCTATCTTTCCCACCATGGTGAAAATCCATCCCCTCATATCTGTGGATGGGTTGGTGTCAGGCAGCATGCTGAGAGGCCACTCTCTCTGTCACTCATGGGACACGCCCAAGTTCTAATGAGTTAGAAAGCAGCATTCTTGGCCAGGTGCAGTGGCTCATGCCTGTAATCCTAGCACTCTGAGAGGCCACGGTGGGAGGATTGCTTGAGCCTAGGAGTTTGAGACCAGCCTGGGCAATATAGTGAGGCCTGTGTCTACAAAAAATAAAATAAAATAAAAAGCTAAGTGTGGTGGCATGTGCCATGGGCCTGTGGTCCCAGCTACTTGGGAGGCTGAGGTGGGAGGATCCCTGGAGTCCAGGAGTTTGAGGCTATAGTTAGCTGTGATCGTATACTGCACTTCAGCATAGGTGACAGAGTGAGACACCGTCCCAAAAAAGAAAAAAAAAGGAGCAGGAGAAACCAACGTTCTTGCCTCCCTCTTGCCTTTTCCTGAGTAAATCCTCCTGAATTCGTTACGATCTATGACACGCATGTTGGCCTGCAGGTGTGTGCTGCAGGGGGAGGGCTTTCGGGTCGGGCTGGCTGGGTTTGCTTGGCTGTTTCCATGAAGAAGTACGCTTTCCCATGACAAAGCCTATTCACATGTGCTGTCCTGTCTCATTCTTGCAACAGTTATTATTCCCATTTTGCATTTGGAAGAGCTGAAGGTCAGAATACTTTAGCAGTTAGAGGTGCTACCTGGATTTGGAAAAGAAAGCCTCCTACGTACTCTGCTTTTAAGACCCAGTCAGAATGCCACCTTCACTCTACAGCCTGCCGTGGTTCCCTGAAGTGCCGGTGCAGAGACCCTGGCAGGACCACACTGCATGAAAGGCAAGGGTCTACCCATCTGTTTCCGTGGCTGGGCTGGGAATGCTCTGCGTGTCTGCATCGCCAGCTCCCTTCTGGCAGTCCTGTGCATGGCGACCGTGCCATGACCGTCTAGCAAGTGGATGAAGAGGAAGGCATTAGCCACCGTATTTGGAGAGCAGACTCTCTGTCAGTGATGGGGACGGAGTATGTGATCCACCCTCCAAGTTACATGCTATTAGACACATTTTACAGAGAAGAGAACAGGCTCAGAGGGACGTGTCCAAGGTCACATAGCTAGTAAGTGGCATGGCAGAATCTGAATCCATGCCTATCTGATTCCAAACACAGTGACCCTCACTGCTGTCCCACCCATAAAGAAATTCTTGTTGAGTTTATGAACACCCCCTCCCTCCTTCTCTTCCTTTCCTTCAACTCAGGCAAGCAGGGGTATAGGAGACCACGTGGAACTGTGTACCCAGATAATCATCAGCAAGCCTGGCCATAAGCCAAGATGAGGCTGGAAAGAAAGGAGACCAAGCTCTTCACACCCAGCCAGACTCACTCCATTCTGGGCCCTCATGCAGATGGGAAAACCAGTGACCAAGGTCCAGAGTCAGGGCTAGAGGTAAACAAATCCAAGAATTTCATCTGAGCCGTAGTCTGGGCTGTGGTTCCTTCTGCCCAGGCTGACCGAAAGCCAGGGGATTTAGGAAGCTCAGCTCTAAGTGGTCCCAGAAAACCACATCAGGAGCTAACAGATGTTCCTTCTTCCTCTCTCACCTGGAGCATTCTTGCTCATTCTTGCAGCCCCTGTTGGGATGTCACTCCTCTGAGGTGTCTGCTTGGAGCTCAGTCAGTCCCTCTAGGGCTCCCGCAGTCCGCCAAGCTGCCCACTGTACAATCACTGTGTGTTGTGGTCGTCTGCTTTATTATAGGTCTCCCCAGTTTGTGCAGGAAGAGTGCTCTGTGTTTGCTTGCTAAATGAATGGGTCAGTAAAGGAAGAAATGGGCCAGTGAATAAGTGAACCAACAGACAATTACATGAACAAATGAAAAAGGAAGTAAATAAATGTATTGATGGGAGGATAAAAGAGAGTGAATGGAGGAAGTGGCTGGCTATCTGGGCCAGTGAATGAACTACATGCGCTCAGCCCTCCCCATGGTGAGCTATCCAAAAAGACTGAAACATCTCTTAGCCATAGAAGGTTCCAGAAATAGAAGGGGAGCCAAACAGCAAAGTCTATCTTAAAACCTGCCTGAAGCTGTAGTTCTATCCCAGTGGGGGGTACCTGGAGGCAGAGAGGAGCTTCCTGCCCTCAAATCCCTCCAAGGGAAGTTGGAAAAAGCAGCTTAACTGCTGATTGGGCTCCACCATTATCTGCTGGGTGACCCTGGGGAAATCAGCACCTCTCTATGGACTCTGGTCTCCCCATACGTAAAATGAGAGGACTGGGCTGGACTAGACTGTTCATAAGGAACTTGTAGTGGAGCAATGCACAGGGAAAGAGTCCTTCAAGGGAAGAGAACCTGCAAGTCCATGTCAGTTCCTGTGCTTGAGCCAGGTCACTCACTGCTCCAATCAGCTCGTCATGCCCTTCACTGCATGCCAAGTGCTCAGAAGTAGGGGTCTGGTAGGGCTTCCTGCAGAAGGTGATGCCGGTGCTGGGGCAGGAAGGAGAGGAAGAATGTAAATAGGAGAGCGGTTGAGAGGGCTTCTGGATGTGGCACTGAGCATCACTGGTTGCTTCTTTAGGTAATGGGACATGAGATGAACGGGATCTGGGAAGAGACGGGCCTCTGCTTCCTGAACAGCCTTTACACAAACAGTTCAAAGACCTTTGGAAACATTGGTCTGCTACGTTCTAGTTGTGTGTGACTTTGGTATGTGTATAAGAAGATGAGACTCATATTATGACACCTGTATCATAGGGTTTTCTTGAGGATTGAGTGGTGAATGGTGCCCCATGCCTGGCAGAGTAGTCAGTGGCTCTGTGAGTCAGAGGCAGGTGTTATTATTCTTCTTGTACAGTGAAGGCAGTGAGATTCAAAGAGGGGAAGTGATGCGCCCAACGTCACACAGCAAGTCAACCCTAGATTTCTGGATGTCCTGTTCCCGGCTTAATCCCCAGCAAATTGGAGGTCACGGGGGCTATAGGTTTAAGACAATGGCCTCTTTTGTCCTCGCAATGATGCATGACTTAGACCACGTGACTCTGAATCAGAGCATTTTCATCCAAAAGAGTGTTTCCCCATTCAAGGTGGCCCTGGGGAAGCAGGGTGTTTTCCCCTGTGGTCTGCCCCACTGACCCTGCCCCTGGATTGCTTTGTCTTTGGAAGCCACTCTGGAAGCTGAAAAGCATTCTTCAGCATTGCTCTGAAGTGGGGAAACCTTGGTCTTCTGAGCTGGAAGCAGCCAAGATGTGCAGTCAAAACTCAGAGAAAAATGGAATTGAGCCTCTGGACAGAGGTCTCTGGCAGTGCCTGTCCTCTCTCCTGAGCTGTCACTCCCTGCAAGGCAGGGACCCTCTTTTCCTTATTGGTGTTTCCATAGTGCTGAGCACAGGGCTGCGTACATGACAGGTTCTTCAGAATGAATAAATAAATGTCACTGTGGGAGATCTGGAGGCCTTCTTAGGCATCATGTGGTCTATCTCTTGTACATGATGAATGGCCTGGCAAGGGAAAGGGGCTTTCTCAAGGTCATACAGTCAGCGATGCACAGAGAACTGCAATCCACCTTCCTGGACGCCTCTCGGACTATAGTGTTCCTTCTGCTGCACAACTGCCTTGACTGTGGAAACTACCCATTTTACTAAAGGAGTTGAGAAACACCTTTGAGGTTTGCACATTCAGCTTGCTGCACCATACTTGGCCTAGACACACACTCATTAAATGTTTGTCAAACTGCACCACAGAATTTCGTCTGTGCTTGACGCTCACGGAAATCTTTCCCCGCCACATCTGCACCCTTGGTGGTCTCTCCCCAGCTTCAGACTCCTTAGGTATGATAGGTCATGGTAGACCTACTGCTGGGTCAGAATGACCTGTAAATTTCCAGAAATGGAGATGTTTTCTGGGCTGGAGATGATGATCTCCGAAGACACAAATATGCAAGTTCCCTCTGTTGCCATGGCCAGCAGCTGGGAAAGGCAAGTCCCAAGGTGGGGCTGGTGGGCTGAGCAGAAGCTTCCCAGGCCTTTTCCAGATTCCTTCCAACACCCTGAGACCCAGGCTGTGGCTGACATGTACCTAGCCTACTGCCATGGAGAGTGGCTACCTGCTATCTCTACCGAGAATAACAGAATCAACAAGCTTTGGCCTGGGCTCCACAAGAGGCCACGTGCAGGACTGAGTGGGCAACCAGGGTCGGGCCTGGCTGGAGGCCAGGTAGGAATCACTGGGGCCAGGGATTAATCTCAAGGTCAGGGCTGAAGCTCACGGTCAAGGACTCTGAATGGACAAGGTAGATCGTAACACAGAGCCTAAACCTTGGCTTCCTCAGGACCACACAGAACCCAGCACAATTAAAACCAGCCAGAAGGGTGCCAGGGCTGGAGTCATCTGGGCCTGGGCATCTCCCTGGGTCTTTCCGAACCTCAGCTGCCATCTATAAAATTAGAAAATGATATGCACCTTTGATCCCTTCCTTTCCTCACCTCCCAGATCCGATCACACACAATGCTCTGTTGATTCTACCTTCTCGATGCACTCAGATCTGTCCTCTTCTGTGCTTCTCCACAGCACCTCTTCCCCTGGAAATCTAGACTTATTTCCTAAGGTTCCACATCTACTCTGACCTCCCGCTAAGCCGTTCTCTGCAGTCCACTGAAGGTGTGCCTTTCAAAAGAACAAATCTGCTCATGGGACTCCTCTGCTAAAAGCCCTTCAGGGGTCCCTAGTGCCCTCCAGCTAAAGTGAAAGATCCTGAGTGGCCTTACAAAGCTCAGGGTCTGGCCTCAGCCTTCCTCTCAGCCTGAAAGAGGATGTCCCTTCCTTGTGCACTGCACAGCCATGTACACAGCTGCTTCCCTCTGAGACTCAAACGCACCAAGCCCTTTCCCACCTCAGGTCTTCACACTCATGGTTCCTTGGCCTGAAACCCTCCTCTCCACCACCTTCCCCTGCCCAACCTGCTCAGCCTTCAGGTTTCAGCCTGAGTGTCACCTCCTCAGAGGAGCCCCCTCTGGCCTTGGCCTCAGGCCAGGCGCCACGTCAGTCATTCTTAAATGCTGTGTGCTCCTCCTTCTCTGTGGAACTCATCACCCTGGTAATTAAACAGTGATGCATTCGGGCAATTACTTGTTCAATATGAATCTTTACCACTGAAGTCTCAAGAGGGAAAGGAATGGGAGCGACTTGGTGGACACAGTATCTTCAGCACCTAAATGTGCCTGGCATAAAGTCAGGGTTCACTGTGGACAATTTACAGGATGAATCAATAAATCCTGGCCACCGCTGACCACTATACAGGCTGTTAGAGGCTCTCGGGAAAGGAAGGCTGAGAAAGGGATTTTTCATCATAACTGGCTCTTCAGATGTGAAGTGGAATGATGGCTAATTTTATGTGTCAACTTGGCTGGGCCATGGTATCCAAATATTTGATCTAACATTATTCTAGATGTGTCTGTGAGGATATCTCTTCAGATGAAGTTAACATTTAAATCGGTAGACTTTGAGTAAAGCAGATTACCTTCTATAATGTGGGTGGGCCTCATTCAATCAGTTGAAGGCTTTAAAAGAAAAAGCCTGACCTCCCTCCAGGGAGAGGGAATTGTGCCAGCAGATGACCCTGGACTCTTCCTAGGTTTCCATTCTGCCAGTCTACCCTGAAGACTGTGGACCTGCACCTTTAAAATCTTGTAACTCAATTCCATAAAATCAATCTCTCTCTCTCTCTCTCTCTCTCTCCACACACACACACACACACACACACACACACACACACACACACACAATTAGTTCTGTTTCTCTGGAGACTCTGGAGAACCTGACTCATGCAAGTGGGCTGAGATTTACAGTCTAGAATGTTCCTAGTCTTTATTCAGCTTTTAGTATCACTCAAAGGGACAGCTGTAGAGCCTTGGGTCTATACCTTGGATTCAAGGTGAAGTTTTCACTCTGCCACAGAATACATGGGTGGTCTCCCCCATACCAGAGTCCCTGTTCAGGTTCCCACAAGTGGAAAGGGAATTGCAGTGAAATTCACCGGCTCAAGCATCTTGGCTTCTTCCAGGAACTGGACTCAGAAGATCAAAGTTTACCCACTTCAGAACCTTCTGAGGAATGATACAGGCTCTTGGACAGATCAAAGCAGAAGAAAATACAGCAGTGCATTGTGAACTGGAAAGTACAACTTAGGGCTGAAAAGCTCTTCTGCCCAGCTGACATCTGATGCTCAGAACGTGGACTCCTGCCCTGGTACATGGTTTCTTAAGGAATTCAAGCCGAGGCTGCTTTCTCTGAGAAGAAGAGGTGCAGCAATCGGGTAACACTGAATGAAGTAAGATGATCCCATCGGCTGGAACAGATACACCCAGCCCTTTCTGTCCCGTCTGGTTCCCCCCTTTTCATACTCAACCCCCAGCTGTGGACGGTGCCAACAGAACACAGGCTAGTCTGCTTGGCAAACGATGTGGCATTTTCAAAGCAGTAATTTTGCCTCCTCTTAGCCTGAAAGAGGAATGAAAGTAAGCAAGTAGAGGATACATGAGTTCAAAACCTCTTCCCACCACTCTGTTGCAGTCACTTCTCTCAGTGAAAGAAGTTTCGTCTGGGGCCATCCAGGGTGGAGGATCAGTGCTACCGCTGGCCAGCCTGGTGGTGGGGAAGGTGCAGGGAGCTATCCACCACCCTTTCTTAGTCATGGTCCTTTAGTGACTAAGAACCTACTCCTGTGAAAAGGGCAAGGCTCTATCTGCAACCAGAGTCAGGGCTTGGCTCTGTATGGGGGCAGGGTCAAGTGTTAGGCTGTGACCCCCCACGGCTTTGATTCCTGGGAAGTCACCTAGCCCAGAAAGTAATTGAATCTTTCTCTTAATATTTCCAGCAAACTGATCAAGACTTTTTGAAACTCAGTCCAGAGATCTGAGCTTCTCTACCTCCTAAGGTAGGACAGAAACTCTCATGATACCAGTTTTGATTAGTCCGACTTCCAGTCCTCCTTGCTATTCTCCCTCAAAACACTCCTCTCCCATCCTCTGGTGTCCTCACACAGTTTAATGAGGATCATATAGAAAGTAGACTTTAAAAACATATTAGCACTTCTCAGAGGCTTTTAGCCTTTATAAACTAAGAATTCAAAAAGTATTAAGGAATCAAACTGAAAAAAGCAGGAAAGAACAGGGACATACAAGATGAATTTTTGTATTTTATATTGAGAATAATTCTGATTAACATCTTATTTCATGAGATTCAAGCACTAACCTCCATAAGAAATAGGAAAAACATCTCTGTAGTGTAATAGCATCAGCAAGTAACGTTTACTAAGAACTAATAACTTAGTGAGTTCTGTTGTATGGACTTTCTTTCATTCAATCCTCACCGAGCAGCCCAGTGAGGTAGTTTCTATTATCTCCATTTCACACAGTGCTGAAGACGCCGCAGACTCATGCTCTGGTTTCATTTAAATTAGATCTCAGAGGACAGTTTGTCCTAAAGAGTAAGTCTTACTCTCAGGGTTCAAGAGATAGAGCTCATCTTTCTTTGAGCATTTGCTACATGCCAAGCATAGGCTAAGCAGTTTACAAGCATTATTTTGTTAAATTCTTACATCCATTTGCAAGTATCATTATCCTTTCTTACAGAGACAAGAAAGAAAGTCTCCAGAGTCTAGGCTGCCACGGTGCAGAAGGAGAGGGATTAAAGAAGAGGCTGATAGATATCTTCCTTTATTTATATCTTCATTTTCTTTCAATACACTTTGTAGTTCTGGGATAGAAGAATTACACCTCTTCTGTTCAACTTTTCCCTGTGTCATTCGTATAAGTGTGACACAAATGTTATAATCATTTAAATTTCATGCTCTGTTTGTTTTTGGTACATAGAAATCTAATTGACTTTTATATGTGGACATAGTATCAAGTGACATTGCTAAATTCACTTGTTCATTCTTACAGTTCGCTTTTTATATTTTAGGTGAATCATATGTCATCTATGAATAATAAAAATGGAATCATTCCTTCTCAAAAAGAAAAAGAAAAAGAAAAAGAAGAAGAGGCTGGATCCTTGACTTCTCAACTTCTCACCATGTCACAGAGGAAAAGGCACCAAGGCCCAAGGATAAGACTGGGGAAGTGAAATCTCATACATAGAGTAGCTTCGGCTCTAAGAGTGCATTTGCCCCCTTCTCTGCAGATCTGTCTGGGCAAGTCATGGCTCCTGGAAGCTCCTGGGGATGAGGTGTTCCCAGCATCTGGAGAGGAGGAAAGGCTTCCACCCCACAGGTTCTGGCTCCAAGGAATGAGTGCTTGTGCTTAAACCCGACTTGATCTGCCAGGGCTCTGCAACTTTGCAGGATGGTTGGTCCTGGCAGCCCCGAGCATGTCTGTCCTTCTATGATCCCTCCCTTGGCATCCACTCAGACCACCTCCAGATCCTGCCATGCTGTGGGATAAGACCTGGTGGCAGATCCCTTTCCTACTGAGAGGGGCAGTCATTACTACCCAATGATTGTGGGTACAGAGGGGCTGGAGAGAATGGTGAGGGTTGAGGACAGGGCACAGCTTCCAAACATTTTTTAGAAGAAGAAGGCCAAGATGATTTCCCTGGGGCATGCAGCACCACAGACTGGTGTCAGCTACTCAGCCCTATTCCCTCCCTCTCCAGCACACCCTTCCTGCCTTGCTTCAGCGAGCTCATCCTATAGTCTATGCCAAGTGCTGACTGTGTATTCAGCTGAAGGATGCAGGTTCAGTATCCATCCTAGTTCCTCGGTTCAAGAAGTAGGTTAAAAACAAGATCCACCCACAAACAAGTCCATGCAACATACATACATACACAGGCACGATGGTAGGCAAGTGCTGGAGTGTGTGACGCAGGCCAAGTTCACAGAAAGGATTGATGGAGGTGAGCGGGAAAGCTTCCTTGAAGACCTTTGGAGGGTCTAGCAGGACTAAGATTGAGAATGGCATGAGACAGGTCATTCTTGGAAGGGGGATCTGCATGAGTGAAGGTGAGGACAGAGGCTGGCCCTGGTGAAGGCCTGGCACGGTGGCCCCAGGGCTGGGTGTGCTGAGACCACCAGAGGTGCTGGGTGCAGCCTTCCTGCTCTGGCTGACTCAGTCTTGGAGCCCTGTTTCCCTGACAATATGATAAATACAGAGCCTATAAATCCATCTGCAAACATCCACTCTTCCGGTGCTTTCTCCCTTCCAAGCCAAGGAGCCCAAAGCCATCCCATGGAACGTGAGCCTGGCGGTGCCAAGCACTATGGAGCTGGCTGCAGGCATGAGGACAGGCTTCTGGGCTAACGCTGGCTCTGTCTCCAGGTCACCTCCCTCCAGAGAGCCCAGGCCTGTCTCAGTCTAACCAGCTGCAGGTGAGGGGCAGACAGATGTCCCAGCAGCCACTAGCAGCGGAAACACACTGAAGCCACCAACACACACACACACACACACACACACACACACACACACACACAAACATGCCATCTTTGTCAGAAGGGACCTCCCCATTAGAGGAAATACAGGGGCCATCCATTATGGGAGGTGCCTACTGAAGATACTCATCCCCAGTGTGCCGAGAAGAAACTGTCAAAGGGGGAAAGACACCCTGCAAGCCCTGCTCCTCTCTGAGCATCTGATTCCTTATCTGCAAAATGGGAGACATTCTCCCTGCCCCGATCTCTGCATAGAAGCTGAATGGAATGGAAAAGGATTGGAAGAATAATCTTGGCCTGAGCCAGACCTCTGATTCTCTTCACAGCAAGAGTCAGTCTTTCTGGATAGGTGGACACTTGGACAGGGTTCAGCCCTTGGTATTCAAAGCACAGTCTTGGACCAGAAGCATGGCATGCCCTGGAAGCTTGTCAGAAATGCTGACTCTCGGGCCCTACCCCAGAACTTCTGAATTGGAATCTGTATTTTAACAAGATCGTCAAGTGATCCATTGGCACAGCCAAGTTTGCGAAGTATTATCCTAGTCCATGGAATGTAACCCCTTCATGTTACCAGTGAAGAAGCTGAGACCCAGTAGAAATAAGCCACTTACAGGAGGCTACACAGTAAGTAAGTGGTAGACATGGGTCCAAGCAGCAGTGCAGTGCAAAGGAAGAATCACAGGCCCTGAAATCAGAGCTACTTAGGTTCAAATCCTGCCTCTGCCATATGCTTTGTGGTCTGGGAAGAAAGCTAACCAATTTTTCTGAACGTTGGTTTTGCCACCGGTAAAATGGGTATAATAACAGCTATCTTAGGATTACAGTGAGGATTAAAATGAGACGATGCATCGGATGCCTTGCACTGCATGCATCTCATGTTTGGTGTTCACAAGTTTTGCCTCCAGCTACACCCCACAACCCCTAAGTTCCACAACCCATGATTATTGGGCCTAACAACCTATGAAAAGACAGCTTTTCTGCCTCCAACGATGCAGACACAGTTGCTGAGCTGAGAAGGGAAAGGATAGGCAGATATAGCAAGGCTCTTAAAGTCTAGACTGACTCATCCTTTAAACTCTGAAGCGTTCCCAGTCCACTCCTCTAGCAAAAAGTCAATCTGTAAACGTCATCAGTTAGTGTGGCGCCTTAGTGTACTAGTACATAGCTCATGCTCAGGAAGGTTGACGAATGCAGCACTGAAGGGTCCCTCAGGCCTCACTCTGAGCTTTGCAGGCTCACATCCCTCATTTTCATGTGCCTGGATTCTGGTCATCCTTCAAGGCCCAACACAAACATCCTGCCCTTCGCAAATTCATGACTAGATCCCCCTGTTGGAACCAGCCTCCCAGGTAAAACCCTGAGTGCTTCAACATAACTTACAAGGCTATCTACCTCCCAGCCTCACATTTTGACTCTAGACTAGACAATTTGCAGCTCTCTGGGCACAGACACCTCTTGCCTCGAGGCCTTTGCACATGCTATTCCCTTTATCTGCAACACTCTTCCCATAAAGCCCCCTCTATCTAAATCCTACCCAGCCTTTATGTTTCAGCCTAGATGTTAATTGAGACATACATTTTTCCTGCAGAACCAGGACAGGACGAGGCAAGCAAGGCACCTGGAGCACAGAATGTACAGAGGCCTTGGGCCTCATGTGCCGATGCTGCACTCGTGTGAGAGAGCGTCTCCTTAAATTCTGAGTTCTAGGTGCCTCCTTTGCCTCTCCCTGGTCCTCTGAATGTCTCCTTGAATCCCCTGCTATTTTAGGGTCCCTGCTCTGTGCCATCCCCTGGTCACATTCTTTACTTAAGAGGACTGTGAATGCCTGAGTGCTTATCAGTCCCCTCTCTGAACTGTAAGCTCCAAAGCCAGAATACTTCTGCCTTGCTCCCCATTTCACTCCCCGAGGCTGGCACAGGGCAGACATTGAATTAGTACTTGTTAGATGTGTGTAAAAGTTTGATCTCCCTCCTCCTGTGCTCTCAAATCCCATGGAAGGACCCAGTTTCCCAGTACCTGTCAGTCTCTGCCTTCTGCTCCACAAAACTGTCCTCATCTGGCTGGATGGCACTCCCAGCGGCCAGCCTTCACATGCCCAGAACCCAGCCTGGGACCTGGCAGAGAATGGGTGCTCATGTGCATTTGCTGGATGGGGTTAGCACTGGAGGAATGCTGTAACGGTGGGCATTGCAGGTTGCCCAGACCAAACCCGGTGTGGACAGCTCCAGCAACATCCTCATCTCCCTCCTCACCTCCAAGCTCTCCCTGCCCAGCTCCTCTTTCACCAAATGGGCCTGCCAGAAGCATCTGTCTCTAGCTCCCTGTCCTGAGCCAAATGCCCTTTCCCAGCGCTGCACGGCCCTGCTCTGGTATGAAAAGAGGTGGTTATTGTACATACCTGACTCCCTACTCCTCCCACCACCCCACTCCACATATATGCCAACTCTACTGGAATATGCCATGAGATCAACTCTTCATCATCTTCAGTTCCCCAGCAGCCAGCCAGGGAGGTGCCCAGTTCTGGAGTGGAGGTGCCCAGTTCCGGAGTAGAGGCTGGGCTGAACAGCACACCCTTTCCCTCCTCCCTGCCAGAGGCAGATCCTGAGCCACGGTCAGCTAAGGTTTAGGGTCCAATTTCCTGGATGCCTTTCAGTGTCTAACAGGAGATGCCAGAGAAGAGAAAGACCAGGAGGCCAGGTGATTTATGAGGGGAGTCTTGGCTTTGACAAAGCTTTAGCTCCAGAGATTAATGCAGGCGAAAGCAGAGTGCACGGCCCCTTCCTAAGGGATGTTGGGGTTTCTCTGGGCATCTGCATCGGGATCTCTGTGGATAGTGCTGAGCTCTTGGTTGACTCCAGCTACTCCTCAGTGCCACATCCCGGAGCAGAACAAGGGCCCTGGTGGCTTAAGAAGAGGAGAGAGAGGAGCCATGAGTCAGCAAGTCAACCAGGCCTGCTCTGCCTGCCCTCCTCCCCACCACTGTCCTGCAGAGGCTTCAAAAGACAGCAGGAGCCTCAGGACTGGCTGTGTGACAGGAGACACACACATACCCTGGCTTACAGTTGGCAACATACAGTGGAGAAAAATTTTCCCTTCATCACCTGGTCTATTCTCCCAGCATCCCTCATCCGGAGAAAGAACATCTCAAGCCTGCAAGTCACACAAGTCCTCTCTCCCTCCCAGTGGCCTTCATCTCCAGTGCCCTCCATGGTTAGAACATGCTCATGTCCCTCACTTTAGAGACAGGCAGACTGAGGCCCAGAAAGGAAAACAGACTGTCCCAGGGTCTCACCAGCAGCTTATGAGCAGAGCTGTGACTCAACCCCACAGCTGCTGATTCTCCCCTGGTGCTCCCAAAGACTACTCCCTCCTGATGGCAGCAATGCAAAGACCGTGGCCACCTTCAATCTGTAACACTCGTGTTCCAGCATGTGGGCTTCTGCTTACTTTATATATCCTGTATTGTTCACCAGAATATGGGCTCTGTGAGGGCTGAGACCTTTTCTGTCTTATCTACTGCTCCATCTCCAGCACCTAAAACAGTGCCTGGCACATAAGAGAGATGAGAACAAATGGGTGAAGGAATAAATGAAATGAGTTAACGAATGAATGGTTATGTGTAGAACAAGCCACTTGTCTTGTACAGGCTTTAGGATTCCTTCTTTTTTTAAAAAATGGAGGTGATTATTCTTGCTTCGGCTTTGGAGGCCTAGGTTGTTCTAGAGCAGGAAGAACTTTAGAGAGCTGCTAATGCAACCCCATGAAGGCGTGGCCAGATCTTTCCCTTTTCCCCACCAGCAGTCAAGCCCCACCTTATGTTTTCTCCACCTGGACAGGTGTGCTGAGAAGACCGTTGGCAGGGGGTCTATGTCCCCACTCCTCAGATCTTGGTGGGTTCTGTGATGACTTGGACTAAGACATCAGGCAGAAGTGATGCTGTGCCTGTTTTCTGGCCCACAACTCAATAACACTGGCCACTCCCACTTCCTGTCTCCTGGCATACACACATGGGTTCCTGAGGTGCCATGTGAGAAGTCCAACCATGCTTCTGGAGACACCACGTGGGGAGGGCAAGTATCGCAGCTGCCATCTCCCAGCCACAGCTGCCTTCTAGAGGGAGCCTCCAGAACTCATCACGCCAGCCCAGCTGCCCACCGAATACCCCAGTGAACTCTCAGGACACCACACACAGCAGAGTGGCCCAGCTGCTTCCTGCCCAAGTTCTGATCCCACAGATAAGGAGCACAACAAAAGGACTGTGAAGCCTCTAGGTCAGGGTGGTTTGTCATGTGGCTATAGATAACCCCAAATCCAAATAGTGGCAAGTGCTGTGAGGGAAATAAAGCAGCAGAAAGGGATAAAGGGTGACAGGGCTGTACCTCTCTGAGAATATGATGTTTCATTAGAGGACTTCACAGAGGGTTTGGGGCCTGAATCACTCACTGAGATGAAGTCTTGGTGGGGGAGGAGTTTGGGAGGTGCAGGAAGGGTACCTGAAATCAAGAGTTCTTTTATGAACATGTTAAATTTAAGATGCATGGTGCACATCCAAGAAGAGTTGCAGAGTAAACACTTGGAGACTAGTCTAGAGTTCCAGGGTAGAGACTCCTCCAATTCTAAGACCTCTACATGCATCCGTGATGTAAATGATGGCATCAGCGGAGTGCCAACATGGCTTCAAGGCCATGGAGCTGGGTGGGATTCCCTGGAGTATAGCTAGAACACGTGCACCAAGAAGAGGACCAAATGGTTGACCAATGGATTGACCAAAAGTGGGGGCAAAGCAGAAGTGAGGATAAAATAGTGATGAGGATTGGGCTGAGAAGACAATGGAAGGCAGTGAGGATGGATAGTCAGTGGAGGAGCTGAGTTACAATGGGAAGCTGAGAAATAAGGCAGGAGCTGAGGAGCGATGTGAAGTCAAGGGAGTTGTTTCCAGATGGGAGATCCTATAGCACGTGTGTCTCCTGAGTGATCAGGAAGGAGTGGGAGACTCATGCAGGGAGAGAAGGGATCAGCAAGGGAGCAAACATTCCTGCAACTGGAGAAGGAACTTGTGATCAAGGAACAAGTGAACAAGTGGGTGTAATTCATCCACAAGAACAGCCATAACATGGCAGAGTCTTGGGTTCTCAAAGAGGAGAGACAACAGGTGACAGTCCCAGCCCCACTATATAATGGCTGGTTGACTCTGCACAAGTCACTGCTTCCACATCTGGACATATGGATTAATGATCCGTATCTCACAGGGCTGTCAGGAGGATCATACATGCTAAGAGCTGTCAAGTGACTAGCTTCAAGAACCAGTGGCTCTTACAGCAGTTGATACCGGGGTTCTCGGTCCCGGAACATGGCTTGGGTCATGCAGCAAACCTCTTTGAGTCTGAGCTTTGTGGTTCAGCACCAGCAAGAGCCACGGACATGAGTGGCTATGAGCAACCCAGGAGTTGCACCCACTCTCCCACCTCCTTGGGGTTCAGAGCCCTCCTTGAGCCCCCATCTCTTGTTCTTTACCTTGCACTTTGTGCTTTAGCAGCAGAGTTCCTGATAGTCTCACATATGTACACACCACAATTACTCAGCTTTATATCTCTAGGAACGCTCTCCTCTGTGCTGTGCTACCTAGAACGTCATTCTCCACTTTGAGTTGAGACAATCCCCTGCAGGGAACCTTCTCTGACTCCCTCCAGTCCTGTGTCGGTGCCCTTGCACTGGGGCTAGCCTCTTGCATACATTGCCTTCTTGGTACACTGTGTGACCCTGGAGAGACAGAGCAGAGCTCCAATCATCTTTGCAACTCCAGGGCTTGGCCCAAAGGGCATCTCCTGGACCAAACTTTTCCCAGGTAACAGATGAAACAGAGGGATAGACAGCACTGTCCAACAGAACCTTATGCAACAACAGAAATGTTCTGTGTCTGTGCTTTTCAATACAGTGAGCACTCAACTGCTGTGCCAGTGCGATTGAGAAATGGAATTTTTAATTTAATTTCGTTTAGGTTCAAATAGTCACAGATGGATTAGGATTGTTATATTAGACAGCACAAGTTGGAGAACAGAAAGAAGGGGTCGGGGAAAAGCTGATGTTATTAAACACTTAGTACACACTAGGCTTTCGACACTGTATATTAATTTTTACAACAATTCTGTGAGATGGCAAGCACTATTTTCCCATTTTAGACAAGAAAGTTGAACCTCAAAGTGAGGCAGTGACTTGCTGTGAGCCGTCCGCTTGGAGACTGCACAGCAGGTTCCTGATTCCCCGGGTTCTGTTTCCTCGTGCCACACTAGGCTGACCCCACACCTATGCAGGGCCTGGCCCTGGAGGTGCTTTGTGAAGGAGTCCTCCCCATTCCCACGCCCCCTCCCACAGTCCCCAGGCACACAGGTCAGGCCCACAGCCCTGTCCTAGCTGGCAAGGCGCATTCTTCTGGCACTGCTGCTGCACCATGCAGACGTCTGGGGGCACAGCCTGAGTGTGGTAAGGCAGGAGGCCCTGGCTGCCAGCAGGAGGGGCAGGCGCGGCCCAGAGCCTGCTAGCATTCTGCTCCTTGGATCTCCCCTCGCGTGAGCAGCTTTGGGGAGTTCTTTCGGTGCTGTTGTAATTTATTGTTTCTGCTCTAATGATTGCTCCATGTCTGATTATAAATGCCTTCTGGCTGGGGGCCCAGACTCAGAAAATTCCCATGATCTGCTTCCAGAGCTGATGGAACCATAAACGGGACTCATGTCTCTGTTTCGTCATCAGCCACATTTAAAAGGGAGGAGGATCCAAGGCCAGACACAGGGCTCAGAGTGGGGATGTAACAGGAGGAATCTGGTGACCCGGAATTCCCATCGGAGCCCCAGAAGGGCATCTCCTGGGCCCTGGAGAACCTTCAAGGTGGCGTGCTAAAGAGCCTGCTCCCCTCCTCTCAAAATACAAGGCAGAGTCCCAGTTGGAGTGAAAGGGACCCACAAAGAACTGTCTAACCCTGCTAATGCCCTCCGTTTATCCACCTGGAAAATTCCTACTCACACCTCAGGAGGCAGCTTTGGTATCCTGCAAGAATGCTGCTCTGACACCCGCAGCCTCCTCCTCACAGGTGGGCAAGTAGACTCTGCTCCCTGTAAGTCTCTTCTAGCATGACACCCCATAATCATAATTACACCTACCATTTATTGAGGCTCTCCTCTCTGCCAGGCAACATGTACCTTATCTATTTTTCACCTCCTCCCTGGGAGAAAGGCACTGTCCTTGTCCACATTTGACAAGACTAGGGAACAAAAAAGCTCAGGGAGGTTAAGGGAGTTGCTTAAGTTCAAACAACTGTCAAATGATGAAGCTGGACTTAAATTCAGAAGCTTCCAACTCAAGATTGAAGCCTTACACTATGTGTGTTCGCACCTGTCGCCACTATTGCAACAGGCTGTTTCGTCTCTTGCTTCATTAAAATAGAGCTTCTGGGGACATATCTGACCTCAGTAAGAGGGGTGCTCAGGAAATGGCCACTGAGCAAATTCCACATAAAGAAAGTCCTAGTGCTGTGAGTGGGTAATGAAATCAGGGCACTTATTACTGCCCTGCTACAGGATATTTAAGTGGACCCACAAAAGCCCTGGGCAAATGCTTGAATGAGCAAGTAAGATAAGATTGCAGAAAAAACTGCTACATCTCAACTGAGGCTGAAAGTCCTGAATTTTCTAGGTTTGTCCTCATTTTAAATACCATATCTTATTAGTTCCTTATGTCACCAGAATGACCTAGAAACCCCAATATTTATATATCTAAACTGTATCTTTCATATGATATTTCATGCCCAGAAGAGGCATCTCCAAGGTCCCACTATGTCTTGTAATTTAGGATTCGGGAAATAAAGCCACAGAAAAAAAGAGCATCAACTTTAGAGGCAGGCAGACCATGCTCAAATTCCGATTTTGCTTTTCATTAGCTGTGCAATCTTGGACATACTGTTTTCCTTCCCTGAGTCTCAAATGCAAAAATGGAGTTAAGAGCTGCTGCCTTGCAGGGCTGTTAAGAGTAGTAAACAGAAGAATGTATGGGAAAGCACCCAGAATGGCACCTGGCACACAGGAAGGACTCAGGACTGTGAGGTCTCTCCTCTCTCTCAGGTGAGGTCAGGCAAGAGAGCCATTCTTCGCAACAGACTCAGCTGAATGCAGAGGGTGTGATGTACTGGTGGACCAATGATCAAAGAGAAAAGATTGGCTTGCTTGGGGCTCAGGTCATGAATTGGATGCGTCATCATTTATAGACTCACAATGAGTGTGGATGAAAAAACAGGCCACCCTAAGAGCAGCCCTAGATTAGCGCAGAGGGAAATAGATGGGTAAAATCTTGCCTTACTCCCAGCTAGGAGTTCACAGTGTGGTAGAGTAGAAAAGCAGTAGGAAAGGTGAACAGAGGACCCAGCAGGTATGAGGGTAAAGGGCAGACAGACAGCGAGGAGCTCTACTAGGCCTGGAGATGTCAGGGGAGGCTTGTGGAAGAGCTGAGTCTTAAGGAAGGGATAGAATTTCGGTGAAAGAGTATATTCAGTTACAGAGGGGTGCTATACAGACAAAAGATAAGGCATAAAAAGGATAAGAATTTTTAAAAAGTAGTTTGCTGTTATATTTTGGGTTTTGGAGGAAGCTCAAAAAGTCTATTGCACTCTACTTGTTGTCAAAGATATTCTGTTTCCTCAACTTATGAGCTGCGTGATCTTGACCAAGTTAATTATTCAGTGCTTCAGTTTTCTCATCTGTAGAATAAGTATAACAGTACTTGCCACATTGGAATGTCCTGTGGAATAAATATGTGGAAACCGTTTACAACACATTGGTTAATAAATAAGTCATCATCACCACCACCACCACTACCATCACCATCACCATCATCACTACCATTATCATCATGATCATCGCCATCACCATTATCATCACCACCACCACTATCATGATCACCATCACCACCACTACCACCTTCATCATCATCATCATCGTTACCATCACCATCATGATCCTCATCATCACCACCACATCACCATCACTGCCGCCACTATCATGATCATCACCATCACCATCACCACCATCACCATCATCATCATCACCACCTTCCTGATCATCATCATCATCATTACCATCACCATCATGATCCTCATCATCACCACCACTACCTTCACCATCATCACCACCACTATCATGATCATCACCATCACCATCACCATCATCATCACCACCACCACTATCATGATCATCACAATCACCACCACCACCATCACCATCATCACCACCACCACCTTCATCATCATCATCGTTACCATCACCATCATGATCCTCATCACCACCACCATCATGATCATCACCGTCATTACCATCATCACTACCACTGTCATTATCATCACCACCACTGTCACTATCATCAGTGTCATTATCATCACTATCATCATCATCATTATTACAAATGAGAAAACAGAGGTCCAGAAAATGGAAGAGGTTTGTCCAGGGTGACTTAGAGTGTTAAAGGTAGGCCCTTTTCCTTTTCTAATGTGCAAAGAATTTTTAGAGGGGAAAAAAAAACAATCTTCCTGTCACAGGTAAGAGCCCCAAGATCCTTGATAAAGGAGCACGGTTCATGGAGATGATGCCACTCAATGTTTAGATGAAGGTATTGTCTCTTAAGGTCAATCATTCTGCCTCCTGCCCTACTGATGCCAACTGTCCTTCAGCTCACACCACCTGCAGCTAAGGACAGAGGGGAACATTCCAACCCAGATACCCAGGGAGAGGAACCCAAATACTCCAGACTCAGTGAAGGGTTGAAGCAGGGGTAGTGCACACATCTGTCATGACTTCCTTGTTCCAAGAGGAAATGGGAAAAACTCCTAGCTCCCCCTCAATCCGGCAGTGGTCTCCAACAATATTATCATTCTCCAGTTCTACTACTCATGGTATATTTTGCCAGCCACAAATGGGGCCTAAATTATATATTGTCGTCACCAAACCTCTGGGACAGGCCCACAGAATAAGGCTTGAGGGAAATTAGATGAGGCCAAAGGGAACTCAGGCCTGAAAGAGACAAGAAAATAGAAAGGGATGTGCAGTCCATTAGCAGGACCCTTCTCTCTTATCAGTGTTATATATGAGTGGAGTTCAATGCTGCAGGCACAGAGAGGGCACAGAAGGTAGAGGAGAGAAGAGCAGAGAGGCCAGTCAAGAGTAAACTCAGGACGAACGAGTCAAAACACCAATGGTTATTTTAGTCCCAGCTCTGTCTGTCTCTGGAGCATGACCGTCCGCAGACCGTTTCACCTGTCCATCTGTTTTTCTGAAAACTATGGTCCCTTCTAACCCAAATCCTGGGCTAAACATAGTGGTGGACAGGGAGGTAGGGAGCAGTGGTAGAAGGCATCTGCTCCAATCTGTCATCTTTTTGGAACCATTAGCCACTGGGAAAATGCATCTCTCTCCTTTGCTTTGATAATAGGGCATATTCCATGACTCTACCTTACTAACAGCTGGAGGCACCTCAGAGGAATTCTCCTCTCCGGGATTGAGTCTGGGAAATGGAGCAGAGAGATCTCCCACTTTCCTTTCACTGGAATCCTGTGTCCCTGTCTAAAATACGGTGTTGGACTGGATTCAGTTCAACTGTAGCAGGAAGCACAAAACATTTGAGACCTGTGGGGTGAAGACAATGTGCATAGCCGGAGAGAAGGTCCTGGCTGAACCCTAGGGTACTCATTTCTTCTGGAAGCAGGGATTTGAGATAGTTTCTTGGCAGGAGAAAGATAAGAGGTTGGCTTTAATGGGTTCCGAATCCCATAGGCAGAAAAGTAAGAGTGTGGACATGAGACAGAGAGAGAGACGGAGATAGAGAGAGGCAGACAGACACAGGGTGTGAATTAGGAGGAAGAAACAGCTTAGGGAAAGACCCGGGGCAAGCAGGAAAGAGGTTTCCAGGCTTAGGTGCCTGCAGGAAACAGTGCTGAGGAAGAGAACAAGGATCACGAAGATCACATGATGAAGAGCCTTAAATTCCTAATGCCCCCCACCCCAGGATTCGGTAATTATCATTAATTAGTAAGTTCCACTTTCAATAGGGTATGGAGGCAGAAGACGGAATTGAAAGCGCAGGCAGAGGATTTTGAAAGTTTTTGGAGTCAAAGTCCAATAAAAGCCAACATGACAATGAAGAGAAGACATTCAGTGAGCAGGCTGGTGCACACACACCAGGATACCAGGACGGCTGCTGCGATTTAAGTTAGAGAAGTTCTACTTCACATTTTATCATAAAATGGTAAGAAGATTTTGAATGATAGCAGTAGTAATACTAAGAATAAAATAAGGTAGCAATGAAGAATGCCGATGAGAGCTTACAGTTATGCAGGACTGCTGTTGGCCAGGTGCTGTGTTCTCTGTTCTTTCTGGGCTCTCTCTTAGGCCTCTCAACAGCCCTTTGAGTCAGGGACACTGTAATCCCCTGGACAGATAAACATTACAGGAGCTTGGAGACATGGAGTTACTTGCCCTAAGTCGCCCAGCTCATGATAAGCTGGGCTGGGAGTCTAACTCTGATATTAACCACAAGATTATTTCAGTGTCACTGTTACAGACAGGAAAACTGCAGCTTCCAGAGGAGAAGTGACTTACTCAAGGTCACACAATGAGTCCTCCTTTCCAAGTCCTTCATTCAAACCTCAACTCAGAGCTTTCTAGGTACCAAGCTCTGTCTAGCTCAGGCCTCTGGTAACTTCTGGACTATTCCATAGCCTCCTCACCCGCCTTCCTGCCTCTGGCCTCTCCTTTCTAGTCCACCTCCCTCCCACACTGCCTCCAGAGTGGTCCTTCTGAGATCCAAGCAAACCTTGCAGAGCTCCCAATGCCCCAGGAAACACTCTGTCATGGAAGGCCCTTCGCAATCTGGTCCCAACCTAATTTCCCAGTCTCCCATCCCCCACCGTCCTTGATGCACCCTTTATCAAGCTTCTCCCTGGCCCTGATCACCATGTGGTTTCCCACAGGGACTCTGCGTACACCGTCTGCTCTGCTGTTTACAGTCCCCTTAGACCTCTTCTCTGCCTTATCTACAAACTGACTGCTCAAGATGCAGCACTGGCCAACCTCCCCTGGCTCCAGGTAGAATGGATGATGCTTCTGGCACCCAGTGCCCTGTAGGAGTCTCATGTGGCAGGATCACCCTCCCTGCTCCACAGGGAGCTGGGTAGTTACCTGTCTCCACCATCAGACTGTGAGCATCTCAAAAACAAGTCACCATGTCTGATGACGGCAATGATAGAATTTGTTGGGGTGTACTATGGACAGGGACTATTACTATCTAATACTTGAGAAAACTGAGGCATAGAGACACAGGAATGGCCCAGGTCCACTTGGGACTTGGAGTCACTCTAGGAATGATTAGGCTGGGGCTGGTGCAGAAGTCACGTGCCTGCCTGCTGTCACCACTGCCTCCTGGAGAGCTCTGGATGTGGCAGATGTGACTACATGTTCCGTCTCATGAACGGAAGGACCTCACTGGCGTCCTGAGCCCCACTGCAGGGCTCTGTCCCCATCGGCCAGACAGGCTTCCTGGTCAGGACCTTGCCATCCAGCCTAGACACGAGGCATCTCCTAAAGTCCAATAAAACCCAGGCGCAGAGGCAGGATGTAGGAACAAATTAGGCTTCAGTCAGAGAGAAATAAAGGCAGCAGTGTGGGGGGAATCTCGAGGGCATGGCAGTCCAGGAATCCAGAGGGGAAAATGCCCATAATGGCATATTTTCCAGCAGTGAAAAACATTAAGACCCACTTCAGAAATGTGGTTCTCACCACAGCTATTCCTGGACTCCGGCCCAGAAGAGCAGTAGGGCCATGTGAATGACACTCTCCACCCACACTGACCCACTCCCGGCTGGTCTCCATCCCAAAACATCTTGTGCTTCTTCTGTGCAGGCTTCCCAGACTTAACCCTCCTCCCTGCTCTCTGTGGCCAGAGGATGCCAGAGAAGAGCAGCACCTCTGAGACTCTCACCCTGGCTACTCCTCATCCCATCTCAGAAAGACCAAGCAGAGGAGAGGGGACCTACTCAGGGTCCCAGAACCTCAGTGGTAGAGCCAAGGTGAACACCAAGGTCTTTAGAGTAGAAGTCCCCAAGCTTCCGCTGGCCACACTGTGTCTCGTTACCCTCCCCCGCCACCAGCCCCATCCCGATAAGCACACACACCCATGCACACCCATACACATGTATACACATGAATATACACATAAACACAAGTGTACGCACACACTTGCAGACATACATGTACACATATTTACACATACTTGCTCACACAAACACATGGATGTGTGCCCACTTACACACACAAATGCACCTGGTTCAAGAAAAACTGAACTACATTGAGAACCGGGAGAACTGCCTTCCAATTGACCTGGCCACTGCATGGCTATGTGAACCTGGCTATGTCATTTCACAGCCTCAGTTCTCCAGGTATAAGCCAGGCTAGTGATCCCCCTTGCCTACCTTTTCAGGCTGTCTGTTACACGGCTAAAAGGAGAGAAGGCGTGGGAAGGTACTGACTGAGGAGCTATGCTGACTTGCCTCTGTCTCCCTGGAAGCTGATGGCTTGGCAGCTGTGAGGCCCAGCCACTTGGGTTTGAGTTCCTTCTCTGCTACATACTATCTGCATGACCCTGGGCAAGTAACTGCATCTTTCTGTGCCTCAGTTTCCTTATCTGCAAAAAATGAATAATCACAGAACTTAGCCACCCGCTTTTCGTGTGAGGATTCAATGAATTAATACTTGTGAAGTTCTTGGAACAATGCCTGGACTATTATAAGTGTCCAATAAACGTCAGTCCATGGAATGCCATTGTTATGTTAATACTTATTAGCTTAGTTTTGCCTGGTGCAACACAGGAGTTCAATAAACGCTTGTCTAATGAAGGACTAAATGCTACTGGAAGAGGAGGGTGATGAATCAGATTTACTCCCACCTGGTACTGGCAGTAAATCCGATTGCATTACAGTCTCTCTGAGCTGGGTTTTGTCTTCTTCTTCCCTCTTTTGTTCTCAGACTCCCTGACTCACCAGGGACACCAAGAGTCCCCAGTACCCCATTCAGGATGTCATATTCTCCACCTACAGGTGAGCAAAAGCCTCCTGCTCTTTTTGGAGAATAAGCATGGCAGTTCCTTGGCTCACCAGCCCAGAGCACTTAAGAGCAGAGCAGGGCCAGAGTGGGAGGGGCCAGGAGGGGCTGAGTCGGGGTAAAGGGGCCGATCAAGGGAGGCAGTGGCTCCGTAGCTGAGGTGTCTATACATTTGCAGTGTCCTGCTCCAGCAATCAGCAAGCACTACTCCAGGCCATGTAGGGCTCAGGCGCTCTGCTGTTCCTCTGCATGACTCAAAGGAGCTGTGGCTGCTGCTGGAATGACACTCTCAGGACATCCCTCACCACCCACCTAGTGCCCTCCTGAACAGAAGAATCTCCTGGATCCTGGGTTTGGATCAAATAATGATGACTACCGCAACAACAATAATCTTAATGATAATCATTTTTGCCTATTTCCCAGGTTCCAGACAGGCATTACTTTAAACTCTTCGTGCATATTAATTCATTTGATGCTTATAACAACCTAGGAGGCAGGCACTATTATTACAGTTATTTTATGGAAGAAGTAATGGAAGCAGAGGAGGTTAAGGAACTTGCTCTGCACAGGAAGACTGGTAGGGGGCCGAGCTGGGATTTGAATGAGGCTGGCAATGTGAGAGCTCATGATTCTTACTTGCTATACCCAGGCATTCACTGATTCATCATTTTGAAGTATTTTAGAGTTGTTACTGGATGTTTCTTTTCCTTTTTGAAAACCTAAATCCAAAGGTACTTGACTCCTAAAGAAGAGCGCAGGCTTTGAAGTCAGGGGACAGTGAGTTCAAAGTCCAATCATTTGGTTATTCTGAGCCTTTAGGAAAATTTCTTCCTCTCTCTGAGCCTTGGTTCCCCAATTTAAGAATCAGGATTCAGTGAGGACAACCATACACAATCCCCACTCAAGGACGTGGCACATGACTGGTGTTTTAATCCACGTTAGTGTCCTCCCACTTTTGGCAAGAAATTTCACGTGTGCGTGAAAGACGCCACTGTTCTCCCACAGGTGAAAGTTATAAAGTGATTATTGAGCATCTATTTCCCATTGTTACAAGTCAGTATTGTGCACTTTCAGCCCTCATAGAGAAAGAAGGTGGAAAAAAGCACAAATCATCTCAAACAAAAAACATGCAAGTTCATTTCATTGGTTCTAGACCATGATGCAGGACCTTAGTTCCACAAAGAGTCCAAGTTTTTATCACAGTTGGGGAAACGGAGGTCCAGTCACACATTCAGCTACTGGCAGAGACACCCCCACCCATGCTAGAACTTAGTCTCCTAATTCCAGCCTGTTGTGCTGCCGCCCCAAGAGGCATGCACATTTGCAACCTGTCTCAAAAAAGCAAGGCAAAACAAACAAAACAAAAACACAACGTAGAAAATGTCACTGTCTCTCTCTTTTCCAACTCTACCTGAGATGCATCCAGGCAGAAAACACACACACACACAGAACACAATGAAAAGAAACATCAGCTACAATTGATGAGATATGCCATTAAATAGAATTTACTGGAACTCAACCATGAACATTTACCATACACCCTATAGCCTGCCAGGCCCTGTGGTTGTTGCTTTACACACATTATGTCTTCTAATCAATGCTGACAATAGTCATATGAGATTCAGTCAGATACTCAACTAATCATTTCTGCAACCTAATATATGCTATGCACTGTCATGGGCAATGACCAGGGCCAGGGGCCATCAAGGGAGGCTTTCCAGACCTGAGGCTTGTCAAAGCCTTAAGGGAGGAAGCTTCCTGGAAAATAAAAGATGATGCTCCATGACACAGGATGCATGAGCTCAGAAATGGAGAGGCCACAGGACATGAAATTTTCAGGGGTGTGGAGAAAGTGGGCAGGGGGAATGGCAGAGTAGGATCCAGCTAGGTCCTAGGAAAAGAGGGTAACCTTGGCACTGAGCTATGACTGCTGGGAACTCTCAAGAAATACTCGTTGAATGAATAAATAAATGTATGAATTCAGAGCCAGTGGAGAATAAAGTAAAGACCAATGGGAAAAAAATGAAATAATCATGGGAAGTGCCTCAGGGAACAGAAGTCAAGACAGAGTCAGAGGTGCAAGCCATTCACTGGGAGTAATGCTGACGAAAGGCAAAGGACAGAAGCAGCACAAGCATGCAAGGAAAACACTGACCGGAACGCAGGCCAGACGTGGTGGAGAAAGCAAGTGGAGGAAGGAAGAAAGACCAGGTAGGAGGTGCTGCAGACTGAAGCCCCTCTGAACATGTCTCAGCCTGCCCAACAGGAAACTCCAGTGCAAAAATTGTCCATACAGGAGGAGTTTGGACAGAAATGGCCAGGCTTGAGTGTTAGCTGGAAGTCTGCCCGTTCTCTGTACTCCCTGGCAGCAGACGCTCTGAAAGCAGATGTAAGCAGCTCACGGACATGGCTACCACAATAGAAGATGTGATAAGTAGGCTGATTCCAGAACACCAAGGAGGAAATAGCCCACTCTGCCCTGGGCGAACTTCCCAGTAGGGAACATCTCAGAGAAGATTTGAAGGTTGAGAAGAACACTCATCAGATAGAAAAACAGGGACTAGAATTCTTGGAGTAGAAAATACACCTCCAAAGGCACTGATGTGGGGACAAGTCTGACATGTGCAGTAGGACAAGTAGTTCAGTGATTCTGGAGCTTAGGAAGGGCTGGGGAGGCTGGGGGACGGGGAACAGACCTCGGAGGGCTGTGTAAGCCATGGGACGGATTAAGACTTCATAGCCCAGGAAACGGGGAGCCTGTGAAAGAAGGAGTTGTGTGTGCATTTCCGTTTTAGATCTCGGTAGCAGCATGGGGAGACAGGTGACAGGGCAGGAAGGCGGGGAAGCAATGTCGCCATGTTCCAGGGAGAGGATGAGACCCCGGGTACATCTTGGATTAGACGTGGATGTAGCCGTAGCCCTGAAACTAGTCTGAGGGAAAGAGGCTTAGGTTAGGATTTTACGAGGTCCAACAAACACTAGCATGCTTTCTGCCTGTGTTATGGGCCTTAAAGCTTTACTAACCTGCTCTCAGAACTTTCATTACTTTCATTATTAAAAAATAATTTACATAAAATAAATGCACCTTTTTTGGTGTATAGTTCTGTGAGTTTGATGAACATGTACAGTCATGTAACAACTCGAATTGATATATAAAACAGTTTCAACACCCCAAAGAATTCCTGTGTCCCTCTCTAGTAACCCGCTGTCCTCCCCAGCCCCTGACGATGATGTTTTCTGTCTCTACAGTTTTTCCTTTTCCAGAATGTCATCTAAGTGAATCATATCGTGTGCAGCTTTCTGAGTCTGGCTTCTTTTCCTTCAGCATCATGCCTTTGAGATTCACCAGTGTTGGGCCTGTATCAGTAGCTTTTTCCCTTTTATTGCTGAGCAGTATTTCGTTATTTGGATATACCACAGTGTGTTTTATCAACTCCCCAGTTTAGGGATATTTGGGTTGTTTAAATTGGGGGTAGTTTCAAAGAAAGCCACTATAAACATTTCTGTGTGAACAGAGGTTTTGATTTCACTTGGTTAAATCCCTACGAGTGGGATTTCTGGATGTGGTAAGTGTATGTTTAACTTTATAAAAACCGCAAAACTGTTTTCCAGAGTGGTTGCACCATTTTGCATTCCCAGCTGCAATGTATGAGATTTGTAATAGCTCCTTAATCTCAACACTTGCTATGATCAGTTTTAATTGTAGCCACTGGAGGAAGTGTGCTATAGTACCCCACAGTAATTTTAATTTGTATTTTTTTTCTAATGACTAAAAATGTTAAGCATCGTATTATGGGTACTTACTTGCCATTCGTATATCTTCCTTTGAGGTGTTCAAATCTTTTGCTCATTTAAAAAAAATTGTATTTGTTTTCTTATCATTTAGTTTGAGCATTCTTTATATAGTCTAAAGATAAGTTCTCTATCAGATACGTAATTTGCTTTGTCTCTGATTTAGGGGAAAGTATTCCATTTTCACCATTCTATGTGATGTTGTAAATGTTCTTTATCATATTTGTAAATGTTCTTTATCAGATAAACAAAGTCCTCTTCCAGTCCTAGTATACTGAGAGTTTTTATCATGAGCAATACTGAATTTTGTTAAAGGCTTTTTCTGCATCTAATGAAATGATTATATGGGTTTTTCTCATTTAGTCTGCTGATTTAGGAAATTACATGGATTGATTTTTTAACATTAACCCAGCCTTGTATTCCCAGGATAATTCCTGGGTAATAATGTATTATCCTTTTTATATTTTGCTGGATTTGATTGACTAATAATTTGGTTGAGAGTTTTTGCATCCATTTCATGACACAGGGGGTTTTGGTCTATAGTTCTCTTGTAAAGTCTGGGTCTTGTTCTGTATCAGGGTAGTGCTGGCCTTTTAAAGTTGGGAAGTGAGACAGGAAGTATTCCCTCCTCTTCCCTCTCAAAATTTTATATTTTGTCCTTTCACTTCTCTTCATAGTCTTTTCCATCTGTGTTACTAGTTTTGCTAGTTCAGTTTACTTCAGAGACTAAGTTGTGTTATATACAACAGCTCAAGGTGATGAAAAAGGCAAGTAAACGAGCTTTTTTTCCACATGACAGTCAAGAGAAATAGTAACAATAGGTACCGAACCTTTATTGAACACCTGGTCTTTTCCATGCATTTTACTCATATGGTGACCAAACCTCTGGGGCAACCCTGTTATGCCAACTTTAAGGATTTTAAGGATGAGAAAGTTCAGGTTTAGAAGAGGTAAGTAGCCTGCCTAAAGTCACATTACTCTCAAAGGCAACAGCTGTGTCTTGAAGCGTGGTTCAAAGCTTATGTTCTTCCCACCTTATTTTGTCATTAGTAGAGACTAGTATTTATGAACACCTACTAAGCGTCAACTATTTTAAATCTTTTATTTCTTGTCACTGTTAATCACTGCAACTTTATGAGATTTGTGCTACTTCCCCCCACATTAACAGCAAGGAAATTAAGACTCAGAAAGGCCGAGGGCCTCAGCCAAGGTTGGTGAGTGCTGTTAGACACCAAACACCCAGGAGTGATGGAGCAGGAGGTAATTAGCATAATGGCATCATTAACACATACAATATATAACTCTTACAAAGAGGCTTTGCAGAGTGCCACAACGGAGGCATAAATGGAGACGCTGAAGGCAAGGGAGGAATTAATTATGACTTGGGCACTCCTGGAAAGTGTACGGGAAAGAGGACAAGCAGCAAGGCCAGAAGACACGGCTGCAGGAGTTAGAGCGTCAACTGAGTTAAAAATCTTGGTAAACAGCAAAGGATGGACACGATCCATAGAGTGAATGAAAGCCAAAACAAGGAGGTCAGGGAGCTGGATTTTCCAGTGTCATGATGCTGATGCTGAGCACAGCTGACATGCACTGACACAGGAACAGCTCAGGTCTGCAGAGCACTTGCTTTCCAACACATCATCTCCTGCAGCTCACACGGTGGTCACTTATTATCTGCACTTTATAGGTAAGGAAACTGAGGCTCGGGGGGAAAGCACTTGCTGATGATTATACACAACCTGTCAGAAGCCCCAGGCCTAGACCTGATTCCTAGTCCAGTACTCCTGAGACAGAAAGGCAAGCAACACAGCAGCCCAGGTGTCGTGAATCTGAATGAAGCCAGGTAAGTACCCCAAAAGGCTCTGGGACTTTTGGTGACGTGGACTCTTAAATCTGTGGCAACAAAAATTCTGGAATTTGGGGGCCATGGGCTTTGGAATCCTGAGGTCAAAAGATCTGAAATTCTGATGACACAGACTGTAAAATCTTGGGGTCAAAGACAATAAAATACTGCGAAAAGGCTCTGGAATAGTGGGGACAGAGAGACTTGGGCATATGGGGCAAAGGTGCTGTTATCCTAAAGGCATATCCTGAGTGATGGCTTGCCAAGGATGTCCTTTAGGGGGAGCAGACAGACCAGCTAAAGGCTGATAAGCAAAATGGCTTTGCAAAAGGTAAAACGGATCCAGTCAAACACTAATCTTCCCAAATAGGCCGGAACTGTCACCCCAGCCAGCCTGCTGTGTCTAGAGCACCTGGTGGCAAACACGCCTATCTCAGGCTGTTAACATTTTACCTCTTGTTGTCCCCGGAGACAGGAGACAGGAGACAGGGGACAGGAGTTGTGGGTCGAGTACAGTCTTCAGATTTAAACCTCGAATGTCTAGACCTCCCTATCTCTTTCCAACCCTTGGGTTTAAAAAACCAGACCATAATTTCATTTTCAAGAGAGTGAGGGAGAGGAAGTGCGGCTCCCAGACCTCACCCCAAATTCTTTTCTTTGCCCTTGGTTTTTTGAGAAGAATACAAAATTCCTACCCCTTCTTAAGTTTCTAAGACCGTCTTACATGACAGAGTAAGATGGTCTTTCTCTCTCCTTAATCTCTATATTCCTCCTTCAAAATTTCAAGATGTTTCCCTTCCACTTAGTTACTTATACTCGCCACCACTCTGCATCTGAATCATCTCTTCTGGGTGCCCCCACCCTCCCACCAAGCCCCCTCAACAACCCTCTCACTCTGAGTCCCCAGCTTTCTGTCCCTACATTTCCAGCTCCCATGACTTTGCCAAGTTTTTTTAAAAAATTAAATCCTCAGGACAAATCTTTAAGACTAATACACTGACATTAACCATATTTTGTAAATGAGAAAACTGAGGTTCAGGGAGGTTATGTGACTAACATAAGGGCACATGGATTGTAAATGTCAGAAATGAGTTCAAATAATAACTTTAATACTATTACTAATAATAGTAAAATTGCTCATACATAACAAGAGTAACTGCAATTAATGATGCTATGAAACATGCTATGGGCCAGACACTATTCTAAGTACTTTTAAAATATTAACTCGGGGCCGGGCATGGTGGCTCAAGCCTGTAATCCCAGCACTTTGGGAGGCCGAGGCGGGTGGATCATGAGGTCAAGAGATCGAGACCATCCTGGTCAACATGGTGAAACCCTGACTCTACTAAAAATACAAAAAATTAGCTGGGCGTGGTGGTGTGTGCCTGTAATCCCAGCTACTCAGGAGGCTGAGGCAGGAGAATTGCCTGAACGCAGGAGGCGGAGGTTGCGGTGAGCCGAGATCGCACCATTGCACTCCAGCCTGGGTAACAAGAGCGAAACTCCGTCTCAAAAAAAAAAAAAAATAAAATTAACTAAAAGCAATTTTCGAGGGTGGTATGATTGTTATTATTCTCATTTTACAGATAAGGAAACTGAGGCCCAGAGAGCTAAGTCAATTGTCCAAGGTTCCAAAGTTGTTTGACCCTGAAGCCTGTGGGGCCTGGTCACTTCCCTGCCCAATTTTGTTGTCCTCTCCCATCAGTCCACGCTATGACTGTATTTTTTCCTTTTTTTTTTTTTTTTTTTTTTTTTGAGACAGAGTTTCACTCTGTCTCCAGACTGGAGTGCAGGGGTGCAATCTCGGCTCACTGCAATCTCCACCTCCTGGGTTCAAGCCATTCTTCTGCCTCAGCCTACCAAATAGCTGGGATTACAGACGCGTACCACCATGCCCGGCTAATCTTTGTATTTTTAGTAGAGATGGGGTTTCACCATGTTGGCCAGGCTGGTCATGAACTCCTCATCTCAAGTGATCCGCCCACCTCAGCCTCCCAAACTGCTGGGATTCCAGGCGTGAGCCACTGCGCCCGGCCTGCCATGGTTCTTCAGATCTGTGTCCCCAGGGTCCCAGAAACTTTATAGAGAAAACAATATATTTTCCTGAGAAAATCAAGACACAACATTTCATTCATTCATTTATTCATTCTTCAAAAAATACACATGTTTACCAAGTTCCTAGGAGGTGCCAGGCATGGAGCACATATTCTAGTGGGAGAGACAAAAATATAAGAAACAGGCAAATAAGTGTCAGGATTTCAGGAAGTGACAAATGGTATAAAGAAAGGAGAGACAGGTAAGGCCTTCAGAAGTACGGGCAGCTGGAGGTCATGCAAATCGAATGGACCCTTTGTCTGTTCAGGACCAGCCACACACACACTTCAGAAGAAGCGGGCTCTGGGCAGATGAGCGCAGCGTGAAGACCTGAGACAGAAATGAGTTTGATGAGCTGAAGAAACAGCAAAGTTAGAATGAGAAGAGAACAGGGACAGCCAAGGGAGATGATGAAGCTGGAGAGGCAGACAGGGAGTAGAGAAGGAGACAGGGGCCAGGGGATGGTTCTGGATTTTATTCTGCATGTGAAGAATGGTTTCAGCCAAGTCACAAGGGGAGTGAGGAGATGGCTGCAGACAGGCAATCAGGGAACACGGAGTTCACCGACAGAGGCTGCCTCGGTCACCCTCAGCCTCTGCTGAAGCACTCATCTTTGCCTCTACCAGAGTGATGGGAAAATGGGTCCCCAAATTTTTAGCCACCAATATCTTGCTGTGTGAGGTTGGTGAGTTGCTCTACCCCTTGGTGTCTGCTTTATTTTTTTATCTGCAAAAATGCAACAGAAACTTCACTGGCGGTGGTGAGAGGGGCACTGTGGAAAAGGCACTGAGGCTCACTTGGAACCTGAATCCTTGGCTCTGGCTCCAGTAGGGAAGATGGTTTCATTTCTGTGGGCACAATGCCTGGGACACAGTAGGCCTTCAACGCATTTTTTCTGTACTAAATGGCCCAAACAGAGATCCGAAGGTCACAGGGGCATGGTGGTCCCAGAAGTCCTGCAGGGCACGGCAAGCCAGACTGGACTGATGGTCTGAGATCTCAGGCGTCTCCTTTCCCTTCCTCCCCAGCAGCCAAGCCAAGCGGGCAGCAGCAGGCCCACTGGACCAGAGGCAGACAGGCAGGCGGGCAGGCGGGGGCGAGTCATCGGGCACACAGAGAAAGGAGGGCATTGTCTGCCGAAACCCAACCAAGGGGCCGGGGCCACGATGTGGGGGATTCTTTTGGGAGAAACAGACATGGCTTTCTTTCCACCAACTGCTGCTTAAACAGCCCACTGGATTTGATTCTATCCCATTTCGCCCCAAACAAATGATAAATAAATAAACCTTGGTGAGCTCAGAGCGCCGGAGCCAGGACCCTGGGCCCAGAGCAGACTGGATGCCGTCCTCCCAGGGCCAGGGAGCTCCTTTGCCAGGTGGGCCCGCCTGCACTCCTGCTGCCAGGTGTGTGGGTGAGTTTGCAGAGGGGCAGGCTCCAGGCCAGGCTGCTGCAGCCCAAGGAAGTCCCTTCAGATGTGGGGCACAGCTGGCTGTGCCATCTCATACCCAAGGTAGAGAGGGTGGGGCAGCAGAGGAGAAGACGGGGCCTGGCTGCAGGGAAGCACGCTGAGCAGTCCCTGGTAGCCTGGTATCCTCTGACCCCTCACCTTCGTCCAGGGACCTTGGTCTGGAGAGACCATCTGCACAGTCCTTTCAAATTGTCAGCGAGGGGACAGCAATGGCCCATGTTTCTCCCCACTTTATATACTAGGCAACACGTCCCGAAAGGGACATGCCTTGCTCAATGTCACAAAGTGAGGTAATCAAAAAATGCCAGAGGTCCCCTCCAGTGTCCTGTTTTCTAGATGGTCAAACTGAGGCATAGAGCCGTCAAAGGCATTGTCTCATCCCATAGGAGCTGGGAGTTCTAACCCATGGATCACTCGGCACCCTCAGTGCCCTGAGGAGGGAGCAGCCACTTCTATTGCAGGAGGCTTCTTCTGACCCAAAGCTTCCTCCGTGGCTTCACTGCAGTTGGGGGAAGTAAGCTACAGCCTTACCTGAAGGAGCCAGGCATTACGCCACCTGTCACACTGCAAGGCACCGACAGCCTGAGGCTGCCTCCATGTCATGTTCCCATCCCGCCTCTAGTTCTTTGCTCCTGTTGAGCTCCTATCCTGCTTTCCTTCCCACCTGTTCAAACCTGCTTCTTCATTGAGGCCCCAGGTACATCTCCTCCAGGAATCCTCCCTTGCTCCCCATTTCCTCTGCTCATCTAGCACTTCTCACAGCCTCTGCTGCCCATCCTGACGGCTGAGCTCCACTAAGACCCTGAGCAGACATCTGGTGGCCTTTAGATAGGGTGCAGTGGGCAGCCAAGCCCACAGTGTCCACAAACAGAACGGCAGGCTCTTTCAGGCCTCCAGTCCCATCTGCTGACTGCTGTTCCCTGTATCTAAGGCACCCTTTCCCCTCTTCCTGTGGCAGTTTCTCCTTCTCCAGGACTTCTTCCCCAACACTTGAGGGCCTTGAGCACACCCCTGCCTCTGTCTCAGCACCTGTCACCCACTCCTGGTCTCACATGTGTCCGTCTATCTCTCCCACTAGAATGCGCGTCTCTCAAGCACGTAATACACTGTGCAGAGAGAAGGGTCACACAGGGCTCCTGTGACCCAGCCCTTCCTTCACTTATTCAGTATTTGCTGAACACCAAATGAGCAAACGAATTACCCTCACTCTTACAGAACTGCTCTCCCACATGACCTGTCTCCTGGAGGACACTGAGACCTTCCCAAGGGCAGGTCCAGCCTCCTTCTCTTCAGGGTCTGCTCGACTATCAGCTCCCATGAGGAAGGTGTGGGCCTCCTCTTGCCCTGTCTTCTAGGACAACCATACTCTGCCGGGACAGAAGAGGGACTCTGCCTGGCTGGCATCTCTGGCCCCAGGTTCTGGCTCAATCCATGGGGCAACTCAGCAGTCCCCTGCTACCATGAGGGGAACATTTGCTTGGGGGAGTATTTGCTTTATTTTAATTTTCTTAGCTCCTGACAGTGCATAATTGAAAAATGCCACAGAGGACTGCCCACCCCAACCAGCCCAGAAAAATGGGGCAAGAGCGCCAGGCATGCAGATAGTGCACTTGTCCCAGCGCAGATGACGCACAGAAGGACCCAGAGCAACTTCGAGAAAGAACCAGTGGCTTTCTGAGAGAAATCAGGGCAGCAGAAATGGAACACACACAACTGTGCAAAAGCCTAATTTCTTCCTTGGGGCTTTAAGAGACACACTTCCACAGCCTTTCATGACATCGTGTCAGATATTTCCAGGCATCCAAGACAGAGTTTGGCCCTAAATACTGTGGGTTCCAGTCACACGGTTCTTTGCTCTTAAAATCACAGGGCTCAGCTGAACACAGCTCCCCACTCTATACCTTCCTAAAAGCTCAGTCTACCACTTCTTAGACTAAAGGAAACCTCTCCTACCTACAGAGGCCTCTGGGGCAGTGGGGATGGCCAGGCATCAGATGTCCAACATGGCTCTGGACTTAAGACAGAATTGGTCTTAGTGATATGCAAAAGACATTCAATCAGGCCACCTGTAACTTGCCCGCTCTGGGACCTTGAGCTAGTCACTTCGCCTCTTTGAGTCTCCCTACGTTTTGAAATAAAATTAAGATAATGAATCAGCACATGAGCCACTATCCCAAGGTTGCTGTATGGGTTAATGAAATAAAATGAGTTCTGACCTTTATGCCTCGCTTCAGAAGACACTCAGGAAATACGAGTTTTTCATTCCTTCACCTAGCCTGGAAGTTGGTGGCTGCGTGGGGGCTGAATCCCCCCAGCGCCTTCTAGTCCAGTGCTCCAGTGCTCTCCAGTGAGTGGCTCAGCCTCCCTCATGGCCGTTCACACGACTTCAGAAAACCAGACAATGTGAGCGTCCTTTTGCCTCTGAGTGACAGACTGTTTCTCTTTTTCTGACAGTTCTCATTTTACGAATGTATAACATTTCATTCAAATTAGCATTTCTCAAGGGCCTACTATGTACCCAGTTATGGGAGAAGCTGAAGTCACAGCTTCAAAGGATTCTAAAGACAAGAGATGTAAGTGACAAGGAAAGGCTGGTGAGGGTCACTACAGATTCGATCACGGGGGAGGTGGTGAGGCGGTGCCTGGCACCTGGAAGACGAGTGATTCCTGGCAGCTGGAAGTGTGGGGTATGTTTCCCAAATCCTGCTTCCTCCCCTACCACCTTCCACTCTGACTGCAGTCTCAAAGGTCATAGCTGAACACCCAGAGGCTTTTCCAGGTCTCCATTTATCCCATTCCCCTCCCTTTGCCTGAAAGCTTTCTCAGTGGGCTGACATCTATTTGGGGTCACTACGGTACTAAGTAGTAGCTAGGGCTGCGGCACCACAGAGGAAAATCAGACCTGCAAAGTTCACAGTCTGGTGGGTAGACCCTGAATGAAGCGGGTGACTGCAATAGAGTCCAACAGGTACTACGGAGAGGGAGGAGCCATGGGTTTCCGGTGGAGGGAAGAACTGAAATGGTGCTTGGGGCCGGGAACTGCTGAGGGTTTTCAAGGAGAGGTAACATTCGAGCAGTCATTTGAATAAGGTCGTGAGCTGTGGTGCATGTCTGTGTGTGTGTGTGTGTGCGTGCGTGTGTGTGTGCGTGCCTGTGTGTTGCGGGGGATGAATTCCAGCAGAGGGGCCAGCCTGGGGAAGTTGCAGAAGCTCTCAGCGGCTGGCACAGCAGGAAGGTGCACTCTCCTTTTGCGTCCTCAACTCTGGCCACTGTGACCCCTGCCTCCTGAGGCTTCTACATCTTCTCTCCCTGCTCTTTTAGCCCCAAGCATGGCTGTGGTCCCAGCTTCTGTCACTGATCTCTTCTCTTTCTCTCTGTGCTGCACCCTTCCAAGCCTGCGGCTTCGGCTCTGCCCAGAGGCCTCACACATCTTCATCGCCAGCCCAGACACTACTCCCTGGGGCCCAACCACCTGACAGCCTGTCCAGTCAAGTCCTTCATGTTCACCTTGAGTCCTGTGGGATGGAAGTGGAATTCCTTTCTAACTGCAGCTGGCCTCTCCTCCCAAACAGGCCGCTCTCCCCATCCACACGTCTTCTGTAGCTCACCCACTAAACTCTAGGGCTTTTTCCTTCGTTGACACTTCTCCCATCTCTCTTTTCCTCACTGTTCCTACTACCTCCATCTAAGCCTTTTCATTTTCCAGACTATAATTACCACTATTACATTAAGAACCTGCTCCAACTGCTTCTAGTCTCCTCCTTCCCCAATTCCTTTCTCCTTCCACCACCGCTCCCAAATCCTGCCTCTCTGTTACTGATCTAGTTGACCACAGTACAGACACGGAGAATAGTACAAACTCCATATCACCATCTGATCCATTATACTAATGTTCAACTCTGACCATAACTGTCTGCTCAAAGAAAGGCCAGTGGCTCTTCACCACCAGCTCAGCCTTCAAAGCTCCCCATCCTGGCCTTATCTTCTTAGTCTGATCCCAGGCTTCTCCCCTATAAGCACCGGCCATCACTTTGTTCAAAGCACACAAATTTACTCATATTTCTGAATCTCATCATGCCCAAGCGCACCTGAATCTCCCCTTGATTCCCTTCCTCTGCCTGGAATGCCTCAGTTCTGGTCATCCAAGCCCTAACCCTCCTTCTTGGCCTCATTGCAACTCTAAGGGCCTCATGAACCCTTCCACCCCAATTCATCGGCCTCAGTCTCCAGGATCCCTCCCCTTCAGGCTGCAGGTCACTGCTGACTGTGCTCATGTGGTCCTTGGGCCAAGCCTGCCAGGCCAGGAGTCCACTGTTCAGCAATCCCAGGAGAGACAGATAGTCTGGCTGCCATAAACTTCAGTTATACCTGCAAGGAACTCTAGGCAACCTGTACTTCCTAGGCTGCTGCCCCAGTCTCCCTGCTAGGCATGTAGATGAATCTCTGTACCCTGGCCTACCTAGTTGGCTCCTGACTGCCCTGCCTGATCTTGCCAGTTTCCTGGGTGCTATTTGCTAACCTCCCTGCCTTTCAGTAAGAGTATATGGGGGTGGAAGGTGGTCAGAGGCATTTATTGCTCAGAATCAGAACAAGGAGGAAGCTCCTGACCACCTAATTTTGCCTGTGGCCTCCTGCCTCTACCACCATAGAAACCCACCCACCATATAAGACCTGAGACTATAGAGAACTACAGCTTCAGAAACCCAACTCATTCACTGCGGCCCCACACAAGATATTTCCTACTGCAGCTCCTCTTCCTCTCTCCCCCTCACCCATCTATAAGCTGAGGTGTCCTACAGTTTGCTCTGTCTCTCAGATCCTGACACTTGCCCCCTTTGCCCTTCATAATAATGCCAGCATGAAAAAGAGCTAATACTTAATTAGTCCTTACCATGTGCCAGGCACTGCTCTGACACTTTACATAGGATTGATTCATTTAGGCTTCATAGCAACTCTTTGAAGTAGATACCATGATTCCTCTATTTTATAGATGAGGAGACTGAGGAACTGACACAAAGCGGTGAAGCTAGCACACAAACCCAAGTAATTCAGCTGCAGAGGGTATGCTCTTTATCTCTCTGTTTCTCCCATCTCACCCAGTGGGGTCACCCTGCACACTGGTGCATTCTGACTCCAGCCCAAAGGCTCCTGGTGACGACAAGCCATGCATCAAGCATGGGGCTGCCTCCATTCACAGACAGCAGTATCTACTCCCATGTCACACAAAGATACCATGCAAGTGGGCCTGCTGCCCACCATGAAACACAATAAGCCTCCCTGACTTCCCTCTGAGTTGGAATTGAAGCCCTATAATTTTGGTATCCATCCAGCCATCCATTCATTCATTCACTAAATATGAATTTTATTCAGGATGCCATTAGATGCAGAAAGACTATGTCTGTGCCAGGGCAGTGAGCATAGACTGATTTAAACACACATGCATTTATTGGATGGACTGTCTCCCAAAAAGAGATTCACATAACAGGTTTCTGGAAGCAGGGACCGTCTCACAAATAGGTGACTCGCAATATGCATTCACTGGATATTTAAGACGTGCATGTTGAATATAGTGACAGAGGCAGGTGACGTCTGGACAAGGCTTGGAAGTGCTCTGCCAGCCCCATCCCCAGGTTATGGGTGGTGAACACAGAGACCAGCGAGGCATCAGAGCCCATCCTTCTCCAGGCCAGAGCATTTTCCCACTGCCTGGAGCTGCCTCTTAGGAACCGAAGCACTTCTGAGAAAAAGAGCAGGCCCCTACGTTAAGCCAGGGCATAAAGAAACGTAAGAGTAACTTCAATTAATCCCGAATGTGGGAAGAGTTTTGAAGGTCAGGGGAATGGAAAAGGTAAGTCAGGAAAAAAGTTAGCGGTCAGGAGTGGAGATAAACTGAGCTGATAAATGGCCTTTGAACATTTGGGTTATTTATTTATTTGCTTCCAGTTCTCGTGCAGTTGTTAATTCCAGCTAAAATTCCCCAGTGTCTTGCTTGCATGTGTGGTACATTATGTACCCATCTGGCAGCAAGACTGACACCTCCCCTGGCAACTGTCCTATGAAGTTTCAAACACACTTACACGTTTGTGTCCCAATAACAACAACACAGAAAGGAAACAGAAAAAGAACACCCCAGAGTTTACTGACTCTCTGGTGGAGTTAACAATATCTAGTCTGCAATAGGAGCTCAACAAACATGTGAGCAAGTGAACTTGGGCCAGGCCCAAAGGCCAGACTGAGACACTTCATGAAGCAAAGGAAATACACAGGCCACGGTCACTGTGAGGCTACCATCTGAGGTCCGCTTTACAGAAATAAAGATAATTTGTTCTGGAGTTTTGTTCCCCGCCCCCCACCCCACATTCCCTCTGCTTAAACAAACCCTGGCGAAAAGAACTCCTGCCCTGATTGTCTATGGAAAGGTTCCCTGGAATGTTGGACCGAGTTGCTGGAATGTATAGATTTAACGAGCCAATTTGGAAATTAACGGAGATGAAAAGGGAGCGTTATGGTCACATTACATACAGAAATCACTACCTGAGTGAGGCACAGGAGGTCAAGGAGGTCCCTTGAAGCTTCCCATGAGTGGGCTTAGCAGGTTCCAAACCCAAAACCTTGTCCAACCTGCAGTTTTAGAGGAGAGTCCACAAAGTTTTAGGAAAGGGTCCACAAAGATCACCTATAGACTTGCTGAGGAAGGGGTACAGTCTTCATTAAGAATTCCGAAACATTGTAAACATCGTTTCCAAATTTTGTACTGAGAAAAGACCTGCCCACCCTTAGTCTACTCAGTGTCATGTTTTGAAATATTTTCCCTATTAACCAAACCACATCCCTGTCCCAAATGATTGTGTCAAAATGCCAGTCCCGGCTTCTAATCAGGAAAAAGATGACAGAGTTTGAGCCATGGATATTGATATATTTTGGGGGGTAGAAACTTGAAATTTTAGTCATCTTTAGAGTTTTACCTCTAACAATTTGTTTGTTTTTAATGCTAAACAGCCTTGGGATTTCAACTAGGGTATTACAGTAACACAGTATTACTGTATCCCTCCATGGCTAGGAAGCTCTGGGGTCCAGGCTGGACTCAGTTACTTCATCCAGTTTCTCTCTTGTTGCAAAGGAAGCAGTGAAAGCCCAGAGAGGGGAAACAGTGCACCCGTCAGGCACTGCGTAAGTCAGAGGCCCCTTGGAAGCCCTGCCCAGGAAGGATGCTGCCCCCACTCCCCACCCCAGGCAGACACGATTTCTTCTCGTCCCAGGATTTTACCTAACTCATTACAGCCTTTTCCCCTCCATTCAGGGCACTGAGCCATCTGACTCGATCTTCAAAGAATAAGTCTTTTTGTTTAGAGATGTACTAAGGGGCTTTAAGCATTGCACATGATTCTTCCTCAACAGCCTTTGATTTTTCTTCCAGGACTTGATCAAATAGGTTCAACTCAAGCATCAAGACCAGGTTGTGGTTTCAACCTGAAGCCTCTAGGAAAGAGAGAATACTCCATCAGATTCGGGATCAGGGGGTGGGAGTTTTAACAGGAGTACAAGTCTGACTTTTCTGCAAAGTTGGGGCTACATCTCTGCGTTCCAAAGTGACAGGGTGTCTGGCAAGGTCCAGGACAAAGTTACGGATCTGGACTTGCAATTAAGCATCCCCTTCCCTGAAAAAAAAAATCTCCTTGGGACCAGAGAGTCTAGTGCACTCCTGTGGATGAAGTCCAGGCAGAGGGAGGGCAAGCCAGATGCCCTTGGACTCACTTTGGCAATATCTTACTGCCTCTTCTCTCCCCCTGTCCTGAAAATGGCTGCCCTGCTGACCCTGGCCCCAGCCCTTCCCCAGCCCCAACCCCAAACCCAGTGGATACTAGGGGAGTCTGTTTCTGTAAAGTCTCTGACAAGGTACTAGTACCTAAATGTGACGGCACACCTCTCTTCCCACTTCAGTACATGGGGAAATGGGGCTAGCTCTTCCTTCCTGACACCATGTGATGTGGGGTTGTTTTGAGTTTATGTTGAATCCCTCTCACTTCTTTGGTACAAGGATTTCAGATCATGAAGAGCAAGGGTACTCAAAGAAGGGTTTGGAAAGCCAGGGCTACCCCAGAACCATGGAGAATAGAGCAAGAAAGGAAGATGCTCCCGCTCTCCCCTCTCTATCCCCTCTCTATCCCATCAAGAAGAGTATTTTGTGGCAGACACTCCTCACTGTTTATAAAGGGGGAAATAACCTAAACAAACAAAAAGCCCCAGCTGCACTCCACATTACAGCTATGTGAAGCCATACATGTCACTTGAAGAACTGTCTGCCACTGTTTACAAAGAGGCCTATTAAGTCCTTTTAAAGGTCAGTATAGGGACTAAGCGTTTGAGTCCCAAACAGCAGTTCAGGCATAGACAGCATGGAGGTGGCAGGGCTGTGTGTTATGACATCTGGAAGTGCCAGGGCAGGGGGGCTGTGGGAACCCTTAAGAACCCTGGTACCACTCCCCAACACTGACCATGTAGCCCAGAGCCTCCAACGTGACTCTCTGAAAGGCAGCCTGGCCATGCTTGTCAGTATTTATGGCCACACAGCTGGGCTCTTAACTTGCCAATCTGTCAGCTGACACCAAAGGAAATGTCACCCATTTCTAGTCGTTAAGGTGAATATCTCACCTGAGGAGGTGAGAAGAGACATATCTCCACTCAGCTTTCAGTGGGATGACAAAAGGAGGTGCCCACCAGACTGCCTGCTGAGTATCAGAAACTGGTGATTCCAGCCCACCTGGGAAGAGGCGTGCTCAGCTGAGCCACATACATACAGTGGATGTGCAGATTTATATTTGGCTAACACAGCTTTGCCAACCTCAAGAAGGAATTTAAAATTGATCAAGTTGGCCTGGTGCAGTGGCTCACACTGGTAATCTCAGCACTTTGGGAGGCTGAGCGGGGTGGATCACTTGAGGTCAGGAGTTCAAGGCCATCCTGGCCAACATGGTGAAATCCTATCTCTATTGAAATCATAAAAATTAGCCAGGTGTGGTGGCACACACTTGTAATACCAGCTACTTGGGAGGCTGAGGCAGGAGGATCGCTTGAACCTGGGAGGCAGAGGTTACAGTGAGCTGAAACCATGCCACTGTACCCCAGCCTGGGTAACAGAGCAAGACTCTGTCTCAAATAAAGAAATAAATAAAATAAAATAAAATAAAATAAAATCGGGCCAATCCTTTAAATAGTTTAGTGTAGTTCAGTAAAGTTGAACAAATCTTAGAAATTGAAAAATTCAATAGCTTGACAGATGTTTAAATCCCCTTGACCATGTGCTTGGTGGTTAGTGGTTTGGCCTCTGCTGGCGCATAGCTGCTTAACAATAGCTCATGTCCCCCACGACTACTATTCTAAGTCTGAACTTCTCTATTAGCAAGTTCCTCCTACTGAGCTGAAATTGCCTCCTGGAAGCTTTCATCCACTAAGCAGGGTCATAAAGAACACATTAGATCCTGGTGCTTAGAGACAGCCCTTCAGAAATTGAATTAGCTGAATTATGCACCCGCCACCATGTATTATGAGTATATGTGAGTAAGCAAGAAAACACACACACACACACACACACACACACACACACACACAGAGCAATACTTCACTTATCCAGAGGTCCGCTGTCTAGCAACTTGCCATATCCAAAATACATGTTCAAACAACAAAACTAACACCACACTACATCCACGGACTTGACTCCTAGAAGAATACCTCAGCATCTTCATCTGAAATTCTTTAGTTTAGCTTTGGATTCTAAGTCTGGTTCTCTGGCTTAGTAGCTCACAAAAGATTAAAAACAACCAATACACTGCAAAGGATGCTGGCTACACTGCAAAGGATGCTGGCTCCAGTACGATGTCAAAATCTTCTGCCTGGCTCTGATAGGAGAGAGAGAGAAATAACCGGAAAGACCCCTAGGGACTAGAAAATAATAGCAGGCTAGAGTTATCCAGAGAAAAGGCAATACTATTACACACCTCACCATGTGATATCCAGGAAAATTATAAATGACATGGAGTCTCCAAGAAAATTGTGAACCAATCGAAGAGTTGGCTGCTGTACACAACAAACATACTTCTATAAGCTTTTCATCCAACATGGTTTTTATGCCAACTAACATCATGATACCCAGCAGTTATAATTTTATTATCCAGATAATTCATTTCAGTGGAAGAGTTCCCGCTACACCGATGTTGACTAACTGAGGTGCCACAGTGTGTTATCTTACAGTGCACAGCATGGTTTTCAAGGGAAGATGAGACTGATTGTAATGCACAGGGCAGTGATGAGCATGTGGTGGGCACCACCCTGGCTGACTGATTGCCATGGTAACTGGAACTAGGCAAGAAAGTATTACCTACTAGAGAAACTTACATTACCTGCTTTCACAGAGATAAGAACTGTTCAAATTTGCATATTAATATTTGATCCCAAACAAATAACATCCCTGTCTTGTGATAACTACACATTCATGACCCAGATGCACATTTCCTCATGAATATGTATTTTCCTTCTAATTTGCTCAGCAAATCCTTTTCCTAGAGAGTCTGGGAAGGTAAGCTACAGGCTGCTCCTAAGACAATCACTGTGGTTTTACTCCCTCTACTACCCACGTCCTCAAACCAGCTGCCAGAAGGCCAGGACCTTGGGCGTGAGCTGCCACAAAGGATCAATGACTCTTAGTTGTCTGGGCAGCCAGAGGAAGTACAGCTAATGCCAAACAGCAGTCGATGCAGAGTCATTCATCTTGGGCTCAGGAACACAGGATCACACCTTGGCACGCACATGCGTGCACACACACACACACACACACACACTCCAAGACAACACATCCCTTTGAATCACCTCAACCACTCACCACTTATCAGCCCCCAGTTAGGGTTTGTAGGCTGCTCTAACTACATCAAACAAAACTAGCTCCAGGGTGGGCCTGGCACTTCAGAGCCTCTTCACCTTGTTCTACTCCTATTTCTATGGCACACATTACCTTACGACCTACTGTTTTACTTACTTGTTGTGTCTGTCATTTGCTATTTATCTGTCCCCTCTAGAATGGAAGCCGACTAAGGGTCCCGAACATTGTTTTGTTTTGGAGTTGTTATTTCAGTCCCCAGGCAACTCCCTGACAGTAGAGTAGGGGCTCAGTAACATGTGTTGAATGAAGATGAGTGACTGGGTAGTCGATCCTGTGGACTAAAGAAAGATATCAGCCCTGGCAAGCATGTGCCGAATCAAGGTTTCCCCTGTGCCTATCATTAGAACATTACAGCCCTGTGTCAAGTCCAACAGAGCCTCAGAATCATTCTCAACCCAAGATTTCAGGCAGCCAACTTCCCGGCCCAGGCTATTATCACAGAAGCCTGGAGGTTTTGTTTGTTTGCTTGTTTGTTTTTCTTTTGCAAGCGGATCCACAAGCAGGGATTTAGCGTCTTCTGATTTTGGGTCAGAAATAAATGCTCACTGGGTATGTCTGCTTATAGGCAGGGACTCTGAAATGCAGGGGCAGAGCCTGGTACTTGGGGCTCGATCTTCCTCTCAACCAGCCTTGGGTACTTTTAAAAAGCTGGCATTCTGAGTTTACACTCAGCCTCTTTCCCATGTCCCATCCTCCAAGATATTCACACTGTGCAGAGGGAGATGGAACCACTTTTCACAAGGGCTCAGTCAAGCAGTGATTCACTCAAGGACACAAGCCAGCACAGGGCAGTTTGAGCAGAATTTTCAGTGACCATTTCGCAGATGAGGAAAAAGGCTGGGAGAGGTCCACAATGTGCCAAAGTCACACTTTAGAAACTTACAAACACTGGACTGTGCCCTCGTCTAGGGAGGAGACCCCTCAGTCATCAGTGCTTCCCCACACCCAGGTCAGAGACTCAGAGCGCATAAATGATGGAAGCCATAGACACAAAGTCTAAAATGATTGGACAGCATGGCATGAGTAATTTGGCCTAAAAAGAAAGGCCAAATATAATCAGATTCACAAACCTAGTGGTCCTTGCAGAGCCAGCCTTGGGGTTCAGAGGGAGGACAAGGGCCGCTGTCCTGGTCGCAGGCGAAGCCAGCAAGGTGATGTTCCTGCTGCCATGTCCTCATGTCCAAGAGAAGGGTGCATGCCCTCCCTGGAGGCTATCCGTTCCCGGGTCAAACTTCACTTCCCTCGCCACTCCTCAGTCTCACATTCCAGCCTGACCTCCTTGTTGGTCTGATCCCTTTTCCAAAATGCTTGGGGAAGGACCCTCTGGATCTTTCCTCAGGCTTTATTTACCCGGCCCTGACCCCAAACTCAAGCACTTACTCATTTTAAGAGCTCAGCAAACATTGGTGAATGGATGAATGGGTAAACGGATGACTTATCAGAGATTCTTGTTTTCTAAGTCCTCATTATCAAGTGCCTGGACAATTCTGTTATTCATTCAACAAATATGAATAAATATGGAGTACCTACTATATAAAAGGCAGGGTGTTAGGCTCTGGGGTTCACTGGGGAACAAAACACAACAACTTTTCAAAAGATCTTTTGACCCTTAGTCCTCTTTTCATTTTAACCATTTTGCACCTATTTTCAAATTTACCTTCTATAGCTGGGTTTGGATCTCATTCCTCCTGACTCAACAACTTTCAATGCCTCCCACTGCTTATTGGAAAATGGCCAAATTTCTTACACAGACATTTAAGACCTTCTAAGATCTAGCTGAAATCTATATTCCCAGTCTCATCTCCCATCCCTCATTCCCTCTTTCTCTCTATTACATATTTTATGGTCCAGCCCTTGCCTGAAATGCCCCTCTTATCTGTACTGGGCAGCTATTGCTGTTACAAACCACCCCATGCCTCTGTGGCTTAAAGCAATAATCATTTATTTTCATTTGCATGTCTGTGGGTCAGCCAGGGGCTGGTTGATCTGAGTCGGACTTGGCTGAGCTCAAGCTCTGTGTCTTGGGTGTGGCTCTTCACTGTGGGTTGGACTCAGGTCTACTGTGTGCATTCTAGGATCCAGGCTGAAGAGGCAGCAGCTACATGGAAGAATCCCTTTTCATAGTGAAGGCAGAGGCACGAGAGGATGAGCCCAACTAAGCAAGCACATCTAAGTCTCTGGCGGCTCATGTGTGCTAGTGACTCACTGGCCAAAGCAAGTGACAAGACAGAGCCAAAAGTCAAGAAGCAAGAAGTACACTTAGCCCACCAGGAAGCCAAAGCAAGTGACATTGTCAAACTCCATCACTAGAGGCTAGGGGAAGGAGGGGGCAGGGAGGAAATATGTTTGAACAATAATCTATTCTAACACATCATTTCTGCCTACTAAAATTTGGTAGTACAGTAAAAGAAGTCAGGCTTGGAAATGGAAGTCCTGGCTTGTGTCATAGGTACACATCCCACTTCCTGAGAGACTCAGACACAGTATTCTCTCCCAATAATACTTCATTCATTCCGTGCACATACGCTAACAATCTACTATATATAGAAATATCATGCCAGACCCTGAGCCAGTTTTGTAAACAAAACAGACATGTTTCTGCTATCCTGGTGGTATGAGTGAAGCTCTTAACCTTCTGAATGTCAGCTCTCTCAATACATAAGAAACCTTGCAATATATGAGAAAACCCATGGGAAGCTGGCCTTGGGTACAGTTATAAGTGGAGAAAGGCTTATCTCCCTGGAAATGATCTCTCTTGCCAATCTGAATTCTTAAAACAATTAACTACCAAGCAGGTAAAGGCCCAACCAATCAATGAGAATTTATCTAGGTCTACCTTGTGCCAGCCCAACTCCCTGCCCTCAGATACCACACTCTAACAGGAAGACAGATGTATTCTTCCTGCCTTCCCTGACAGCAGCCAGCCTAATGTCACGCTCACAATAGGTACTCAATATAATGCTGCTGACCAAGACTCCAGAACCTCCTCAATCACTTTTCTTACTCTTTCCTGGAAACAGACTCAAACACTAAGGTTTCCACCAGAGACTTCCCCTTCATCCAGAAAGAAAAATGCAGTTAATCAAAGCAATCTGGCCTTTTCTTTCCATTCCCACCACCCCTCCCACTCCCACCCAGAGTGAAACCTCCCTAAGTGATTAAATGTTATAATAAGGATTTGACATATTTGCCTTGTCAAAGATTGTGCTTTTGTGTTATCTTATGGAGTACAAACAGATGAAAGAGCCAACAGTGAGATGGACTATCGGCAGAGACCAACCAGGAAAGAAAACAGCAAAACCTCAAGGTAAGTCCACAACCTCTAATCACACAAAGACAGGGCCAAGCATGCAACTGAGACCTTCCGGCAAAAATAATGCTAATTAAGTAGTTATAAAAATTATTGTTATGATTAGCAGTATTATTACTATTACAATAAATTAAACACTGGCTAGAAATTCAAAAGTCTTTCTTCGGGATCTGGTTTCTTCCAGTCTTCTTGCACACAGGTTATAGCCAGCAGTGGTCCCCCACTACCCGTGGGAGCCCCTGAATTCCTCATTCCGGCCTGGGAGTCCCTCCACGCAGCAGTATCCACTTACTATCCAACCACTCACTCATTCAGCAACTAGTTTTTCAGCACTGTTATGAACTGAATGTTTGTGTCCCCTTAGCCTCCTGCCCCAAATTCATATGGTGAAATCCTAACCCACAATGTGATGGCATTAGGAGGTGGGGCCTCTGGGACATAATTAGGCCATGAGGGTAGAGTCCCAGTGAATGGGATTAGCACCCTTATAAAAGAGACCCCAGAGAGCTCTCTAGCCCTCTTTCTACCACGTGAGGACAAAACCAGAAAACGGCAGTCTGCAACCTGAAAGAAGACCTTCACCAGAACCCCAGCATGCTAGCTTCCTATCTCAGACTTCTAGCCTCTAGAACTGTGGGAAATTTCATTGATTACAAGCCACCCAGTGTATGGTACTTTGTTGCAGCAGCCTGAGCTAAGACAAGCACCAATTTTTGACCCCCTTGCTAGTCACTGCTCCATAAACTTACCTTTCCAATTCCCTAACAGAAACCCCAACTACATGGTTCAGTCCCCTCAATGCCCTTCAGATCTACATTCTGTGTCTGTCTCCTCCAGGGAGCCCTCTTGGATCCCTCCTAGTAATGAGGCATCTCTAATGACATGCACTTTCTCTCTTGTGGGCAACAGTACATACATGGTTGTGTACTCTTTACTGGACACACCCTTGCCCTCACCAAATTCATTCAGCTTGTGTATGCCTTATCTACCCACCCAGTGATCATGGCTCCTGTCTAAGACAGCATTACCTAGTAGCTGGGGTTCGATAAATACTTGTTGACAGAATACTGTGGACATAATTCAACACAAACCAAGAGATGCTTATTTAGTGGCAGCTGAGACAGGAGAAAATAAATTGCTATGGACTGGACACTAGGAAAGGCTAGAAGGTGTCCCGTTCAGAGCCAGGCACACAGGGCCTGGGCCAGCAGGGGGCAGTCCCCGCAGCCAGGTCTCTGGCAACTGGTGTGTGTGCTACTTATGTCTAGGGTCCCCAGCCACGGACACTTGATACTGGCATCTCCTATTTCGATAGTGTGGACTACTGAGGAGAAGGGGGCATGGGAATAAACAAACAGGGCATTATTCTAATCTCTCCAGGTATGTGATAAGATGCCAGTAACAACGCAGCCAACAAACAGATTCCAGGGAGCTTCTCTGACGAACCACATAGTACTTGGAACTTTTACAAGCACCGTGTGTACACTCATTCTCCTCCTCCTCCAGCCTCCCCTAATTTCAGTGACTGGCACCACCATGGACCAAATGTGCAAGTGCCAACCCAGTTTCTTGAAATCTCCATAAGCAGCCCTTAGTCATGTCTCGGCTCCACCTCCAAAACAGAGCCACACCTCCTCACTCCTCCCCCAGGTCAACCCACCAGCACCCCCCACCTAGACTATTCTAATAGCACCCACGCTGGCCTCCCAGCTTCCTCTACTCTGTCCTCCAGGAAAGCCCATTCTGCACACCACAGGTAAAGCCAGGACCAGTGGCTCACACTTGTAATCCCAGCATTTTGGGAAGCTGGAGCAGGCCAATAACTGGAGCTCAGGAGTTCGAGATCACCCTGGGCAAGAGAGTGAGATCCCATCACTGCAAAAAATACAAAAATTAGTTGGGTGCAGTGGCATGTGGCTGCAGTCCCAGCTACTGGGGAGGCTGAGGTTGGAGGATAGCTTGAGCCTGGAAGTGACCATGATCATACCACACCACTGCACTCTAGCCTAGGGAACAGAGTGAGACTCTGTCTCCATCTCCTCCAAAAAGTAAATTAGATCACCCCCTGCTTCAAAGTAATGCCTTCCACTGGTAGAATAAAATCCAAGTGCCTTCCTATTATCTGCAGGCCAGGTGAGATCTCACCTCGTCTCCTCTCTGCTCCATCTGCTGACATGAATGTCCTGTTCCTGCATGGCTCCAGTTCCATCCTCTCTGTCCCTTAAGCAGCCTAAGGGCCTCGGCACGTGCTGTTCCCCCTACCCAAAGTGCGCCTTCCCCAGGTGTTCATGGCTGGCTCCTCCTCATCTTTCTGGATTCAGCTTTTAAGGCACATTATCCCCAAACCCCGAGTACACAAAGCAGCTGCTCCCATCCAACCCCCACCCACTTGCAGCCTGGTCCCTCTATAACCTACCACTGCTTTTTCTTTTTCATTATACCCTTATCACGCCCTAAAATTATGTATTTGCTCATTGTTAAATCCTCACTGGAATGAAAGTTCCATGCAGGAAAAAAGTCTTTTCTGTTTTGTTCACCATTATATTTTCAGCATTTGTAACAGTGCCCAGTGCAGAACGAGCCTTCAAAATGAACTTGTAGGCCGGGCATGGTGGCTCACGCCTGTAATCCCAACAATTTGGGGAGCCAAGGTGGCCAGATCACCTGAGGTCAGGACTTCAAGATCAGCCTGACCAACATGGAGAAACCCTATCTCTACTAAAAAAAAAAAAAAAAAAAAAAAAAAAAAAAAAAAAAAAAAAATTAGCTGGGCATGGTGGCCTATGCCTGTAATCCCAGCTACTCAGGTGAATCACTTGAACCTGGGAGGTTGCGGTGAGCCGAGATCTCGCCATTGCACTCCAGCCTGGGCAACAAGAGTGAAACTCCATCTCAAAATCAAAAACCAAAACAAAACGCGCTTGTTAACGGCAGAGCAGTTAACTCCCTACTTTTTAGAAATGGGTTATTTACAGCAGCTCCTTTGCAACGTGTGCAGTACAAAAAGACGGAAGGAAAAAAAGGTATCTTTACAGTGGAGAAACCTGACAAACAGTACTTCATCCAGGTGATCAAGGTTAATATGCAACAGTAATAAGTCATGTTGCCAGCAAGAGCCTTTGATATGATGTGAGGAAAATAGCACATAATTCCACCCTAACTGGAGGAAAAACATCAGACAAATACCTATTGAGGGACAAATACACAGCCAGTGCTCCTCAAAACTGTCAAGGTCATCAAAAACAAGGGAAGTCTGAGAAACTGTCACAGCCAAGAGGAGTCTAAAGGGGGAGGTGATAAGTAAACGTGATACAGTATCCTGGAGAAGATCTGGGAATAGAAAAATAACTTTAAGGAAAAACTCAGGAAATCTGAGTAACATATGGACTTCAGTTAATAATGATGTATCATTGGTTCATTCATTATGACAAATGTACTACATTAACATAGGGTGCTAATAACAGGGGAACTGGGTGTGGGGAGCTCTCTGTACTATCTTCTCAATAATTCTGTAAATCAACTGTTCTAAAATTAAAAGTTTATTTAAAAAACATTTGTTAGGTAAATGAATGTGCAGTAATAAATGTTGCACATATATTTTCATGCTTTTTGTTAGAATTTACTGAGCATGGGTTTAGCATGATACTAGAAAACTGATGAATTCCTGAAGTCTGTTAAGCATTGTCTGGGTAATACCATGGGTAGCATTACTTTGTACACCTGAAACATTGTAAAGGCAGACATCGGTTCACCCCAAACTGAACCGTCAGTGGCTGTAAGTGAGGAAAGTTGGGATAAATGACAAAAATAACAAATCTTGTCCTCTTTGAGGATGAATCCTGTTATTTCCCTCTTCTCAAGTCCATTCAGCCACAAGCGCTGCTGATGGTCTCCTGCACACCCAAGCCTGGATCTGGCTTCACAGCCAGCTCTTGTCCCAGATGCGCGAACACAAATCTGGTCAAACGCAAGACTCTTCTAATGAGTCAAATGATGCAGTACAAACTATAAATGGAAAAGATGTTCAGAGAAGACTGATCATGGGAGTGGGGCAGTCAAAAATGCCTTCCTACAGGAAGGGCCAGGCTGGGTCTGGAATAGGAAACAGGATTTGGAGTAACAAGAGGAAGGACGGAAGGCAGCCCAGGGTGACTACAGAGCTCAGAATCAACTGCAGTGGGTAGTCTGAGTAGAGCTGTGGGGTTCCCTAGAGGGGCAATGGAAAAGGAGGTTGGTAGCTGAGATGGGGCCAGACCAGAGAAGACCTTCCAGACCTTGAAGGTCCCCTGCTTCAGTTCCTTTTCATGTGTCATTTGCGTTCTTGTCCCATCTCTCCTACTCCACCTGTAAGCTTCCTACAGGCAAGATTCTTTCTTTCCTGCCTAATTTCTGCCTGCTCTAAAAAGGTCCTGCACACAGTAATGGCCCAAAACAATATCCCGTGAGTGAATAAAATACAGAATTAATGAGTGAATTATAATCTAAGATGCCAGCATTTTACCCCTTACACACTGGGAGGCTTGCAGGGTTTGCAGAAAAATCTGAGATCAAAATGAGATTGCCTCCACTAACTCTTCAACCCCTTCCTTTGCTTGTTTTCATTGAGCATTTATCCATCTCTGACTTATTATTAATCATTTGTGTACTTTGCATACTTGTTTCTCATCTGTAGCCTTCCAGTCATTCAACAATCATTAACTAAATACCTACTATGTGCTAGACACACATACTAGCACATAGTAGGTAACGGTAGCACCTACAATGTGCTAGACACATATAGGCAATTGTAGGTGCTAAGGACACAGACAACACACAAACATTTCTACTCTCATGGAGCTAGCATTGTAGTGGTGGGGTGAAGAGCAATGCGTAAAATGTATAGAAGGCAATTGGTGACAGGTGCTGTGGAAGAAAGGGCAAGGAGAAAGGAAAGTGAGTTAAAGGAAGTGATTTGCAATTTCAAACAGGGTGGTCAGGAGAAACCAACTTTGGGCATCTGAAGTAGATGGGGATGGAATTGTTTTCTTTTGCATAAATGCTTGGTACATGAGCAGTACCTGGCATGTAGCAGGCACAGAAGAATGAATGAGTGCATGAAGTGAGGGTGTTGGGAAGGTTAATCCATTTTTTAAATTAAACTTTTAAGATAATTGTAGATTCACATGCACCTGTAAGAAATAATGCCCTTTACCCAGTTTCCCCCAGTGGTGACATCTTACATAACTATAGTACAATATCAAAACGAGGAAATTGATGTTGATAACAATCCACGGATGTGATTCAGGTTTCACCAGTTTTACAAGCACTCACTTATGTGTATGTGTGCATGGTGTATTTAGCTCTATGCAATTTCAAGGGTTAGTCCTTTTTTATTTTTTTGAGACAGAGTCTTCCTCTGTTGCTCAGGTTTGAGTGCAGTGGTACAATCTTGGCTCACTGCAACCTCTGCCTCCCAGGTTCAACTGATTCTTGTGCCTCAACCTCCCGAGTAGCTAGGACCACAGTTGCACGCCACCATGCCACTAGCCAATTTTTTTTTAATCTGTAGTAGAGATGGGGTTTCACTACCTTGGCCAGGCTGGTCCTGAACTCCTATCCTCAAGTGATCGCCCACCTTGGCTTCCCAAGGTTCTGGGATTACAGGCATGAGCCACTACGCCCAGCCAGTTTAGTCCATTTTTAATATATGAATTAGAAGGCCACTTGTGCGGTGTAGGGCTGAAGGGAAGTGGGGCGAAATGAGCCACCACCCACTAGGCACAATGTTCATTTTCATATGCCTGAGCTCCCTTGACCTGAGCGATCACCCTAAGAAGGTGAGTATTCTTATCTCCATTTTACATATGTGAAGACTGGGGCACTCCAAAAAGGAATCTGTTGGAAGTCACAGTTAGCAGTCAGAAAAATCAGAACCCCAAATCTGACTGTCTGGCTACTTCCTGGGTGCTTTCTTGAGGACAAGAATGGCCTGGATGAAAAAAAAAAAAAAAACAAAACACAGGAATCAGGAGCCAAGAGGAAGGACAGGCTCCAGGAGACACTGGAAGAGAGAGGAAATGAGGGGGAGTTGATAAGGATCCCTCTGAGATTCTGAATTAGGGAGAACAGAAGTATCATTCACGGGAAGAGGAAATGAAGAGCTGGAGGGCTCTAGTGTCTGGTTCAGCCCTGATTTCATGTGTGATCTTGGGCAAGTCGATTTACATCTCTGGGTTTCATGTTCCTCATCCATACCAGGATGGGACTGGCCACCTGATTCCATCCATCTGGTGTGGTTTAACTGTCCACAATATGTTCCCATTCACAAAATTCTCCCCCAAATTTGTGTCCCTTCCCCACCCCCTGAATTTACATGTTGAAACCTAATCCTCAATGTGATGGTATTAGGAGGTGGGGCTTTGGGGAAGTCATTAGGTCTTGAGAGGGAAAGCCACATGAATAGTATTAGTGCATTTATAAGGGACCGAAGGGACCAGTGTTCTCTCTTCTACCATGTAAATACACGGGGACAAGGCAGCATCTATGAACCAGACAGCTGGTCCTCACCAGACACTGAATCCACTAGCGTCTTGAGCTTGGACTTCCTGGCCCCCAGAACTGTGAGAAATAGATTTCTGTTGTTAGTAGGCAATCTAGTTTATGGTGTTTTGTTATAGCAGCATGAGCAGACTAAAACAACAACCTAGGACTGCTCTAAGGCCAAGGAATGATGAGGGGCAGCCCTCTGCAAAGCAAAGGGCAGGGCCAACCGCCAAAACCGAAAACAAGGCAACCCAGCACGGGCCCGGACCGCCTGTGGTATCACGACTCGAATGACTGCCTGGCATTCCCAAAGACGAAAATGCAGAATTTAGGTCAGCACACACAGAGAATCTCGCTTTGTTTACATGAGACAGCGAGTGTGTGTGCCTACGAAATGCCTCTGAATCCCAGCGATGATGAGAGACCCAAGGCTGTTTATGGCTTTGGATATTTACTTTTCTCATATACAAATCAGCCTGGGTGCCCGTCAGAGCTGACGCCACTTCACACTTCGGCCCTCTGACGTCCTCGCTTTTCCCTGGCTTCCCACACATGGTTTGAATTTATTGGTGTTAGCAGCTTTCATTTATATTGTGTGAGGATCACGGAATGACCAGCGAACAGAAGCTCTGATCCGTGCCCTGGGAAAAGCACAGAAGCTCGAGGAGGGAGCTTGTGGGGAAGAGCTGGGAAGATTCCTCCAATCCAAGGAGAAGCACGGTGGCCCAGTCAAAGCCACTGGAGGATCGGGGGATGCTACAGCTGCACCAGGAGTCAGTCAGAGTGTGAGGTCGAGAAGGCTCTCAGTGGTCACAGCCTCCCAAAGCCAAAGCACCCGGGGGCTGCCATGGCAAGCAGAGGTGGCTGCCGAGGCGCACGGCCTCCTGGAACCAAACAACTAGATCTCTGGGAGCAATGAGGGAAGGGGGCTTCCTGTGTTCTACCAGGATACTCAGGCGATGATGTGTAGACATGGCTGATAATTTTACAGCTACACACAGGGTCCCTGCGTGTGTACTTGAAGCCAGGTGGCAAGGAATCTAGAATGACTCTAGGAGGTTCCTTCCCTGAAAGAACTTCAGTTTAATGAACAAGACAGACATGTAAACACATAAAAGACAACAACATTTAAAACGCCACTTTCCAGTGAAGTCAGAACCAGCTTAAAAAGGGACTTTGCAGCAGCAGGGGTGTGGTTTATGCTTTACCGATCTCACACCCACTAGGTTGAGCGAGGGGAAGGACTTGCTCTGGCTCAGGCTGTGGGACTCCCAACCCAGTGCTCTATTCACCCACCAAAGATCCTCCCATCCCCCACTTCTGCCGGGGCAGGGGCGAACATCAGGAATCGCCGGCCTTACCCTGCCCCCACTTGGAACAGGTGGAACCCCACAAATCAATTACACAAAATAAGTGACATGAAATGCAGGGAAATGTTATCCTCCAGCAGCGACATTAGAAATGGTGGTCAGGGTCTCAGGCTCCCCGACAAAAGGCCCTGTAATATATAACTACTCTGGTCTCATTCAGCCACCAGACTGCTTTTACCACCTTGTTTCTAAAGGAAACCCAGTCCTGAGTTCCTGTCCCAAAAGCTGAAAACCCTCTGCTCTGGCTCAGGCAAGAGGCTTTGGAAGGTACAGACAAGCCTGGGTGAGGCGTTCCAGTTTAGCCAACAAAGGAATGAGTAGGTGGGCCAATTATTAACCAGAAGGAACTCTGAAATGCAGAACACGAGAGTGACGGACAATGGCCCCCCAGTGCACCCAGGATCAAGCCCAAACTTCTTAACATGGTTGTAAGGCCTCCATCATGTGACCCCTGTGTGCCTCTATAGCCAATCGCCTAGTCACCCTGTGCCTCCTACTAGTGTTTGCCACATGTGAGTAGTGTGAGTAATGATATTCCTTCAATCTGGATCAGTATCACCTTCAGCACCCACCTCCATAACATGGTGCTCCTCCTGAACCCAGGACATGCCCATTCATCCTTCAATACAGCTCAGTTGGTATTACGCTAAAGCCAAACCAGGTACGCAAGGAGGGGAGGCCTGTCTATTATATACAACTGAGCATGTGCAACAGCAAAGAGAACTAACTCCTAGACAGCAAGAATGCAGGCTCATCCATTTGGTAGCATCCACAGGACCCTCCAGATCAACTGAGCTCTGCAAAGCCCCAGTCGCCATGGGGGTGGGGGACTCAATGTCAGTGCTCAACAGTATATTAACACAGTGGATTGAATGATAGACAGGTGGGAAGCGACATTCTGTCCAGCTACTATGGCAAATTGAACAGAGATTCCTCAGGGCTGGGGTGGCCATCGGTCACATTTCCCCACTCCCTGAGCTATACTAGAAACCTCTGCAGAGAAGCATCCCAGCCATCTAGACTGGTGCCATTACAAATTTGGCACCTGTACGTCTGTTGGGCCCCTCAGCCTGCCCTGTCATTGCTTTACCTGTCAAGGTCAGCTTCTACTTTCAATGTCCACTACAGACTTTCTCCTCACACTCCCTCCTCATTCTAGTTCCTAGAAAATGGACTACCTCACTCTCTGCTTCCCAGGGCCACAGCCTTCCTCAAGAGGGACCCTCAGAAGTCTCTCAACTCCCTGTCCCTGTCACCTCCCCGGCCGCTTACCTTTCATCACATCTCCAGTTTCAGAAGGGCTGTCCCCTCTACCTCAGATGCCAGCTCCACCTCCTCTGGGTCACATTCCCTCTTTTGTTTTTCTTTTTCTTTTTTTTTCTTTTTTTTTTTTTTTTTTTTGACAGAGTCTTGTTCTGTCGTCCAAAGTGGAATGTGGTGGCATGATCTTGGCTCACTAAAACTTCCGCCTCTCAGGTTCAAGCAATTCTCATGCCTCAGCCTCTCGAGTAGCTGAGAGAATAGGTGTGCACCACCAACACTGGCTACTTTTTGTATCTTTAGTAGAGACAGGTTTTCACCATGTTGACCAGGTTGGTCTCGAGCTCCCGGCTTCAAGTGATCCACCTGCCTTGGCCTCCCAAAGTGCTGAAATTACAGGTGTGAGCCACGGCACCTGGCCACATTCTCTTTGCTTTAGATGCAGATAGGTCAAGAGCACAGGGCTCTGCAGCCAGAGTTTCTGTGTTGAAACTCCAGATCCTCCACTCATTGGCTGTGTGACCTCAGGCAAGTGAATTAACCTCTGTGACTCAGTTTCCTCATCTGTAAAATGGGGCTGAATCTACCTGTGAGACTGTCATGAGGATTAAGTGGGGCAGTGCAAAGGGCTCAAAATCATTCCTGGCACTCTACAGTGAGCTACCTCTCTCTCCAGTCTCTTCAACTCTACCCTTCCCTCCCAGCTCATACTCCTCTCTGAACCCTCAGGACCTGGAACTGAGCCTGGTACAATGTAGTTCCTAGCAGTGCTTTTCAAAGAAATGAACAAATAAATGAATGAGCAGTTTAATAATAACTAATTCGGCTGGGCGCAGTGGCTTACACCTGTAATCCTAGTGCTTTGGGAGGCCAAGGTGGGCAGATCACGAGGTCAGGAGTTTGAAACCATGCTGGTCAACATAGTGAAACCCTGTCTTTACTAAAAATACAGAAAATTAGCCGGGTATGGTGGTGCACGCCTGTAATCCCAGCTATTGAGGAGGCTGAGGTAGGAGAATCGCTTGAATCTGGGAGGTGGAGTTTGCAGTGAGCCCAGATCATGCCATTGCACTCCAGCCGGGGCAACAGTGTAAGACTTCATCTCAAAAACAATAAAATAAAAATAACTAATTCAATTAATTATTTATGGAGAATTTCTCTTTGGGAGAAGAAGAAGAGGAAAAACACATACACCCCTAGCAATACTGAGAGCATAGAGCACCTGATGGCTGATAAAGGCCTTCACAGACTTGACCCCACTGGATTCTCCCAAGAGCTCTGAGCTGTTGCTAGGTAATATCCAACCTGTCTGAGCAGCAGGGGAAAAAGATGCTGAGAGGCAAGAGCCCCAGGTCACAGATCTAACCCACATGGCAGAGGGGGGCCTCAAGCCGAGGGCTCAACCCTAAACCCTTCGATCACTACTTTTAGTGTGTCTTGACTCCAGAGAGCAGTGGGAGACCTCTGGGAAGGCAAGCCAGAATAAGTACAGTCAGACATTACACACTACAGATGGTCAGAAAAAAATGGCCATGCTTTGGGTGGTCCGACCACATAGTTCCCATCAGACCAACCAACAACCCATCCCTGCACTGGATGACGCTCAGTGTGTGAGACCAAAGGATCAAGAGCCATCTTTTGTTATGGGATAGGCTTCACTTCAAGAGAGACATTGTGAAAATGGGCCAATAACAGTAATGAAAATGACCACTACTTAAGCCACCACAGTTAACATTCATCAGCTTTTACCATGTGAGCCTTCTGCTGTGTGGTTTACATAGATTATCTCATTTATGCCTCACAACAGCCCCAGGGGGTGAATACTGTCCTGAGCCCCATTTTCTCAGATGTGGAAACAGATGTTAAGCCATCTAGCCCAAGTAGAGGAGCTGGATTTCCAACTTCAGTCCAATGTCTTCCTTAAAGTATCAAAAGATCCAAGTCGAAATCCTGGCTCCATTATTTTAAACAAAGCAGTTAGCCTCAATTTCCTCAAAATGGGGAAAAAGTGCTTACCTTTCAGGATTGCTTTAGAAGTTTACTGTGATAAACCAGAGAGCTAGCATATAACAGGCACTAAATAGCAATGGTTGCCTTAGGGGCTGGATAGGAAAGAGAAAGAATAAAGCCAGTGGAGGGGAGGGTAGAAAGGCTTGTTCTGCATTTTTCCCATCCCAGCACTTCCACGCAGGTCCGCTTCCATTCCACCCCATCTCCAGGGCTCCAAATCCTATTCAATCTACAAGGTCTCTCTCAAAGCCACCTCCTTCCAAAAGCTTCCCCGCAAAACTACTGATGGAAGCAGAATATGAAATTACCTCCAAGACCACCAGCAGGCCTCAGCATGCAGGTTCTGTAGTGCTGGGTCAACAAACATCAGTCTATACCCAGAGGAATAGAAATCATTCTACCAGAGCCACATGCACGCCAATGTTCACTGCAGCACTATTCACAATAGCAAAGGCATGGAAATCAACCTAAATGCCATCAACGGCAGATTGCATAAAGAAAATGTGGTACATACATGCCGTGGAATACTAGGCAGTCATAAGAAAGAATGAGATCTTTTGTGGGAACACGGATGGAGCTCTAGAGGCTACTATTCTCAGCAAACATGCACAGAGATAGAAAACCAAATACTGCATGTTTTTACTTATAAGTGGGAGCTAAATGACGAGAACTCAGGAACACACCAAAGGGAGCAACGGCACTGGGGTTTACTTGAGGATGGAGGTGGGGAGGAGGCAGAGAAAAAGAAAAGCTAACTATTGAGTACTGGGCTTAATACCTGGGTGATGAAATAATCTGTACCAAAAAACCTCTGTCACAGTAGTTTACATATGTAATAAACCTGCACACGTATCCCTGAACCTAAAATAAAAGTCAAAAAAAAAAATGACAGTCAAGGTCAAGCACAATGACCAAGCATTATTATCACTGAAGTCCCCAACTGGCTCATTTTGCCCATCCCATGACCAAGCCACAGCTCTTCAAGCTGCATCTCGGCCCCAATACAGGGTCTGGTGCTCAAAAATGTCCTATAATCCAGTGGATGCTGAAGCCACCCAGCTGGATATCTGGAGGTCCCAACACTTGGCAGTCTGAAGCAAATCCAGTTTTCTGAGCTCAGTAACCATACCTGGGCGGGGGTCGGGGTAGGGAAGAGGGGTCGGGAAATGGACTAACCCCTTTCTTGGTGTCTTGTAGGGGACGGGAGGGAACACGATGGCGCATGTGAAAAGCCTCTGGAAATTGCAAACCACGATGCAAATGGTTGAAATTATCATTGCCAATCAAGCTTTTGTCTCTTTTCAGACTCAAGGCCAAGCAGCTCAAGAAAGGGAAACAGTGTGAACTAAAGCTAAAAGATGAGCCAGAAATTTCCAAAAGGCTTTCTCCGCCGGTATCATTCTAAAAGGGGCTTTCGAACGTGACCCAAGGCTTAAATTACTGACGGCCTTGAAGGCGCATGAAGTCCCCAGGAGATAACACTGGCCAGGAAACTTTAAATAACCTTAATAAGGAGGAAGGAGGTAAAGCCTTTAAACAGAAGACAAGGCGGGGGGGTGGGGTGCGGGGAAGACCTGTCCTTTTATCTTTGCACCGGGGCTCCCCACGCAGGGCTGGCCGTGCGCCGCGCTGCCTCCTCCCCCGCAGGAACGCGGACTCGCCCAGCCCCGACGTGCCTGTCCGCAGGGCCCCGCCTGTGTCGCCGCCTGACCGAGGGACGGGCGGGGACACACCCGCTGCGGTCCCCAAGCACAGCCGTCCAGCCGCTGCTCTTTTAGGAAACATAGACTTGGGCTCGCTGAGGTCAGGCCAGAGAGGCGGCGCGGCCCTAGCCAAGTCGGGTCGTGCAGAGAGCGCTCGCCTATGCGCCAGGCCTTTCTTGGAGAGTGAAATGGGCACAGTCATGCAAACCTCCCAGAGGAGCGTCAAGGAGAACTGGAGGTGGACGGAAACCCAACAGGCGGCTTTATGCAGCGTGGTCTCTTTCTAGTCGCAGTCCACGCAGAGAGCGGCCAAGCTAAACTGCTCACGGCCCCCAAATGCTCCACTCGCGTCCTCCAGCGTAGATACCTCCAATCTCTTAAGCCTAGCACTTTCTAGCCTTTACCTGGCTTTTTTACTCTTTCCCATCTCAGGTTCATCTAGGCTTCTTCCAGGAAGCCTTTCTGGATCTCCTCAGGGCGGAGGAAGCTGTGCCTCTTCTGTGCTCCTACAACACACCAGAAGACCAGCCACAGCCTGCTCCTCCTGGCACCTGCAGGGATGCTTGGTCCCCTCCCTACCCAGAAAGGAAGCACCTGGGCAACAGCAACGTTCGTCTTGCTCACTGTGTCCAGCACTTATCCCATGTGTGGCACTCAGTGGGCACTAACAAACATTTCTTGAAAAGTTGTGTAGTGATAATTTGAAAATGAAGTGATAACTAAGAGCTAGTATTTACTGAGCATTTGTGTGTGTGGCACTGTGCCATAGTGCTTTACGTTAATCAGTTAATCCTCATAGCAATCCTACAGTTGTCATGAGGAAATTGACACAGAGAGGTTATGTAACCACCCCAAGGTTACCTATACTCCCAATCAGTGCACTGATTCTGGGAACTGAAGGAGCGCGGGGCCGTCTGGCCAATGTCTGAAGTTTTCCAGTGGAGGGGACTCCTGAGCTGAGTCTGCACTACGATGTGTAAATGTAAAGACTGACTTTGGGTTCTGAAGGTGGAATCAGACCAGGATGTTCCTCTCAATAAAGGAGGTGGGAGGGAGCTTAATGCCTCCTCCTGCCCTTCCTGAGTCAGTGGGAAGAAAAGGGAGAATCCCAAGAATGAAGACGACAGTGTCAGCACTGAGGGCAGGGGAATATGTGCACCGCCTGCAGGGTGATCGGGTGCTGATTAGAAAGTCCCAGGTTCTCCCAAGGAAGCCACCTTGCCTAAGTCCTTCAGAAGGAACACAGAGTCCAGCAACGGGTGCAGATGCAGAGACCACACATCTCTTAAGGCCCTAGGTTGTCCCTTAGAGATGCTCCCAGGGCCCTGATTTGTATAGGTCTAGTCTGATGACCTCATGGCTCTTTTCCAGGAAAGCCAGCATTCAGTGTGGCCCAAGTACAATTTACCCACCTATCCTTTCAAACACAGTGCTAAAAGCCAATCACATTGTTGCACCTAAACTCAAACTACTGAGTTATGATTACGTGGTATCAGCCCAATCTGATAACCATGGATAAAAGTCTGGCTACAAAGTGACATTTGTTTGATGAGGCCAAGTTTTTAACGTGGATGGTCCTCAGGGACCTTTACCAGTTCAGAGGAATAAGAGTTAGCCAGAAGGGGCTCCCAGGTGGAAGAAACAACAGAAGCAAATGCATGGGGTCATAACCAAGGATTGTATGTGAGAGGGAGGGAGGGAGAGCTCACACAGCTCAGCATCCCTGGTGCTCCAAAACCAAGATAGCAAGCGAAGAATAAAATTAAGCATTTTCACATGAAAATAAGTGGAGGGATGCAGTGAGCCTGGAAAGGATCATGTGTGCTCCGGGTAGGGAAGAGGACAAAAAAAAAAAAAAAAAAAAAAAAAAAAAGAGAGACTTGTTTGCAAGTAACAGTTGAAAGCGAGGGAAAAAAATATATCCCAGGATGGAGAGAAATGAATCCAATAGGGACTCATGAATGTTACAGAGTTCTGACCAAATGGGCCAGCAACAGTACTGAATGTGTCTCAGGTGGAAAGCCTAAGAGGTTTCTGAGAATTACAGAGGCCAAGACATAGTCCCTTTTTAGCATCCAGAGCTGCCAACACTCCAACCACAGCATATACCACAAAGCCCCAACTTCAGAACTGGAGACCATTCAGTCTAATCTTGTAATCAATTGTGAGCACATTTTGAGCTAGGTTTGAATCAGAAAAGAAAAGACGGCTGAGAAAAAATTATAAATAAAATATATAAGTGCTGAAAGAATGTCATAAAATGCCATAAAGAATTCCACAGAGGGGAAAACTATATGTGGCTGGGCCATTAAGGGAAGCTTTGGCCCAAGTCTTTGCAAGCAGATTATACCTGGGAACATTCTAAGAAGACTTCCTGGAGGAGGTACAGCTGTGAGCCGAGCCTTGAAAAAGCTCAGGACTCAGAAATAGAATAGAAAAGGAGGAAATTCCTAGAGAGGGAGGGGACCTAGCACAAGCAACAGCGTTTCCAAGCTTCGGGCAACAGTTTTGTGTTCCAGCGGATATAGTGCACAGATTTAAAAGCCTGCGGATCCTGGAGGAGCGGCTCGGCCAGACGGCTTGGCAGCCGCTGAACAGAACTGAAGGCTCGGCCACCGGCTGCCTGTGGATTAAGTAGGCGGACAGAGAGCCAGTGGTGGGAGATAAAAGGGAGTGAAGTGGATAATGTTTAGAAGCAAACTCAAGGGGAAAAGCACGTCAGCAGCCCGGCTGGCAGGCGGTGGCGCTCGCCGGCATTCTTGTTTCCTCCCTAGGAAAGCTGCATTACCAGGCGACCTCTTCCTGGCTTTGCGAGATGTCCAAATGGGAACTATTAACAAAGGCACGCTCCCATTTTTATCTCTGTCAGAAAGTGCTTTGCCGGTCAGGTTTTCTCTGTTTGGCCCGGGATTGGAGAGCGGGTTGGGGGAAGGAGATCAGACAATATGTTTGCAGATGAGGCTTCTTGGAATTCTTGAGAGCTGGCTCTTTCCAACTCTAAGATTTTAGAAGTCTTGTCTATGAGCTGACAATTCTTCAAAGCTAAGAGGCCAGGATTTCAGGACATGAAGATTCTTTGAGTCCCGGAATGTCTCTGAGCCTAATGTTCTGAGATTTCTCCATTCCTAGATCCCTTGAGCTTCAGAGTTTGGGTTTATGGTTGGAGATTCTCTAAGCCTGGAAGTCTCTTTAGACTGGAATATCTCACGGGTCTTGGTCACCTCCAGCATTAGGCCATCATCCCCTCTGACGGAGGTGCCAAAGCCAGCCTTGCTCCTGCTTCTGCGTGTGTTGTGCCCCTACATGTAGTTAATATAGTAACCATTAAGAGCTGAATGAACCAGGTCATGGAGAGGGGATGGACAGAGCTCACCATGCCTGCAGGGCTTCTGCACAAACAGCCATGTGGCACAGAAAGAATCTGAGTGTACGCATGCCCATGGATGGCTGCTGGGGGACACCCAGTGATGGACATTTGCTGAGCAGCTCCAACCAGAGGGCTCTGTTGGGGAGACACAGCAGGTGTGGCAGACTGCAGAAGCACAAGGTGAAGGTCACGCCAGAAGCCTGTTTCTCACTCCAGGTTCTGGAGGGATCTAGTGGAGGCGATGCCAGCCTGTGTTTAATCCCACAGTGAGGGACGGGCTCTCCCTCTATGGCGGACTTCCGAGAAGAAAAAGCTTCAGCATGGTTTGGAGTCTTCCGGGGGTGTCTGGGGCCTCGGGGGAGGCTTGCTCCCTCTACTCTAAAGAGGCATATAGATCTGACAAGAGGCCACAAGGTATAACACTGTGGGCTCTGGAGCCACCACACAGGCCCAGAGAGGGCTGGAGGACTCAAGAATGGCCATTCTTGGAGGGCAGGAAATTAGAGAATGGTTCTGAAAGGTGGGAGCATGTAACAGAAAGGGGAAGGAAGAACAGGGTCTCTATCTGAAGTGTGCAGAACCGGGACACAGGAGAGACTAATAGGTGCTCTGTGCCTCAGTTTCCATGCTGTAAACAGGATTAATAATACCCACCTCTCAGGGCATAAAAGCAATGGGGTGCGCTCTCAGGTAATGAATTCTCAGCAGGCAAACACTGTAACATTTCCAGGTCTCTTCCCAGACCCTTCACTGGCACAACACAGCGAGGTGCTCTGGTTGAATGAGTGAGGAGCAACAGAGGGAGAGGAGTCACAGTGAAGGAGGGCAGCTGAGGCTGGGCGGGTGTCTAGCAGACTGTGCTGTGACAGGCTGGGGCTCTCCTCTCCGAAGCCTGGCAGCAGGATCACCCACTGGAACCAACAGGCTTCTGGACAAATAGGTATCAGCAGTAACAGCCAAAGACAAGCCTGCCAGCCCCTCCCAACTACAGATAACTCAGGTTCAAAATGTCAGAGTGGGTTGGCCTGGGATCTCCAAAATATAGGTCAAAGATAAGTATGACAGAAGTCAGACCTGGGCCAACACTGGAAATCACCTAGCCCAGCGTTCTCATGGGACAAAGGGAGCAACTTAGGCCTGGAGAGGGAAAAGGGCGGGCCCAAAGTCACGGGCAAGGTTAGTAACAGGGTCGGGATTAGAGCCTGCTTTAAATACGATGGTCCAAATGTATGTGTCCCTCCAAATTCATACGTTGAAACCTAACCACGAAAGTGATGATATGAAGAGGTGGAATCTCTGGAAGTTGATTAATTCATGAGGGCTCTACCCTCATGAATGGGATTAGGACCCTTATCAAAGAGGCTGGAGGAAGCTTGTTCACCCCTTCCACCATGTAAATACACAGAAGGTACCATCTATGAAGAACAGGCCCGTACCAGACACAAAATCTGCTGGCACCTTGATCTTGAATTTCCCAGCCTCCAGAACTGTGAGCCATATATCTCTGTTATTTATAAATTACCCACTGTAAGGTATTTTGCTGTAGCAGCCTACATGATAATTTTGACATTTGGGGTCCTTATAGGAAGGCGAGGAGCTTTCGAAGTTCAGAATGAGACTCCTCACTGTGATTTGTACCTTTCTTCACTGCTCATTATTTCAATAGTGCTGGATGGTGGAACGAAATCAGAGAGGATCACATCATAATTTCTGACCATTTGTTCATTAATTCATTTATGCTCCAAATATTTACTGGGCACTTACTAATGCCTGCTGGCCCCCCAGGGTGTGGACAAAGGAGCTCTGACTATAAGCCAAGGAGATCTTTATTCACCTGTGCAGGCTTAGCTTGTATTGGGGGCAAGGTGGCAGGGGGGTGGTGTGTCTTCACAGCAGTCTCCTAGAAAGTTGGGGACATATTCTTAAGGAGAAGCTGATGCCCAGAATGTCTTTGAGAACTCCTAATTTAGAATCACCTTGAGATCCAATTTATAAGCCAAGGAGAAAATCAGTTCAAGCACTTTTCAATTCTCTCTCTCTTTTTTCAGCAAGAAATGATGCTCTACCACCATTCCAACACACACACACACACACACACACACACACACACACACACTTCAGCAGAAATGTCATCTAATAAAAACCAGATCATCTTTCAGACACCGGAAAGGCAGGGCTTGTGGCAATGGACTCACCTGAGTTTGGGCACTGAGTCCACTTGGCCTGCCTGTGTACTCACAGCCAAATGACTTCACCTTTTCAAGTCTCAATTTATGCTCTTAAAAATAAATACAATAAGAAACCTTGTTGCATCTCTGTGAGGATGAGAGAGAACGCCATTATGAGGTCTAATGCAGCACCCTGAACAGAGACAAAACTCAATAAATGGTATTGTGGTTTCTAACTCCTAAGTGAGGGACTTGTAGAATTTTACAAACATTTTACACACCTTTGGCAGGCATGCTTCAGTGCTCAGGCGCTACACATATCACATGGGTAACGCTCAGATGCTTGGTAAAGTACAGGATAGCAGAGTCCTTGTTTTCTTATTGTACCTCAGAGAACCATGTAACTCACAGGTCTCATCCAGTCCTCTGCCTCTGCCATGCAGGGAGTTGAGGGGGAGGACAGGTCCCCTAGAGGGAGAAGTAGTGGCAGCCGGTACCAGTCCCTGGAGGCAGCAGGCAGAGCTGCTAGAAATCTGCAGGTCCCAAGCTTGTCATAAGATCTGGACTCAAGACTTCGGCATCCTCGGGCCCCCAAGGGCGGGGCTCACCCGCCTCTTAAGACTCCAACTTTACTGCGTTCAGCAAGGGGTGAGGACTGGATATAGCGGCTGGGAGAAGGGAGTGGCAGCTTCCCCTGCAGCCTTCCTCTTTCCCTGCCCTGGAGCCAGTCTAGACTGTTTGCTAAGCACACAATCAACACCCAGGTAGTCATTTGAACCCATCAACAACCTCCCACAGGTAGTATCTTCTCATGTCCCCACAAAACCAGCTCAACTTTGAAAGACTGGTAATTACTGCCCCATTGGATAGATGGGGACATCAAGTCTTGCCCAAGATTATACATATACAAGTCATTGATTTTAGTGTGGCGGCTGGGACTGACATCTGGAAGCAGGTCTACTATCTCCAGCCCACTGTGCTGAGCTGTCTACAGCACATCAAGAAAACCTTCAGAGACCTGCCTCACCACCAGCCTCATAGCCAAAAGAAATAATATCTCTACAAGTATAAATTTTCCAAGAAATAAAACGTTAAGCCCTCAAGTTCTAAAGCAGAGATAGAAAAAGAAAGAACTAAGGAATTACTATGGAAGAGATCAAATACCTACACAGGAGGAAGTCTAGAGAAACAGCCAGGAGAACACATCCTTCAGGTAGAGTAAGGCTGACAGGCTCTGTTTCTTATTAAACATATGACCTTGGGCAAGTCATTCAGCCTTTCTGGATGCCCACCTTAGAAAGCCATAGGGTTGTTATTGAGAATTCAATGCAATGGAAAAGCGTGTGGAGCCTCCTGCAGGGTGCCTGGCACGTGGAATTGATTAGAATCATCCTATGGAATTTCAGGGCTGGAAGGAGCTTGAACAATGACCTCATCTCAGTGTCTCCTTTCATAGACTAAGAAAACGGGCCCAGAGAGAGGAAGTGACTTGCCCAAGGTCACACAGCAAAGTCATGGTGATGCTGGGTCTAGCACCCTCAGTTTATTCTTAAATCAAAGACCAAAACCTAACGATAGACCTGATCTTCCAAGCTGCGCAAGGATGGAAGGAGCTTTTTCAGGCGTACCAAAACCTAAGCTTTCTTTCTCCATTTAACAAGCAAAAATATGGTATTTCTGTCCAGAAAAAAAAAAATATATATATATATATACATATATAAATTTTAAAACAACAACATTAATACTAAAATCCTAGATCTTAACAGACACTCTTTCATTAAGCCTTATTTTTCCTGCCTTCTTCTCTCACTGCCCCCCCCAACCCAAATATTTTGCAATAACAGTAATGCTGCAAGGAAAGAAAAAATAAAAATCTGATGCACTTAACAGATATTTCGGTACACTAATGCATCACAGATGTTCGTATCAAACTGCGCACGCGTGCATGCAATTTTACCGAGGAGGCTGCTGCATTTCTGATCTTGAATTTTTGGCTCCCTAATGACCTCATCTGCCCAGGCTCCAGAATCCCACCCTTCCCACTTAGTCCACGGCTGCCCAAGGGGGATGGAGGACAGATTTCATCGCCTCTCTCCAAAATGATAACAGGACAAATTGGCATGACTGGACGCTCTAGCAGGTGGTGAAGGGCATGTAGATTAGGGAACTAAGAGGAGTCTGTTTTCTTCTGTTTGGGACTTGCTTTCTGCAGCTCTTTCGAGGAGCTGGGCTCAAAAACAATTTTCAGCATGGGCCCAGGCTGGTGATGGGGTGGGTTCGTTTTTGAAACAGAGATTGGAGTCCGTTTGATCTTCAAACATGAGCTTTGGAGACTGTCAGCAGGCTCCCTCCCAGCCGATGAACAGCTCTCAGTAACTTTTCCTAAAACATCACCTCACACACACTTTCCAGCAAATGTTTTCGCCCTACCAAAGCCATCATTTGGTTGAACAGCAGTGTTTCCAGACCCCGGAGAAAGATAGTTTTGTTGTTTTAAGAGAGACAGATTAAAACCAGGGGCTGCTTCGCTCGAGTTTGTGTGTGCTTCCTTCAGCCTTTGTCGGATTCCTCTGTGGTTGGTGCAAAGAGGGTGTTGAGAGTGATGGTGGATACCCCACCTCCCCACCCTAAAAGAGATATCGAGGCCAGACATAGGCCTCTGAACAGAGGGGCCTCCCACAAACCTGCCACCGAAATGAGATGGGCGGTGAGCGCCGGGGGTCCCGACACAGATAATATCAGCTCCCGAGGCTGGCAAGGGAAAAGTCACTTCAGAGGGAGAAAGCGGCTATGTTCAGAGGAATCAGCACTGGGCCAGAGAATACACAGGATTTTCCCCCGTGGAGAAGGAGTCAGGCGTAGTCAGAACCCTGCAGGGCGTGACTAACTGCCCCAATACTCCTGCCACTGGAGCCCTCTGGGTAAGGACTCCACAATTATGGGAGAGCCAGCAGGAGAACCGACAAACCCGCCTTTCATTTGGCCGGCAAATCAATCCGGCTTCTTACCTCCCCAGGGACAATATTGCATTTCCCTTAGAAAAACAAAGGCCAGAGATCTTGGAAAGGGGATCGGTTTCTGCTGCTGTTTCCCTGGTGAAGAGCTTGCAACATCTACGGAGCAGCAAGCAGGTCTGATTCCAGGGGTAGTTTCTGGTCCAGCCAATATATGAGACTGCCTCCTTAATGGGCAGTGCGTCTCTGAGCCATGCCTCACTCGAGAAATCAGCCCAAGCCCCATCTTGGGGCCTCCTTGAAGGAGTCTCTATCCTGGGATTGACAGCTCGTTCTCAAGGCACAGATGTGAACTCATTGTTCCCAGGATCTCAGAGCTGAGTTTGGGGCCAGTGAGTAGCAAGTGACCTCTGCCCATGGAGACGGAGCTTTTCATGACGTTTTGCTGTATCAGGCCTCTGGCAGCCAGAGACTTTAAACCTCTTAAGCCCCTCCCTTCTCTCCTACTTCAGAGGTTCAGAAATCAGAACCTTTAAGCGAACACTCTTCTCTGGAATTATTAACCCCAAAACTCTCCTGGCTGACTTTGTCCTGGCCTTAGGGAGGTGGTCCGAGGGTCACCTAGAGCTTTGCACAGAGCTGGGAAACTGACAGTGCTTAACCTCAAATGGCAAGCAGGGCTCAGTGCTGTCGCCAGGTCCCGGGCAACTCTGTGGGCTCAGCCTCAGGAACTCTGCTTTCCTCTTGCTTTCTCTGGCACTGTCCACGCACCAGCTTCAAGCCAGCCTCCAGGGCCTCGGGAAGGCCCGACACAAACCGGAAACCCCTCTTTTTGTTTCTGATCACCCTGATGGTCTGAGGGAAATTCTTTCTGCCCAGGCAAGCGCAGCAGGTGAGGAGTGTACATCCCCAACACGCAATACTGCTGACATAGATGCAAACACGCAAACGCTTACCCCAAATTCCAGCACACCCCACTCTCAACTGATACCACCAGTGCAGCCAGGGTGCTGCCTCGCAGCCCAAAAGAACCTCTCCTTACAGAAAAAGGACCTGACTCTGGCTGCCTCCCCCTCCCCCTCAAAAGACAATCAGAGAAGGGGACCCGGACTCCAGGGCTGCCAGCTCCGGGCTGGGGCACCGCATACCTACCTGGGAGAAGTTGAGCCCGTTGAGGGGATGGCATTGCTCCTCCACCCGCTCCACAGCCCCTGTGGTCTTCTTCATCTTCTCAGCCTGCTGGGCCAGGTAGAGGTCGAGCATGGGCACGCCACGGAAGCGCACGTCCCTCTCTGTGAGCGAGTTCACCATGAGCATCACCCAGACGGGCCTCTTGCGCTCCCAGTTGCCGGCGATGGCATTGAACAGGTAGTCAGCATAGAGCCCTTTGCCCCGCTGAGCAGGTGTCATCCAGGAGGGCATCATCAGCTTCACATAGTCCAGGTGGCGCTTCAAGCGCCAGTAAAGCTCGTGGGGCAGCACGTCCTGCAGGTTTTCCCCATGGGGCAGCAGCTGGCAGCTGGCCAGGGCCGAGATGGTGTAGGGGTCTGTCAGATCCAGCTCAAAGTAGACGCGGGCACTAGCCTGGAAGGCTGCCTTGGAGTTGTCGGGGATGAAGTCCCAGACGCGGGTGTAGGGGACATGGATCGTGCCAAACAGGTAAGCTGGGGGATCACGCCGAATCGTCCACAGGAAGGAGTTCAAGTCCCTCTGCTGCAAGAGGAGAGGAGAGGCAAGGCAGTGAGGCTGAAGGCAACAGAGTAGGGTCAGGGTAGCCCAGCTCGCATTGCAGAGGAAGGTGGGGATGGGAGGCAGAGACCTACAGCCATGGGAAAGAGCCAGGGCGTTGGAGCCTGATAGACCCACATTCAAAACCTAGCTTTGCCCTATCTTAGATACATGATCTCGAGTGAATCAATTCACTTCCCATAGGCTCGGTTTCCTGATCTGTAAAACGGGAGCAAAAGCAACTATCTTAAGGGTTTTTTGGGAGAATTAAAAGATACAATGTATGCATATTAAGCCCTCAGAGCAGTGCCAGACACAGAGGAAGTCGGCAATGAAGGGCAACTCTGATTAGCGTTTGCTGCGAGTGCCAAGGACTGCCACACCACCTGAGGATATTCATGCTTGGCCAAGCCAAACCTTCACGCGTGGTGTTTCATGTGGAGGGTGGGGAAAGGGGGAACAAGAGTCCTGCTCTGGCAAGAAGGGAGGAAGTCGTATAACTTTTAAATCCAACCATAAGAAGATATATGCCAAGAGCACTTTGAAAGCAGAACACCTATTAAAAATAGCACACCTATTTAACAGCTACTTCCCATTCATCAGGGTGAATTCGGTTTTCCTTTTGGAGGGCAGGTCTGGGGTGTCAGCTACTTTGCTCAACCAGCTGAGACCATAGATGAGAAACTGCTTTAAAATCTTGCAAGCCCAAGTCAAGTTCCAGAATCTGGTTTGGGGGGAAAGGATTCCATTACAATTAGTCTCAAGAAATGTACATATTCTGGGTACTTTCCAGGCTCCTCCCCTAAAAATGTATACCTGATCTCTAACTCCAGTTGTTTGTCATTTTCTATGACCTAAGCTCCAACTTAGGGGTGTGTGTGTGTGTGTGTGTGTGTGTGTGTGTGTGTGTAGGGGCTAAGGAGAGGCATTGCAGACAGGGGTCCTTTTTCCAGATCCAATTCAGGGCTGGGTGTAAAGAGCATGAGAAGAGGACTGTCATTTCTCTTAAGCAAAGCCATTTTCCATCCAGAAAAATCCCCGGAGTGCCCACTGACCACTTGCAAGCTGTAGACCAACTCATAACATTTTTCTGTCTGATTCTGGCACAAATAAAAAGTATGTGTTGGGATGGTTGGGTTGTGGGAGAACAGTACCTTACTTTAGTAACAACCCAAAACCGTAAATCCCAGCATGCTGGTGATAGACTGAGAGCCCAGCCAGCCAACGACCTCCCTGTTTGTGCACAAGGCCGGCCGCCGGAGGTGCACCTTGCCCAAGGTCAGCGAATTCCCGGTTAACAGGACAGCACACCTACAGCAGCCAGACCCTCCGACACTGCTTCCTGGTCTCCTGGCCTCCAATTCAGGGTTACTGTCAATGCATTCATTTACACTTAGAGGGAAAGATACTGAAGGAAATAAAGAGATTCTTTGTTTTGGACGGAAAATTAGGAGAAGCAGTAATTATTCGACCCCCAAGGAAATATTAGGCCAGCCCGTCCCGGCCTTGCCTTTTCCTCTCCTCTGAAATCGTCCCCCTTTTTAACGGAATGTGGATGCTTGGGAGAGTAGGTGCTGGGGGCCTGGGCTGCAGAGATGGAAGTGAGAACCAGCACCAGGGAGAAAGTTTGTCTTAGGTCAGAGTAGGAGGGCAGGGAGAGAGAGGGAAGCCTGGGAGAGGGCAGAGTGTGTGAATGGGAGAGCAAAAGGGTTGGATGGAAGTCAGGAGAAGGGCAAGGAACGCTAGAAAGGCACAGTAAGAAGCGGGCAGAGAGACCAGAAGGGTAGAGAAAAAAAATGAGGAAGGAGAGTCCAAAAGGGGCGCAGAGGGAGGAAGCGTCCAAGCAGGACCACAAGTCAAGAGGAAAGCCCGAGAGCCAGAGCGTGTGGAGAGGAACCGGAGAGGGAGCGCCCCTTCTCGCTCCTGGCTGGGAGCTGGAGCCGGGACAGGCAGGAGCGAAGGAAGGGCGCCCGAGGCTGTGCCCGGCCGGTGGAGGCGGAGCGGGTGGGCTAAGGTGGGTGCGGAAGCAGGACCCAAACCATCGTCCCCAGGGGGCTGGAGTACCCAGGCGGGCGGGAGAGTGGCCGGGCAGACGGTCGCTCACCGATCCGGGCGGCCGGCACTGTCCTCCGTCCGGGGGCTGCGGGCGGGCGCGAACGGTGGCGAGGAGGGCGGCGAGCAGCGGCCCCGCCAGGGCGGCGTGCATCCTGCCGGGGCCCGCAGGGCGCGGGGGACTCTCCTGGGCGGCGCCCCTCAGCAGGGTGGGGAGCCCCCAGCTGGGAACGGAGTTTCCTCTGGAGCACCGGGCTCCAGCCGCGGGATGCTGGGCGCCCTCTGGGGCGTGGCTGACTGTCCCAGTTGGACCTGGGGGTTTCTCTGGGGCGGGGCTCCGTCTGTTGGATGAGGGGGACCCTCTAGGGCTGGGCCCCTCCCCAGGGCGCTCCACCTCGCTGGCCGAGCACCGGGGCGCTGAGGGCGTGTTGGGGTCCTGGGGCGCGCGGGGTTCCGGAGCTGCGCTGGGGTCCAGGGGCGCGCGGGGTTCCTAGGGCAGAACTGAGAGCCCAGGGTGCGCTGGGGTCCCGGGGTTATGCTGGGCACCCGGGGTGCGCAAGGGTCCCAGGGGTGCGCGGCGCTCCAGGGGGCGCGCAGTGGGACAAGTGCGGCGGAGGGCGCGGCAGGGGTGGGGGGGCGGCTCTGGGGCGCCCGGCTGCCCCCGAGCCCGGCTCAGAGGGGCGGCGGGCGGCCGCGCGGCCGCTGCCCGGGCTCCGCCATGCTGCTCCGCGGCTGGGAGGGAGGGAGAGAGGAGGGCGGGAGAGCGGCGCGGAGCCGGGCCGGGCCGGGCGGGGGGCTGGGGCCGCTGGGGCGGGGGAGGGGAAGACCTGGCGCGGGGCGCCGGGGGCGGGGGGCCGGGGCCGCGCAGGGCCGGGCCGGGCCGGGCCGGGCTGGGCGGCTGGGAGTCGGGGCCAGCTCCGCGCCCGGGCGCGGCGAGGCGGGGTCTGATGGGCATGGCAGGCGCTCGCTCGCTCCTCTCTTGCTCCCTCGCTCGCTCCCTCACACACGCGCGGAGGGAGGCGAAGCCCGCAGCAGCCACTTCCCAACTTTCCAAACTTCCCAGCGCAACTTTTTCCTCTCCTCCCCTGCCCGCGCCTCCTCCCCCCCATCCCCCCTGTTCCCTTCGCCCGGCGCCACCGGGCCGCAGCTTCCGCGTGTGGCCGCCAGAGGGCGCCCGGGCTGAGACCCGGCTCGGCCAACGTCCGCGGGCTCAGCGGCAGATGCGGACCGGGTGACAGCGACAGATTTGGGAATGAGGACTAGCCTCGCCCAACGCATCCGTCCCGCGGATCCTGGCAGGAGCGAACAGTGCTCAGAGGGACCGGAGTGGGGCTGAGGAAATAGCAATCAGAAAATTCAGAAAGCTGCGGTGTACACCTTGTGTCACCCCTAGCGCTGGCATGCGCTTGGTAGGTACTCTGCAAACACCAACTGAATTAAAAAAAAAAGAAAAAGAAAAAGAAAAAAGGAAAGAAAACAAAATAATCATCCTCAAAATTTCTTGGAATCTTCCATTTAAGTAATCCCTTCTTATCTATGTTCTTGGAGCCACGCAGGATCCCGGTGTCTGTCTCTGGAAGAGTAAGGATTGATATCCCAGTTTCTTAGACCATGAGAACGGAAAGACCCCGTAAACCAACCTTCTCATCCTCAAGAGGCAAATGAGACTTAGAGGCGGCCAGGGGGAAAGCTCTAAGCTTCGGAACCGTTTCCAGCAAACGAAGAAAGGGAAGCGCAGGCACCCCTGCTTGGTTCTGTTAAAAAAGAGTTTGCTGTCTTTTCCCATCCAGACAACAGAAACTGACGATGAATTAGGTGATACTGTCAGGAGCCCACAGCCTAGAGAAGGAGACAGACAGGGACAGATATGCAAAGAGGCCATTAAAATACAGATGATGAGGGCCAGGAGAGACGGAAGCACAAGGAAATGAAAGCAGAGAGGAAGAGCTCCTGACACAGCCCAGCGGCCCAGGGAAGGCTCCTGGGAGATGGTCTTGAAAAATAAGTCAGAGGTAGCTGAGTGAAGGAGGTGCACACGCCTTCCAAGCTGAGGGAGAGCAGGTGCCAAGGCACAGCGGGTAAGAGCACACCTGCAGCGGACTGCACGGAATTACCTATGGCTGCAGGGAAAAGCAAGTGGCAGGAGCTGAAGTTGTGTTTCCGGCCAGGCTGTGGAGTCCATCCATTCTATGTACCAGGTGATAGGAAGTCATTGCAAGATTTGAAGTTCAAGGTGGCAGGAGTAGATCTGTGCTCATCCGGGCATGAATTGACGAGGGCAAGTTGGAGCCAGGGAGCCCAGTGGGCCTCACTACAAGGTTGAGTGAGGAAGACAGAGCAGGGCTGGAGGGGCAGAAAGGTTTTCCAGAGCACAAGATCTGGGCGGCTGGGAGGAAGGGGACACCAGAGACTGGCAGGCTGACTCTCACGTGCCACATGAAATTGCCAGTTCTGTAGGTCACAAGTGAATGCGTGTTGGCAATTTCATATGGTTCAACTTCCTGGGTGTCTGGAGCAGCCTCCACCTCTTAGCTACACACGTACCTGGTGAAAGATACCAAGCAGGCCAGAGTACCCAGATGGCATGTATGAGAGCACAGGACAGCTCCCTGCTTCCCACACACAGAGCTCTGAGGCCGCAGCTGTGACAAAAGATGTCCTTTAAAGAGCCTCCACTTTCTGGAACTCAAAACTCCCTACAAAGTCACCACTCTGCTGGTCAGCAACGGGGGAAGTGAGAACTGAATTCCACCGGAGGGAGGGTCAAGGTCCTCGCTGGAGAATTAGAAGACACAAGTCAGAGAGTGGGTAAGAAAGAGCCCGATCAATTTAAAATAATGCTGTGTGTAAATATGTGTGTGGATTTAAAACGTCTTCTCCTGTGTTGTAAATAAAAGTTTCCTGCTATCTTTGTTTCCTAAAATTATAAAATTTCATTGGCTAATTGTCATGAGTGTCAGCTCTGACCTCCTCGTCCATGGTGCACATGGTGGCTGTGATGACTGGGGCAGAACAATTAGCTTCTCTGTGCCTCCCTTTCTCCATCCAGTCCCTGTCCCCCTCACTTTCTGTGAGTCGGTGTGTGCAATAATGTCTTCAGATCTTCACCAGTTCTGTTACTGATATTCTTAATTAGATGCAAGAACAAATAGATGCTTTTCTATTCCTAGATATGATACCCAAGAGAACTGAAGACACTCATCCACACAGAAACTTCTACATAGAGGCTGATAGCAGCAGTATTTATAATAGCCAAAAGGTGGAAACAACACAGATGTTCATCAACTTATGAATAAATTAACAAAATGTGATATATAAAAATCCCATATCATATGCCTTCAATATCTACTTTTAAAAGACCTGTTATAGTCATATGATGAAATATTATTTGGTCATAAAACAAAATGAACTACTGATTCATGTTATGTCCAAGATAGCATAAATCAATCTTGAAAACACTGTGCCAAATGAAGCCAGTCATAAGAGGACATGTGTTATGTTATTCCATTTATATGAAATGTTCAGAATCGGCAAACACAGCAAGGCAGAAAGTAGATTGGTGGTTGCCTGGGGCTAGAAGAAATGGGGGCAATGGTGGGGCCATAGCTAAAAGCCACTGGGTTTGCTTTTGGAGTAATGAAAATTTTCTATAATGGTGATGGTTGAACTCTTTGACTATATTAAAAACCATTAGATTGCATTTCAAATGGGTGGATTACAGGGTATGTGAATTATGTTTCCATAAAGCTGTTACCAAATAAATAAATATTAAGTCTGGGACCTCATGAAAGAGTGTTCCTTGAGACTCCAGAGCAAGAGTCTCAGTGTTTTCAAACCATGTTTCCCCCCAACCATGGTATAGTGAGAGAAACCCTGGATGATGATCGGTCCTAAGGCCTGGAGACTTACCCTGCTTGTTAACATCTCATGAGGTAGCTTTGGGTAATTCACTTGTCCTCTCTGGACCTGAGTAAGAACTGAGGTTCCACGTCATCAGTATGAAGAAGCTCATGGAGCAGATCACCTTTAGGAGCGTGTATACCTGACACTGGAGTTCTGAGCCCCTTGGCCAGAGCCTGCCCAGAGCTTTTAGGCAGGATGGGGAAGAGCACAGGGCTCAAGAGAGAGTCAGGGGACTCGTAGCTTGCCTCCTCTCTCCTGGGGCACATCTGGCTCACTTTCCTTTTATTGCATTTTAATTAAGTTGTTCAATCAAATTGGTAACAGGAATCTGTAGGCTGTAACAGCTGGGCAGAAGCAGAAAGCCTTGTAGCGGAACTAAACCAACAAAGTCTGCCTCCTGAGCAGATCCAGGAGCCCGGTGCTGCTGAAGGGCATCTCTCAGGGAGGGAGCTGAGGGGCTCGCCTGCTCCAGCCCCCTGAAAGGAGGAGCTTTGCTGGGGCCTGAGGGCTGCCCTCCTGCAAGGCCATTGCCCTGGCTACTGGTCACATTGGCATTTTCACATGGGTCTGGCCTGGCCTGACTTCCAGCTCTGACTCCTACCCCAGTCCTGCTCCTTCCTACCCAACCTAAGGCTCTATCTCCTCCACCCCCTCTTCCCCTACTCCCTCACCTGGGTTGGCAGTTAATCCTTGATGATGGAAGGACATGGGGCATGGGGGAGAAGGATAGCTGACTTTAGGACCAAGAGGTTGGCAGTGCTTAAGAGTGGCGAAAAGAACCAGAAACGTGCAGAAACTAATTCAGAAGAGGCCATTTCCTCCTGGCAATGGAAAATAAACACATAGGCACAAAAGTGCAACAAAGGATTAAAATTGCCATATAATATGGCATTCATTAAAAACAAAAAACCCTATGTGTTCCTGCCCAGTAGGGGAGTAGAGAGCACACAGGAATGAGTCCAGGGTTTTGTTCTTCTGGGACCTGCAATCCAGTGAGGAGGGCAGAGATACAAACAAACACGGGGCTTTAGGAAACAGAGGAGACAAAAGGAGCAGCTGAGTCAGCCTTAGGAGAAAGGAAGTCAGCAAAGGTCTTTGCTAAGGTCATGTGTGAGTTGATTCTTAAAGATGAGCAGGAGTTGGACAGGGAGGAGGAAGAAAGGAAGGTCAGGCATTGGGAACCCAAGGTGCAAAGGCATGGGAGTGCGAGTGCTTGCACGTGCAGGGATTGTAAATGACAAAAGCGGAGAGGTAGAACGGAGGAGAACTGCTGGGGACACTCAGAAAGAAGTCCACATCAGGAAGGACTGCGCATTCTCTTGGAAAGCCCTTCCTCCCGCTATTCAGAGGAGATCCCCCTCTGAGCCTGCTCTGCATCCGTTGTGGGTGCTGCTTGAGGGTGGCTGACACGCCAGGTTCCAGATGCGCTGTGTGCAGCCTCCGGGATGTAACAGCAATGAGAGGCATTGGCTGTGCTAACTCACAAACACTTAGTGGGTCCACACATGAACTGCGGTGTCTTACACAGGAAGGAAATAGTCCTGCCTTCCGAATACTTGCCGTTTCTGAACAAGACAAAACACAGGCGTGTGGCAAGTTAAAATGCACTTACGTGAATAAGGCTGCAATGAATACGGCGGGTGCAGGTATCTCTTCGCCACACTGTTTTTGTTTCCTATAGATATTTATCCAGAAGTGAGATTGCTGGATCAGATGGTAGTTCTATTTTGAATTTTCTGAGGAGCCTTCATTCTGTTTTTCATAATCACTTTACCAATTTATATTCTCACCAGCAGTAAAGAAGGACTGGTCAAAAGTACAAGTTTTCAGTTGTATAATGAATAAGTTCTGGGATCCTAATATACAGCCAGTGTGGTGATGGATGTGTTTATTACTTTGATTTTAATAATCATTACATAAAATATACATATGTTAAATTATCACTTTGTATACCTTGAACATATACAATCTTTTTTTTTTTTTTTTTGAGACAGAGTTTCGCTTTTGTTGCTCAGGCTGGAGTGCAGTGGTGCCATCTTGGCTCACTGCAACCTACGCCTCCCAGGTTCAAGCGATTTTCCTGCCTCAGCCTCCCACAGGTAGCTAGGATTACAGGTGTGCACCCCCACGCCTAGCTAAGTTTTCATATTTTTAGTAGAGATGGGGTTTCACCATGTTGACCAGCCTAGTCTCGAACTCCTGACCTCAGGTGATCCACCTACCGTGGCCTCCCAAAGTACTGGACTACAGGCGTGAACTACTGTGCCTGGCCAGCCTTTACAATCTTTATTTGTCAATTAAATATTTTAAAAGAGAAAAAGATTTAGAAATCACCACCCATCCAGTCAAATGCATATAAGGGCCAGGTGAGTGGTGCAATATTGTGAAAGTGCAGGCAAAGTCGGTGAGAGCTGAAGACTATCTCCTTCATTTAGAACTACCTGATGATCCTGGAGGAGGCAGGATTTGAATTAGGCCATAGAGGAAAAGTAGCATTTAAATAGATGCAAAGAGCCTTGCTTGCATTCCAGATAACGGGAATGATGAAAGTGAAAGGGCAAAGTGGGGCAGGGAAAAGAAGGCTCTGGCTGGAGTAGAACGGGTGAGTACTGAGAGAGTCGGCTGGAGTCTGCTGGGCTCGGTTGGCCTGGGGGGCAGCTTGGTCATGAGGGAAGAAAAGGAGCTGGGGGTGATTGCAGATAAATTTGGTGTCAGGCCCTGTATCTAAAGGATTTTAATGATGTTGTGAGACAGATACTTTTAACTCCATGTTAAAGATGAGGAAACAGGGCCTCAGAGAGGGGACATGCCATATTCAAGTCATAGAGCTGAGAATTAGAAGGACTGGACTGTCTAGTTCTTTCTACTAAAGTACTTGCTTCCTTCAAGACATCAGTGGGAAGGTAGCACACATAGCACAGGCCAGATGCTATGATGGCTAGTAAACACACACACACACACACACACACACACACACACAGACACACACACGTACACACACACACAGACACACACACGTACACACACACAGACACACACACGTACACACACACACAGACACACACGCACACACACACAGACACACACGTACACACATACACACACACACACACACACACACACACACACACTGGGGCACATTCATACTGAATGTGGCAATTCCTGGGCTGTGGCTCCCAATCTAATTAGTGGGATGATTGTCATTTAGGAGACTTTTGCCTTTCACTAAACACACACACACACACACACGTACACACACACACACACACACACACACACTGGGGCACATACATACCGAATATGGCAATTCCCGGACTGTGGCTCCCAATCTAATTAGTGGGATGATTGTCATTTAGGAGGCCTTTGCCTTTCACTAACACACACACACACACACACACGTATACACACACACACACACACACACTGGGGGGCACATACACACCGAATATGGCAATTCCTGGGCTGTGGCTCCAAATCTAATTAGTGGGATGATTGTCATTTAGGAGACTTTTGCCTTTCACTAAACACACACACACACACACACACACACACACGTATACACACACACACACACACACACACACACACTGGGAGGCACATTCATACCGAATATGGCAATTCCTGGGCTGTGGCTCCCAATCTAATTAGTGGGATGATTGTCATTTAGGAGGCTTTTGCCTTTCACTTTACCCCAAGCTGTGTGAGGCTCCGCTTCTCTATTTAGGATTCGATAGGAGTATGGAAAGAGAAAAAAGAAATGTGATGCTTGAAACAAAATACCCCATCGAGCTGACCACTAAATAGCACTCAGACCCCAAGTATACACACAGCTGCTTTATGTAATGAAGGCTGCGGACCATGTTCCTGGATATAAAATAACAAACCACATATAAAGTTTTACGTTGCTGTGTAATTAGCACAGATCTGTGAGTGTGCATGCCGGGGTGAGGTGAGGGGAGGGGGCTTAGGCCTCGGGCAGTGATCTGTGGAGGAAAGAGCAGGCACTGTGGAGCCCAGAGGTAAGAGTCTGAATTCCTGCTCCTCCATTTTGTAGCCCTTTGACCTTGGGCAAGTTACTTAAACACTGTAAACTTCCAATTTCATACCTGTCAAAGGAGGCAAAGCACATGTCTTAGAGCAGTGGTTTTGCCCTCGTCCTGGCCCCCAGGGACATCCGACAATGTCTAAAGATACTTTTGTTTGTCATAACTAGGAAGGTGCTATTGGCATCTAGTGGGTAAGGCCAGGATGCTGCCCCCCACCCTCCCCTCACAACAAAGAATCATCCTGCCCAAAATGCAAATCCTGCCAAGATTGAGAAAGCTTGCCTCCTAGGGTTGGTATGTGACGGTATAATCATTATAAACTGTCATTGAGCATTACTATATATCAGGCTCTGTTCTGTCACTACTTAAAGTGTGTCAACTTATACCGGTTTATAGCAAGTCTAGGAGGGTGGTGCTACCATTATCCTCATTCTCTAGATAAGGAAACTGAAGCACAGAGAGAACGTACCCCAAATCACACACCTAGCAAGTGAGGGAACCAAGGCAGTGGCATGAACTCATATGTGTCTGCTTCAGTGCCTGGAGCGTGGTGGTGATGGTGATTTCTCACCTCCAGAGTGGGGGGGTTCATTCATCCGGTCATGCAACATATATGCAGCTAGAGCTTAATCAGAGCTTGGTGATAAAGAATTGGTGAACAATGTAGGCAAGGTCCTTGCTCACAAAACTTACTTTTTAGTTGAGGAGAAAAATTATAAACAAGCAAATCAATAAAAATGGAGACAAGTAAGTGACAGGAGTCTGCAATGAGAAGACCTGGGGGAAGAGCATGTCCAGCAGAGAGAACAGGCTGGAAAAGGCCAGAGGGAGGCACCTTGGTGAGTTCAGGAAACAGAGAAATCCAGTGAACCAGGACCCAGGTTAGAGGGAGGAAATCCTTTTTTTTTTTTCTTTTTAGATAGTCTCACTCTGTTGCCCAGGCTGGGGAGTAGTGGTGCAATCTGGGCTCCTGGTAGCCTCTGCCTCCTGGGTTCAAGCAATTCTGTGAGGGAGGAAATTCTAACAGATAACATTAGAGAGATAGGAGGGGCCAGCTGGAGTAATACTTTGTAGGTCAAGGTAAGGAGTTTTGAATTCCAGCTTTGCTGAGAAGCTATAGGAGGGCTTTGAAGGGTAACAGGATCCAATTTACATTTGTAAAAGAGCTTTCAGATTTGGACGCGGAGGATGTTGAAGCCGATGACGAATGGGGAGTTTGGGAAGTAATTCAGTAAGGATGCTAGGGCAATAGTTAGAGAGTGTGATGCTAGTTTCTCGGCCCAGGGTGACTGTGGTGAAACTGGAGGATGATGAGCAAATGTGGTTCACATGCAGTGGCCGTTTTGTGACATATATCATGTGGGAGGAAAAGAGAGAGGATTCAAAGGTGACGCTGAAGATTTTGTCTTGAGCAACTGGCTCCATCCGAGATAGGGAAGACTGAGGGAGGAGCAGGGTTTGGAGGCAGTGGAGGGAAGGTGTCAAGAGGCCACTGTTAGGTCATGTTAAGCATGAGCTGCTTGCTTGGATCCAAGTATAGGTGTGAAGAAAACAGCTTATAAATGAGCCTGGGGCTCAGGGCAGCAGTCCAGGATGGAAGGATAAATTTAGTATCCATTGCACGAAGATGATATTTAAAGCCAAGGTCCTGTTAGAGAGAGGCGGAGAATGGAAGAAGGCCTAGATGTAAGTCAGGGAACTCATTCATTGCAAGTTTGAAAGAGAATCAGTCATCAAAAGAGACAGAAGTAGGAATAAAAACAGGAGAGATGGGTATCAAGACATCCAACAAAGTAAAACAAAACAACAGGGAAGTGATGATTAAATTTGACCACAGGAGGCCGACAGGAGGCAATTCAGGAAGTGGAGACAGATACTTCGGGAAACTCTTTCTAGGAATTTTATGGTAAAGGATAAAGAAATGGAGGGGAGTGAGAACATGGGCCAATGGAGAGACTTTTAAAAATAGGAGTCATGTATGTATTTGCAGGCCAGTGTAAGGGTCTGGCAGAGAGAGTGCAACTTCTGATCCTGGAGAGAGGGGTTCACAGGAGAAGTCCTTGCGAAGTTCTAGATCAGCAAGAAGCTTGGGATTTAGAGAGAATGGAGTGGCTCATTCTTGTTAGGACATTTCCTCTGTGGTTATAGGAGAAAAGGCCTCATGCATGTGAATGATGTAGGTAGTCGGTGGCTAGATCATGCTGTTCTGGAATAATGACTTGCTCTTCCTCAGAAGGAAAGTGGCTTTCCTGAGCCACTGGTCAGCCCCTAGCCCTGACCACTGACACAGACTGGGCCTTAGTCCTGGTGCCAGCCTGAGCTCTTCCGGTAGACCGAATGTCTAGTTCTGTCCAGCCACCTCCCTTTGTTGATAAGAAAGAAGCTGGGAAAGGTTCTTTCACATGGTGATTCAGCATAACCCATCTCTACAGCTGAAGAGAAAACCTGAAGTAAAGCCAGGCTCAGCAGGACCTGGAGAGATCCACAGATGACAGGGAATTCCCAAACTTGTCAGAGGAGGGGTTGGTAAGAGTAGAGCCACTTGTGGGGCACATCATGATCGGATAGAACTAAGAACAGGAGGCTACCAAATTGGACCAAAAGTTGGGATTCATTAGAAGGAAAGGCCCAGACCGAAGCAAAAATGGAAAATAAAAAATAAATAAGGCTGGCCATGCAGACAAGCAAGTAGAGCTGAATGAAGTGGGTTCGGTGGAGTTATGGAAGGTCCAACTAAACCTCAGACTGCTGAGTGCTCCTCAGCATTTGCCTTCTTTGTGGACTCTTGCTGGGCCAATGTGGTCTGTGCAAATAGATTTACACATTTATTTGGTGATCAAGAGTTTATAACTGTAAGATATATGCTGTGTAAGAAAAGGCTTTGGCCAGGCACAGACTCATACCTGTAATCCCAGCTCTTTGGGAGGCCGAGACGGGCAGATTGCTTGAGACCAGGAGTTTGAGACCAGCCTGGACAACATGGCGAAACCCCATCTCTACAAAAAATGCAAAAATTAGCCTGGCTTGGTGGCATACACCTGCAGTCCCAACTACTTGGGAGGTTGAGGTCGGAGGATGCCTTGAGCTCAGAAGGCAGAGGTTGCAGTGAGCCAAGATCATTCCATTTCACTCAAGCCTGGGCTAGAGTGACACCTTGAAAAAAAAAGAGAGAGAGAGAGAGAGAGAGAGAGAGAGAGAGAGAGAGAAAGAGAGAGAGAGAGAGAGAGAGAAAGGAAAGAAAGAGAGAGAAAGCAAGCCAAGCCAAGCCTTTGCTACCATTGGTAGTGGATTGGGTTGGATTCTCTGCTCCCATTTTATGTTTGAAAGCCCTTTTCATCAATCTTATCAAGTAGTTGTCTGGACACTGCTTATGATATTTAGTGACAAGAAGCTCACTAAAGGATTCACTTAAGGCCTAGCTTAATCCCTCCACACCTCAATTTCCTCTTCTGCAAAGTGAGAACAATAGTAATGTGTATCTTATAGGTTTGTTGTGGGAATCAAGTTAGATAATGCATGTAAATGCACTTTATGTACTGTAAAGGGCTGTGAATATTAATTCTCTCATCATTATTAACAATAATAAAAAAAGAAGGGGCCTCAAAAGCATTTCCCGTACTACTTTCAAGTTGTTGAAAAAGCCATGAAAGGGTGTGCATCGCCTGCGACATGGACACCTTGTGAAAGGAGCCCTGGAAGTCTGCATCATGGTGGCACCCAAGGCCACTGCCTGGAGCAGGTGGGCAGGTTGCACCTTGCAGGAGAGGGCTCTGCTGAGGAGGTGAGTGGCAGTGAAATCCAGCCAGCCCTCTGCTTGTCTAGCCATGTGCCCTGGCAAGGAGCTGCATCCGCAGTGATTCCACCTGGCACCACGTAGGTTAGCACCCACCGGCACGCTTCCTGAAATGTTTGGGTTTGCTTGGCCTTTAATTAGCCAATCCAGTAATGGAGAATCAGATGGGTTTCTGTCTTCAGCCACTGGAATTTTTATGATGACTTTTCTATCTGTGTATCCAGCCTGGCCTTTCCTCTACTTGAATGTCTTGCTTTCCTCTCAAACTCCTTATGTCCAAATTCACACCTTCATTTTTCTCAGTTGAGAGTTTGGGCTGGATTCTCTACTCCCATTTTGTTTGAAAGCTCTTTTCATGAATCTTATCAAGTAGTTGTCTGGACACTGCTTATGACATTTAGTGCCAAGAAGTTCACTACCAAGAAGGCTGAAGTAGCCGATGCCACTTTGAAGCAGCTCTTCACATTCAGAAACTTCTATCTGTTGAGTCCACACCTGCCGGCCTGGAGCTCATACCCACTAGTTCCTGGTTTCCAACCTTGGGACCACATGGAAGAAATCTCTATTTTCTTCACAACAACTATTCATTGATTTGGATACAGAGAACAAGTTACCCTGTGTCTTATTGCTGTTTCTTCCATTTCATACATAAAAGGTTTTGCTTCTTTTCACTCTCCTAACCACTAAAATAATTTTTTGTGTCTACAATTGGCATCAAGAATTTGCAGCTTTTTCATTCATTGATTTACTAACTCATGCATCCAACATAAGAAAGAGGAGGTGATTCATCCAGGGTCTTACAGCTCCTAAGCTTTTCTCTGCCCCATGTTATTTCACTAACACACAGCTGCCTTTCTGTAGCAGCAGTGGTCCTGGAGTCCACACAACTTCTGAAGTGGCAGAAGCTTTTGCAGACTCACCAACTTAATTGATTCTTTTGTTGCTGTAATTTTTAGTTTAGTTTTTTTTGCCTCTGAGCTTTTTAGTAATCTACCATAGTGTTTAGCATTTCCATCTCTTTCTACCCTTCTCAAATAGGCAGCTTAGCTGGGCACGGCGGCTCAGGTCTGTAATCTTTGGGAGGTCACTTTGGGAGGTCACTTTGGGAGGTCAACCAAGGTGGAAGGATGGCTCGAGCCCAGGTGTTTGAGACCAGCCTGGGCAACATAGGGAGACCCCATTTCTACAAAAATTTAAAAAATTCGCTGGGTATGGTGGTGTGCACCTGTGGTTCTAAGAACTCAGAAGGCTGAGGTGGGAGGTTTGCTCGAGCCTGGGAGGTCCAGTCTGTGGCAAGCCATGATTGCACCACTACAGTCCAGCCTGGGCAACAGAGCAAGAACAGGGGGAAAAAATCAATAGCTCTTGGTCTAGCCTATTCAATATAAACTATTTTCTCACAGTTCTAGATCTCTTTTCCAGTAATGTATAGATGGAAATCACCATGTCTGCAACATAAAGCATTAGCCCAGGTCTAGAGAAACATGAGTCCTGAAGAGAGTGAATTCAGAAAATTCACACATATACAGGGAACAAGCGTGGTTGACAGACGCTTCATGTTGAGGTTTTTCATTCTGCACTGTGTGTAGCTCATATTCATAATAGCTGCTGCTGCTATGACTAACTGCTAATATGTTGGAGCACTAGTTATGTCTCAGCTATTTAACAATGCATGGGAGTTCTGGTTTTTCGCCTCCTCACAAATACTTGGTCTTGCCAGGTTTTGTAATTACAGCCTTCCTAGTGAGTGTGAAGTGACATCTTATTGTGATTGTAATATGCCTTTTGCTTCTCTTTCTTTCTTTTTTAAAAACCAAAAACAAAACAAACAGGGTCTTGCTCTGTCATCCAGCTGGAGTGCAGTGGCGCCATCTCAGCTCACTGAAAGGGACTCCTCATGGGCTCAAGCGATCTTCTCACCTCAGCCTCCTGAGTAGCTGTGACCACAGGCATGCACCACCATACCCGGCTAATTTTTTGGTTTTTAGTACAGATGAGGTCTTGCTATGTTGCTCAGGCCGGTCTTGAAATCCTGGGCTCAAGTGATCCTCCCTCCTTGGCCTCCCAAAGTGCTGGGATTACAGGCATGAGTTACTCAACACCACTAATGATTAATGGTGTTGAGAACATCTTTTTGTATACCTATTTGCCATTCCTACATTTTCTTTGGTGAAGCTTTTGTTCAAATCTGTTTTGCATTGATATTGAGCTGTTTGGCTTTTTATTTTTGAGTGGTGATAGTTCTTTACATATTTTGTATACAAGTGCTTTGTGAAACACAGTTTTGTAAATATTTTCCCATGGCTTGTGTTTTCATTTTCTTAACTGTCTTTTGAACAGTATTTTAATTTTGAAGAAATCCAAATTACCAATTGTTTTCTTTAAAAATGTATGCACTTTATCTTCTATTTAAAAAATGTTGGCCTAACCCAAGGCCATTAAGATTTTCTCTTCTTGGTTTTACTCTAGAATTTTCATAGTTTTAGGTGTGGCACTTTGATGGGTGATCCATTTTTACTTGGACCTTACCTGAGTTGTGATGAAGGCAAGGGTGCTGCCGCCTCTTTTCCTTTCTCCCACGACTCCCGCCACCGCTGCTCTTGCTCCTCTTCCTCCTCCTCGTCCTCCTCCCCTTCTTTTCTTTCCTCTTCCTTCTTTCCCTGCTCCTCCTTTCCTTCTTTTCCTCACTTTTCTCTTTCTCCTCATCTTCCTCCTCCTCCTTCCCCCTTTCTCTTCTTTCTCTTCCTCTTTTCCTTTCTGCAAATGGATATCCATGTTCCAAAACCATTTGTTTGTTGTGTGTGTGTGTGTGTGTGTGTGTGTTTCACAGCATCTGGAAAATAATCTTTAATTGCCCTCTTTCTACAGCCCCTTGTCGCCTGGGAACAAAGACCATCGATTCTGAGATTTATGAGGCAAATCTAGACCCTTCAGTGGTTGCCTGTACTTTGGATCAGTGAAGAATTTTATCTGTCAGGGCATTTGCTGCATTATAACAGTTGTTGAATTTTCTTCAGGCAACAGATGAAATCTATACTGAAGCTGGCAGTCTCGGAATAGCCAAGTCCAGGGGAAGCTGAGATGGACCTTCTGATCACTTGGGAGTGAACCGGTGTGGAATTTGTAACAGTGGATAGGATGTAAGTCTTTGGTGGGCTAGGTGATTATAAGCTTTGCTTTCACCCGAAAGCAAAGGGGATTGAACATCCCATGATGTTTCAGTTTACTACGTATTTGCCTGACAACATTCATTGAAAGATTACTCTTCCTGTATAGAATTGCCTAGGTACCTTTATCAAAAATTAATTGACCATTTTTGTGTGAGTCTGTTTTTGGACTCTGTTCTGTTCCATTGGTAGACATATCTATATTTAAGGCAGCATGACATGGTGTTACTAGAGTTTTGTACTTAGTCATGAAACCAGGTGTTAAGTCTCTAATTTTGTTCTTCATCTTTGATGTAGTTTGGACATTTGTCCCTGCATAAATCTCGTGTTGAATTGCAATCCCTAATGTTGGAGGTAGGGCTTGGTGGGAGGTGTTTGAATCATGGAGGCGGATCTCTCATGAGTGGCTTGGGCCATCCCCTTGGTGATAAGAGAGCTCTCGCTCTGAGTTCACATAAGATCTGGTCATTTGAAAGTGTGTGGTACCTCCCCTCTATTATCTCTCTCTTACTTTCTCTCTTATGCCTGCTTGCACCATGTGAAGTGCCTGCTCCTGCTTCACCTTCCACCAGGAATAAAAGCTCCCTGAGGCCTCTCCAGAAGCAGATGCCTGTATGCTTTTTGTACAGCCTGCAGAATGTGAGCCAACTGAACCCTTTTTCTTATAAATTACCCAGTCTCAGGGATTTCTTTATAGCATGTATTTGGCTAACAAATTATTTGTATTTTCATATAAATTTTAGAATTGGCTTGTCAATTTCTGCAAAAAAGTCTCCTGGGATTTTGATATATATGGTCATGAATCTCTAGATCAATCAGGGGAGAATTTATACCTTAATAATATTGAGTCTTATAATCCATAGGCATGGTTTATGTCTGTTCAGATTTTCTTTAACTTCTCTCAGCAATATTTTGAGTTATTCAATGTACATATCTATATATCTTTGGTAAAAATTTTTCTAAAGCATTTCATGATTTTTAATGCTCTTAGAAATAGCCTTTAAAATTTTTCAACTTACAACTATTTCTTGAAAGTATGCAAAATACAATTAAATGTTGTATATTATTCTTGTTTTCTGTAACCTTGCATTTTCTGCATCTATTGAAATGATCAAATGGATCTGTAATTATATTCCCTTTGCTTATTCTTGCTACTAGTAATTTGAATCTTTTTTTTTTTCCTGGTCAGTCTGGCCAAAGGTTATCAAATTTATTGATCGCAAATAACCAGCTTGAGCTTTACTCCATAATTTTTCTCCTTTCTTTTTCCCTGTTTTCTGTTTTAGTTTTTGTGATTTCCTTCCTTTTTTGCTTGCTTTGGTTTTAGTTTTCCCTCCTTGTTCTCATGTTTTAAGATGTAAACTCAGGTCATTAATTTTAAATCTTTATTTCTAACATAAACCTTTAATTCTAAATATTTTTCTTTATTTGCATTTCATAGATTCTGGTATTGGTTTTTTCATTTTGATTTAATTAAAAATACTTTGTAATTTTCTTTCTGATTTCTTCGTTGTCCCATGGGTTATTTAGAAATACATTGTTTCATTTCCAAATTAATGGGTATGTTCCAGATTTTTTCCTGTTACTTGTTTCTAATTTAATTATCTGGTAGTCAGAGAAGATACTTTCTATGATTTTAATCTTTTTGAATTTATTGAGGCTTGTCCAATGACACTGAATAAGATTTATTTTAATAAATGTTCTGTGGACCCTTGAGAAGAATGTTTATCTATTGTTTGGTGAAATGTTCTGCAAATGCCAATGCTATCAAGTTGATTATAATGCTTTTAAAGTTATCTTAATCTATTTTTTGTCTACCTATTCTACAATTATTGAGAGAAGAGTGTTGAAGTCTCCAGTGTGATTTTGGAGTTGTTTATTTTTCCTTTTACTTCTGTGAGTTTTTGCTTAATGTTGTTAGAAACCCTACTATTAGGTACATACACATTTTGGTCATGTCCTCTTGATTAATTGATTCCTTTATGGAGTGACCTTTTTTATCTATGGCAAGATTTTTTGTTCTGAAGTCTATTTTGTCTGATATTAATAAATCTACACCCACTTTATTTATATCAGTGTTAGCATCGTATATCTTTGTTCCATGCTTTGCTTATAACCTATTGTGCCTTTATATTTAAAATGGATTTCTTGTAGGCACCATGTAATTGGGTTTACTTTTTTGTTCCAATTTGACAATTTTTTACATTTAATGTAAATATAGGTCCGTTTGAGTTTAACTCTACCATTTTGCTGTCTGTTTTCTATTTGTTCCATTTAGATTAACTATTTCTTATTATTTCATTTTCTTTTATAACCTTATTAGCTTTTCCCCTCATCTCTTCCTCCTCCTCCCCACCTTCCCCCTCTTTCTTCTTCTCCTTCTCTGCTTTCTACTTCCCCTTACCCATATCCTCCTTTTCTTTTTAAATAAATTGTTGCTTCATGGTCCATAGTGTACATGCTCAGGTTAGTGGCAGAAGTTAGTCTCTCTCTCTCTCTATTTATTTTCTTTTATTCTCATATCTCATTCCCTTTATCCTTCTCACCATTAATATGTTTCATGTATATTTTTTGTTTATATATGTCCTTTCAAATATGTATACCTGTTTTGTGTGCATATATTTTTAATTTAGATAAATGATATTGTGTAATTTGTCAGACTCTGTTCTTATTTTTTGCACCAAAGAGTATACTCTTACAATCAATTTATTTCTTCTGACTGCTATGTAACACTCAATAGTAGTAGTTCACATGTTTTACCTATCTACTCTCTGAGTGATGATCTTCCAGGTTGCCTACAATTCCCTGACTCCACAAATAATTCTCTTATAAACCTAGAGAAATACATATTTGGGGGAAATGCATATCCAGGATCATAATAGCTGAATTATAAAGCGTGCATATACTTAATTTGACTAAGTGGTGGGGGATGTTCTCTAGAATGCCTCCACCACTCAATAATTCTGCCGTATGAGAGTTTCCTAAACTCCTGCAAATCTTGTTGTTTATCCAGCTTTCTAATATTTATTGATATAAATTGCATAAGAGACATTTCTCTGGCTACTAATAATTTTGAGCAACTTTCCAAATACTTTCTCTTTTTCTGTGTTTCCTCTTTTGAAAGTTCCCTGTGTACAAATATCCTTTGCTTACTTTTCTCATGAATTTTCTCTTTTTCTTGTTGATTTGTAGTTTTTGTGTCTTTTCCGTATTAATCTGGTGTCAATTTCAGATGTTGTTAATACTTTCTATTATTTATTTATTTCCTCCTTAGAGCCCTTCATTGAGTAGAAATCTTTTTTTTTTTTTTTTTTTTTTTTTTTTTTTTTTTTTTTAGACAGAGTTTCACTCTGTCACCAGGCACCAGGCTGGAGTGCAATGGCACAATCTCGGCTCACTGCAACCTCTGCCTCCTGGGTTCAAGCAATTCTTCCACCTCAGCCTCCCAAGTAGCTGGGACTACAGGCACATGCCACCATGCCCAGCTAATTTTTTTATTTTTAGTAGAGACGGGGTTTCACCATGTTGGCCAGGATGATCTCGATCTCTTGACCTCGTGATTCGCCCACCTCGGCCTCCCAAAGTGCTGGGATTACAGGCTTGAGCCACCATGCCTGGCCTGAATAGAAATCTTTTAAAAAATATAATTTATCTTCTCCCAAATTGTGCTTTTAGTGTTTTGTGTGGGAAATTATTCCTCATATCTAAGTCATAAAGATAAACTTCTACATATTCTATTAACTTTAAATTTTTTAAATCTTCTATTAACTTAATTGTTCTTCTAAAAACTTTATTTTTTGTCTTTCACATGTGCTTTTAATCCTCATAACACCACCTTTGTATATGATATTAAGTAGGAGATCCAGTTTTCCTCTTCTGCATATGATGAACTAATTTTCTCAACATGATATACTTGACAATTTGTAGTGAGTTGATTCGTCATATTCTACGGTCTGTGAAGTTCTTTTATATATGTATCTGTAAGGGTCCTAGCAGGAAATAGAATGTAAGCTGAAATGGGGTAACTGAGGAGAACTAAGGACTCCCTGGTTAAGGACTCCAATAAGGATGGTTAGGATACTCAGCAGCAACAGTGGGGCAGTCATATCTCCCATCTTCCAGCTCCTACCCACCAAGTATGAACAAGCAGGTGGAGGGAATGGCTATCAAACTCAAAAGAAGCTGTAGCTGGTGTTCTGGTCTTGGGCATGTGAGTACAACCTGGCAGGGGAGAGCTAGGGCGTAACTACCCTCTAACTTTTCTTCTCTCCAACCTCCCTCCAGTGACTCTCTTTGGCCAAACTCAACAGGGAATCACAGGGTAAGTAAGTACAGTTAATGCAACGCAGGGAGGCCAGCCTCTCATATGAAGCCAGAGAAGGGTGGAGAAAGGATGTGAAGGGGCATACTGAGAGTATCTAGTGCAATACATGTGACAGTGTGAGGGTGTGTCTCTGTGCTCCCTGTTCTACCACAGTGCCTCTATCCATTAATGACCAGTATTACAATGTGTTTATTATCTTGTTTTTATAGCATGTTAATATCTGAAAGAATGAGGTTCTCCTCTTTTATTTTTTTCTTTATTAAGATTTAATATTTTTAGGTTAACTGCATTTGAATTTCTCCATGTACATTTTAGAGTAAGTGTATTGCATCCTCAAGAAATCAACTGGTATTTTGATTGGCTTCAAATTATATCTTTATATTGATTTTGGAGGAGGGGCATGTTTTTAATGTTAAGTCAGCTCATTCATGCACAGGAGTGTCTCTCTACTTATTCATATAATCTTCTAAGCCCTATGTTAGTGTTATACTCCTCTACATAGATGTCTATTGTATTCTTGGTTACATTAATTCCTAGATAATTGGTTAAATTAACCACTTATCTTATATCTTGTTTTCTTGGTTAAATTAATTCCTAGATTAATTCCTAGATTTCTACATTGTGGATACTAATAATGGTGCACATCTTAGTGAGCACCTTCTATGTGCAGGCCCTGTGTCGGGTGCTACTAATACAGTAGTGAGCATGACATGGTCCCTGGTTTCCCAGACCCAACACTGCAAAGACAGACGGCACACATGTAAACAGACAAATGTATGACCACACATTGTGTTGAGTGTTCTGAAGCAAAGGCCCAGCTTTCCTCCCTGGCCTTCTGCCTTTTTTGTGTCATTTCTCAGTGTTCTGTGCCACTGCTCTTACAAAGATCCAGGCCAGATGTCGGGAGACAGGATTTCCAGTCCGGAGTCTGATTCTATCTAGCCAGTTTGTTCATCTTCAGAATGAAGGGTTGTACTGGTCGGTTTTTTTAGAGCTCTTTAGCAGCATCCATCTTCCTCCCTCCCTCCCGCCCTGCCTTTCTTCTTTCATGATTGAGTGTGAAAGTAAGAACAGTAGTACCCGGGGAAGCGAAACTTCTCTGTCTAGTTTTAAGTGCTATAGGAATACTCAGATGTCGAAGTACCTGCCACCATAGAACGTGCAGGTGTGGACCTTAGGAGGAGTCCATGCTAGAGGTGTACAATTGAGGGATACCACTTGAAGTCCTGATGTGAATGAGAGCACTTGGAAAGAGTGTATACAGAAGAAGAGGAGAATAGAGCCTGAGGGGCTGAGACATTTAAAGTAAAGTAAGAAGAGAGAACCGTCTTTCAGAGGAAGCTTGCCACAGGATTAGCATTACAGCGCAAAAAGTTTTAAAATGCCTATGAAGGCACTTGGGAAGTTTATTTAATGACCATAACCAATCTTTTAGAATCCTTTCTACATCATCCTTACTCTGGAGAAAAAAAAAAAAAAAAGCCGATTAAACTGATGACCTTCTATGATTTCAAAAGTATAGCACTGACTTTTAATGAGTTTGCTTTTAAGACATTAGAGCAAGCAAATTTTGGCTAGCTGCCTTCATTTTCCCATTTATAAAATGGCCATAAGGAGTCTTATTTGATGAGGTCGTGGTGAGGGTGAAACTAGATTCTGGGAAAGTAAGAAATTTCTGCAGAATTAGGAAATCCTACTGTTATTCTTTATGATAATACAATGGTTTAAATTTGCTTTCTGTCTTTGACCTTTTTCCCCATTCAGTGACTAACATTTTTGTAAACTAATGTTCATTCCATTCTCATATATCTCTTCTGTCCAGTTTCTCTGGGTTCCCCACGCCCAGCAATTGGGAGATCAGAAAGATACCATCTGCTGATTAATAAACAGACACGTATTTCTTCATAAGTTGATTGAATCAGGGTGTCTCTTGACCCTAAATCTGAATGTTCATACATTCCATCACATATTCCCTTATCTAAAGTCACATCCAGAGGCTCTGTGGCTGGGATGAATCACATCTGAGCTGACCATCCTCTCTGGAATCCATGGGCTGCAACATGTGTGAGTTCAGTTAAAGTAGACACCTTCCACCTACTGAGAACAGGGATGGCTCCTGGCGATCACATCTTACAGTCTACAGGGGCCCCTGATCAATAAGGGCTGAGGATTGTGGACGGAATATCTATAGAGCACCCCACATGCTCAGTCCTAGGGTGGAGGGTGTGGACGTTTGAATAAAAACAATCAGGAGACTGAGTCCTAGCTTCTCAGGAGGAAAGAAGGTAGCTGAGGATAGTGGCAGGTTTGGGGTGAAAACTTAAGGCATATATGAGCAGATTTTAATTTCTGTAGACTAGATTTGGGGTCCAGATTTTGGGTCTAGCAGCCCACAACTCCCCAAAATGAATTAATGCTCTGCCTTAAAGATCCAAAAATGTCTCAAGTCTCTCTGAGCTGATTGACTTCCATTGGCTCCCCTCTCACTCTGAAGCATGTTTATTTCTCTGGGAGTTGCAGGCTCTCATGCTCTCATGGCTTGGCGAGGGCCTGGGTCTTCACTCCTCCAAGTGGACATGAAGAGCTGCAGACTTCTCTGGGCTCCATGGCCATCTTCCTTGCATTCTTCATCCCCCAGCTGGGTGTCTGAGAGACATTAATAAGGGGGGATTGTTTGCCCTTCCTTCCTTCCTCCCTCTTTTCTTTCTTTCTTTCTTTCTCTATCTTTCTTTCTATTTCTTTCCTTCTTTCTCTCTCTTTCTTTCTTTCCTTCTTTCTTTCAACAGAATGAAGCACAAAGCCAAGATGAGTCAGTCATCCCTCTGCCTAAAAGCTTATAGGGGAAAAAATCCTGTTGTGAGGAATATGTGAGGAGTACACCCATATTAATGAGTGTGCACAGCACTTCCACTTCACATACAATACTCTCATGCCCAGAAAGTTTAAAGTGCTTCTCCAATGTCTTGCAGAAAGTCAGTGATAGGATTGGGATTAAAAGCCATGTGCTCTTACTCCAACCCTGAGCCTCCACCCTGTAAAGCAGGGAAGACTCAGGGCAGATGAAGAAGGAGGCTGTGTGGCCTCGTAGGTCTGGGCATGCACCTGGGGCAGGTCGGGACAGAGCCTGGAGCTTGTGGTTATTCTCTTCAGGGCCCACGCTTGACTCACTGGGGGCTCAGGACAGTCCCTTCTTGCTTTCTGTTTTAGTCTGTTCTCCTAGAAGTTGGGCTTTTCAGAAGTGCTGTCAGGAACAAAACAGGGCAGATCTGGAGTGGTAATGGGGGGCTGTATCTGTTTTGTATGTCTAGGCTCTCCAGGCCAGCTCCATGCTGCACACCCAGCACTGAAAGCAGAATCTGAAAACCAGTGGGTGTTAAAGTGGATATAGCTATTGTAGATGGAACTGAGGCTTGAGGGTCAGACAGATCTAAATTTAGAACCCCAATCTACCAATTCTTAGTTGTACAACTTACATGAGCTCCTTTCTCAGACACAGTTTCCAAATTTGATTTACACACCAACCCTTATGAAGAAGGCATATTTGAAAACTAAGAGTCAGAGAGAGGGAATGGCTTAGCCAATGTAATACTAATAATATGAAGGGAATAGGTAACAGCTGATTTAGCTCACACTCCTTGCCAGGCACCATGTATTAATCTACACCTAAACTTATACTAGCTCTGTGAGGGAAATGCCATGCTTGTCGCATTTTATAGATGAGGAAACCGAGGTCTAAAAAGAGTAAGTGCTTTTTTGGTGCCGTGTATGTTCCTTAAGTGTTTCTTGAGTCAGGCAAAGAAATCCTTCCCACTTTACAGATGAGAAGCTGAAGCATAGAGAGGAAGATAAACAATGGGCCTACGGTCACCCAATAAGGTGTTAGTGGTGGAGCTGGCTCTGAGTCCAGACCTCCTGGCTCACAGCTCAGGGTTCTGTCACTGCCTATACTTGCTGGGCCCAGCCAAGCCGAGGGAGGGCATCCTGCCCTAGGGTGGTACACTCCTAGACCAGCCTCACCCCTCTTACCAGAGAAGCATGGCCTGATCCCCTGCCAAACAGCCTGTTGCCCAACTTGTGGGCAGGAGCCAAGCCTGGCAGTCTTTGGTGGGCATCCAAGTCAAGTTGCTCTTTCCTGGGCTGAGTTGAGCATGCAGCATGGCTTCATCATCCAAATATGTCCTGACAGACAGCCCTCAGATGCTGGCCAGCGGGGCATTTGTCGGCCCAAGAGAGCTTGGTGCTAATTAAGCCCAGCTGACATAAATTATGTCTCTCGTTAAGAGGAAGTCCAGCCGTTCTTTGGAAGGGGCAAGAGGTGGGGAAGGGAAGAAGCCTCTCATTGAAGGACTGAGTTCCACAAGGATATAATTGTCCAGACTGCTCTGGCCCTCTCTGTCCATCTGAAGAGTGAGGAGGCTACACCCAGAGGTCTCTAGTTATTCCTGCCAAGCTAGAGGGCTCTCCTGCGACTTTCGTGTGTGTGTGTGTGTGATGTTGTCTTTCCTTTCTGCTTGGAGCACCATCAGGGGCAGCTCTCTGATTCTGTGATGCAGCGCCCTAAGAATCGACTGACTTCGGTGAGGTAAGAGAAAGTCCTTTCCATGAGCAAAAGAACTCCCCAAGGGCTGCTTTGATAGCTAGAACTTTTGTAGCAGAAGGCTTGGATTCACCTTGAAACAGAGTAAAGCCCTCCAGGAGGGGAGTGCTTCTCAACTAAGCTGGGTCACTTGTTGACAGATGGGTAGGAGGGAGCTCGTCAGGGTCTGTTTTATCCTAAGAGCAAATTTGAGCTGTCAGTGATGGTCAGCTGTGCTCAGATGAAACTGGAAAATGCTGGGTCGGTTTGAGGACAAATGATATCAGCCTTGCAACTCTGGCTTTCCTAAGCATGCATCAACTTAAACGCCCATGTATTTATTAATACATTTGCTCATGTACTCAGCATAGGAAGCACTAGCTATGTGCCAAGTACTATTCTAGGTACTGGAAATATCAATGAATCTGACTCAATCATTGTTTTATTCAGAGCCATAGTGTACTGAGAACAAGCATTTGAAAATTGATTCTAAAATGTGTGATAAATCCTGTACCAACAGTATGTGCAAGATCCTCTGAGTGGAGGAATAAATTAGGGATTCCGACTTGGGGGGTGGGAGGGGGACAGGCAGGCTTCCCAGAGAAGGTGGTTTCTCAGCAGTGCTGTGGAGAGTAAGTTGAGAATACTGGAGAGGACAGTGAGAGCAGAGGAGAGGGCATGAGCAAAAGTTGAACAAGTCTAAACGGATGCCATGGTCAGAACAGCAAGTCGTTTCATGTAGCATGAGGGAGGGTGCGTGGGCAGCATTGCGGAGGTGGGGTGGGGGGGCAGGGCAGGTTATGCAGGTGAGGCTGGGGTTTGGCTGATTCAGATGATGTCCCACCTGTGAGGGACTTTGGTTCATTTCAGTGATTTTCTACAGTCCGCAACCCTGTCTGTGCATCAGAATTACCTAGGAAGCATTTATAAAATGCAAATAGCCAGTCTTATCCCTGAGATCCTGATTTAGCTGGTCTGGTGGGGGTCAGGAATCTGCATTTTTAAACAAGCTCTCCCAGGTAATTCTGAGGCAGTTAGCCAATGCTTTAGAAATTTTTTAAAAATCTAAGATGCTGATAAATGCAATAGAGAGAAATAAAGAGCAGAGGCAGAGCCAGAGAATGCTGGGGGGAGGGAGTGACACAACTTGAAATGGCGTGGTTAGGACAGGAAGACCTGAAGGAGTGAAGGAGGTAGCCATGGGTAGATCTGGGGAAAGATCACTCCAGGTGGAGACAACAGCAGATGCAAAGGTCCTGAGGCAGGGCTGACTAATGTCCTGAAGGCCAGTGTTGCTGGAACACAGGGGATGAGGTCAGAGAGGTAATGGGAGCAGGCTGTTTGGAGAGGGCTTACTTCTGGCTTTTTTGAAACCATTGATTTAATCGAACTCATCCACCATTTAGAGAAAACAGGCCTGGAAAAGGGACACTTTAATAGATGCATCTTCTCTGTGTCCCTCTTTTGCTCAAGGCTGTGTACTGGGCAGTGTGGCTGGGTGGTGTAGAGAGGCACAGAGATGAATAGAATATAGACCCTGTCTTCCCAGGGATCCCAGTCAGGGAGGGGCACAGGCTCATGCAATCCTTTCCAATGTAAATGTGTGCTGCTACGCTGATTCCAGCTCCAACAGAGATAGCAGTTGCAGTTTGAGGTGGTTGTGGAGAGAGATGGGCATGCTATTGAGCAGACTGGGAGAAAGTAGCTCCTTGAAGTTGGGGGTGGGGAGTGGGTCAGATTTCAACAGACACAGCAGGAAGGACTCGCCTAAGGAAACAGAACAAGTGCATTGCTGAGATGAGCCAGAATGGATGTCTGTGGTTTGTGGGAGGCAGCATGAGGGTAGGGGGTCAGAAAGTCCTGGGTTCGGAGCCTGGCTCAGCCTTGACATTTGAGACCAATATGGGCCACATGGCTTTACCTCTTTGAGTCTGTATGGTCTCAATTTCCCCATCTTTTCCATGGGATTAATCCCTACTCTGAATATTGGCTATGAAAATTCATGAACTAATGCATGGTTATGTGTCTACCAGCCCAGGGCTTGGCAGGCAGTAAATGCTCAGGAAGGGAATGTTGCATCACTCTCAGCCTAATTTGATCTGTTTTTCTCCCCACATACAACACCACGGTCTGTCTGCATGGAAGCCACCATGGGCAAGCTGCCACCCAAATGTCTCCCATAACAATTCACAAAGCCCAATCCCATTGGCCAATTGAGCTTCATATCTCAACTATACCCCAAAGGTGGCATTAATATTGCCTCATTTCATGGGTTAGGGGAGGTGGGAAGCGGGTAGCATCATCCTTGAAGGAGCCAGGGCTTCTCTGTGTTTTTTCTTCTTTACCATGTTGACTTTCATGGCTAGGCCAAGGACACAGACCACTGAGGAGCCTTAAGAGCCAAAGGGAACTGCTGAGTAGGGCCTGGAGTGGGGAAAGCTCTCCCAACCCCATTCACATGGAGAGGTCCTTGGTGACACTGGTCATTTGTCCCTGCCCCCTCTGCCCTACTTGGGCTCCCAGTTTGGCAATGCCTGGGCTCTGCCTGGTATGCTCTGCCTGGCCTAGAATCACCAATCAGCAAGGACCTCTTTCTAAAGTGATTTAGGTTCCTGGGGAGGGGGTAGGCTCACACATACAGGTTAACACTTTCTCTGCCAAGGATGGAACATTTCTGAAGCAAGTTCTTTGTTCTTTTGATCATTCATTCTTTCAATAAGCCCTTCCATAGGTCTTTTCGTCACTGTTCCCTGGGTTGACACTGGGGATAAAGAGGCAAGTTAGACCTAGACCACCACCTCTGAGGAGGCAGACGTGGAGACCCAGAATCACCAGCTGTGCTGGAGGACTGTGAGAAAGATACAAAGCCCAGGGTAGGCAGAGATGAATTCTAGGCCGAGCGACATTCCCTCTCAGTCAGCACAGTCATTCATTTGTTCATTGAGCCAATACTCACCGACACCTGCTGGGCTCTGTGGGCCGGGCCCTGGGGAGGCAGAGATGACTCAGATCATTTTTAAATTTTTTAAAAAATCTCAGACCTTGAGATGGCGGGGGATGGGCAGACATAGTCAACTCTGAAATAGGCCATTAAAAAGAGAGTGGTAGGAAATTGAGGGTGGGATGGTGCAAGCACTTTCCTGGGAGGAGGGTTAGAGTAGGGGTAGTGGGACAGCTCCTAGGACTTAGACCTTGAAGAAGAAAAAGCCTTTGACTACTTGGAGCTCTGATGACGGGCTCCTAGGGAACCACATTTTCTACCTGCTGGGTGTCCTGGATAATTCTTATTTAAACAATCTGGGTTTCAGTTGAATGAATATATCAATTATTGACTGACTTTTCTATTTATTATATAATATTCTTTTCACTAAGGGTGATAGGTGTTCAAACCCTAACATTTGATTACTTTGATCAAACTTTTTGGAAGAAGAAATTAAATAAGAATAGGTTATTTTTTAGACACTTGTTCTTATTTCTAATTCAGAAGCATCGTTTTTATACTTAGATCTACACAGCCAGGGGCTAGTTTGATCCCTTCACCCAACCACAATGTGTATGAGGAGAGATTCTGCCCTCAGTCATCTCCCCTGAAGCAGGGTAGGAGTAGGGTGGGAGTGGATAATCAAAGAGCCCTCACCAGGTGGATGGCTGGGTGGAGTTAGCATTCTCAGCTTGAAATGACCCAGGCCTCTAGGAAATTTAAGGATCAGGGAGTCTTGGCTATATTCGTGGTTAAGGACAAGGGATTTTGAATCAGCTACAGCTGAGTTTAGTCCGTTGCTCAGCTACATGTATCTGGGCAAAACAATTAATGTACCCGTGCCTTGTGCAATTTCTATAGGATTATTGGGAGCATTATATGAGCTAATGTAAAGCACTCAGCCCTGTGTCTGGCATTTAGTGAAGACTCGAGAAAAGGTGACTGATAAATTAATAGTAGTGGTTGGAGGACCTCAATTCTGCAATGGATATGACTTTTGGGACCAGAAACTTCACAGCCCCTGAGATCCTGTTAGCACCAGGACCGTCATCCAACTCTCCCTTACCACTGACAATTCATACCTACCCGAGCAGGTGTGATCAGGGGCCAGAAGCTGAAGTGCTCAAAAATCCTAGTAACACCATGAATGAAGACGATGTCAGCCCTGGGGCTGCCTGTGAGGTGCCCATGGCACCCCAAAGCTAGCAACACCTCTTTGGCTACGTACTTCAGAAAAGATCTGGAGCTCTACTTTCCTGCCCAGGGTCCCTGCTCCTTTAAAAGACCTTGTCTTCTCATCTTCATTTTGCTGGTTCTATCCATTACCCCTGAATGGAAATTGAAGCTTAATTTTTCTTGCTTGAAGCCATTAACACTCTGGGCCCTTGACAGGAAACATAGCTCAGCTTTAATTAGCCACAGCAAGCTCCCTGCATGAGCTTCTAGCACAGCCCAGGGACTTCAAAGATAAAGGCTTCTCCATTCTTGCTAATCACAGCTATTAATGAGCCAATTAAGGCAGACTGGGGCCAGGGCAGGCAGCTCTCTTAGAACCTTAGGCAGGCAGCTCTGTCCTGCTGCTGGGAAGCTCCTCCCCCTACAGAGCTGGAGTCTGGTGTCCTTGGGAGCAGAATGACTGGGATTTGATGTCCATCTGGGTTGGGACCCCAGGTCTGCAGCTTATCTGCTGTGAGTCCTATGACTGAACAAATATCCATTCTGAGATGCTTTCTACAATAAAAATTAATAATGCTATTTTCATGAGCTATTATTACAACGGGAATATAGATTAGAGTTTCTCAAACTTGAGCGTGCTTCAGAACTACCCTGAGGCCTCATTAAAATTCTTGACTGGGCTCTACCCTGAGTTTCTGATTCAGGTGTTCTTGGAGGGATGGTGTGCAAGAATTTGCATTTTTAACTTGTTCCCAGATGATGCTGATGATGCTGGCCTGGGGACACATTTGAAAAGCCCTACTCCAGGCTACATAAGGGGTTGTACAAATGTGAGCTATTGCTCGAAGATTTTGATTGTAGTTCCCTCTACAAATGCCTCCCCACCACTTTCCTTAACCTATGTCTTCTATGACAGTTTCCAAGAGCTTCCCATCTGGGCTATCAACACTTGGACACCCCAGTCTTTGTCCCTGTGTGGCGCCCTGATCAGATATAATACGCCAGGCATGCTCAGTCCTAGGCAGAAATTCCCAGGATTACTTCTTTGCCCAATTTTGGTACCAAGATTCTAAGTCCTGACACTGACATCTTAAGTCTCCAGCGTCTTCTCTGGAAGGACAAATGCATTGGGACCTCCGATTCCAGAGAAAGCAGACAGCATGGAGCCTTTAGAAGTCTTTTTGGCAAATGAACTGTGTGGTGGAGGCTGGGAAGATGGAAATGTGCAGAGGGGAGGGCATTCATCGCTGGAGGCCATGCTTATTTCTCCTGAGCATTACAGTGTGGGGAGTATAAGCAATGGGATGGTGGTAAGACAGTGCATGTGGTTTAGGGGGGATTGATTAGAAACTGATGGCCTAACTATGTCTAACTAAAGTCCTTCATGCTGCATTCTGCTGCTTCCTTGGGCAAGAGGGACACATACTCATACGTATTTCAACTACTGCCTCCTGCTTACAATGCCTGATAGCGTGACTCAGAGTCACACTGAGCTTCTGGCTTTAAAGACAGGCTGTTGTGGTCAAAGAAGATAACAGTTCATGGACTTAAGATGCTGAGTTTCAGTTGGGGCTGTCTTCTCCTGGTCCTGACCCCTCGTGCTGCTCACTCCCACCTCTGTGCTTTTCCCACTCTGTTCCATCACCTCACATACCCTTCTTCCTACTCCCTCTTAATCACGTCTAATTCAGCTTTCACCACCCATCTTAGATTTCTCAGAAAGCTTGTTCCTGAATACTCCCATTTTGATGATCTTGGCTTTACAGATAGCGTAACTCAAAGTGTGTGCCCAGGTGCTTTTGGGGATGTTATTATAGAAGCTATAATGCAACTGAGGTGGCCCTAGGGAATGTTAGGCTAGGTAAAGTAAGTCTGGTGTCTTCTCTGCAGGATTTCTCAGAGCCTCAAATATGCTACTGTGGTTTGGAAAACTTAAGAGACATGTTTAACAAGCAGGATTTTCTAAACATGTCACCACAGCATGCATAATGTATTCTTTTTCCCACAGAGTATCTTGCTTTGATGAGGAGGAAGGAGGCCCTGAAGGACAGATGACTTTAGAAAACTTCAGAGTCCAGCCAACTTGGGTTCCCATTTCGGAACTTGCATCTCTTTGAACCTGTCCTTTCATCTGTAAAATGGAGATAGTGGTCCTTACATTGGTGAGCTGTTGGAAGATTTATGTGAGATGACATGAGAAGTGCCTAGCCCAGAGTGAAGTATACAGTAGGGGCTCAGTAAGTGTGTACTTTGTCCTCCTCCTTTTGCCCTTCCTAGTGGACTTTGACAATCTGAATCAAAAATGAAGTGTGCAAAGCAGGATGTGTTGCAAGTACATGGCATATGAGAGTGAAACCACAGTCAAGTGCACAGAGTTGGAGGAGTAAGAGTTCGTAAGTGACCAGCGCAGTCTAAGTAGGCTTCCCGGAGGAGGTGGGTCTTTCCTGGGTCAGATTCCAAAGATTAGTTCTCCAGCAAAATCCTGGTGTTGGGGGAGGCGGGGCTTTGAGAACTGCATCTCCCTGTGAGCAAGCTGTGGCAAGAATCTTTCTTTTTATTTTCCTTTTCCACGGTGGAGGCCCACCTCCCCACTAAGTCTAGCCAATGCAGCACTTGCCTTCCTGGCCACCATCTCAAGTTCACAAGGTGTGAGCCTCAGAGTGGGGCCCTCCTGGCTTGTGGAAGTAGAGTCGGCTAGCCTCTCTGGCTGCCTGCAGAAGCCTTCTGTGCTAGTGCCCTCTGGAAGCTCTGGGCAAACAGATCGCCAGGACCCAAACAGTCTGGGGTGCTGCTTTGGGCCTTGCCTACACTAATCCTGTCCACGGGTTGAGGAAGAAGAGATGGTTTTGCAGATTTTCTCTCTGAGACTCCTTATCACCTCCTGCTTCCTGGCCCCCAGCAACCAACCATTTCAGGAAACCTCACTTTGAACCAGGCACAATGGCTCCTAGGTCCTTTAATTTCTGCAATATACCTAAAACAAGGATTCTAATTCCCATTTTATGGATGAGAAAACAAAGTCTCAGTTTAGCTTGAAAAGAAGCCTGTTTGGTCCAAAATCCAAGCTTTCTCCATGAATGCCATGAAGCTTGGATTTCCCTCAGTATCTTCTCTACTTTACCTGGCACGTCACCACCTCCAGAAAACCGCCCTAGTCATCACCCAAGGCCGCGATCATATCCGCTTCTCCTGAGCATCTGGAGTTGGAACTACATTGCTCAGCTCCCTTTAGTCCATAGTTCTGGGAAGAAAAGGACTGGGTTAATGTCCTGCCACTGTATCCTAGTGCTTAGAGCAGCATACATATTAATCTTCACCAAGAGAAGGCACAAAGAAGTATGATTTTGAGACTACATGGATATATCATGTACTTTGCATCCCTGTCAGTCCTGAGTTGCTCAGTATCTTTCACACTGTCCACGGTTCTGACCCCTCATCTGACACCACACGTGGGTGTTTCTGGGCTGGACTCACAGGTACTCACTGACTTGACTTTCCAACGTGTCACTTGGTTTACCCTCCTGCACATCAGTTTGCTTCTGAGGTTTCGTCAAGGCCTCCAAATATTCACGAGCAGACCCCTGTGGCTGGGCACACTCAGGAGGGGCCCCGTAAGATCTCGACTCCAATTCTCTCCCCGTGAACTAGCTGCAGTTCAGCGTACCTGCCTTAGACCCACTACCCGCCAAAACTCACGTCAGTGATTAGCAGAGGTGGCAGGGAAATTATGAAAACCATGTGACAGGTAAATGGCTGTTTCTGCAACTTTCTTGGGTTTCAAAGGCAGAACAGAATGCTTTGCTCCAGCATGTGGGCTGGGAATTCAGGCTTTGCAAGTGCTTTCCAGAACACGTGGGGAAGAGCAGACCCTAGAAGGATTCTGCTTTTCCCTTTAGTGGAGTTCAGCTGGGCCTCTCTGCCTGCGGGACTGAGACTATTCACAGAAAGGGCTTCATCCAAACATAATGTTGTTACCCTGTGTGAAGAGGGGACATGCAAGTGAGTTCTGATGAGAAATAATGTCTCCTTTCAACCCCTAGGCTGTTATAACTTTAAAATAAATCTCAAATCTGACTTTTCACGCTTCACATCACTATCTCCCAGGTCCAAGCCACTATTGTCTCTTGCCTGGTCTGCTGCAGTAGGCTTCTAACTGGCCTCCCTGCTTCCAGCCTTTCCTACCAAACCATTCTCTATGCAGCAGCCACGGTGTCTTCTTGTCATTATAAATCAGATCGTGTCCCTCCTATGCTTGAAACCCTCAAACAGATCACTCAAACCCAGGAGTTCGAGGTTGCAGTGAACTATTATTGTGCCACTGCACTTTAGCCTGGGCAACAGAGCAAGATTTTGTCTCTCTAAAAAAATAAAAAAACCAAACCAAACAAAAACTCTGAAATAGCTTCCAATTGCAATCTCTACCATGCCTTAAATCACCTCTCTTGAGTCTTCCTATCATTACGTCTTCTATTCTACCTCATTCTCCGTGATCCAGCCATAGTAGGCACTTTCTTGTTCCTTGAACAAACTAACCTTAGTCATTTACTTTTGCCTTTGTACTCTTCTGGAAGACTTCTTCCAGATCCTCTCGTGGCTGGCTGCTTTCATTGTTCAAGCGCAAATATTGCTTCTTGGAGAGGCCTTTACTGACCGTTCCACAGAGTAGCCTCTGTTATATCTGCTGTTCCATTGTTTGGGCACCCATCATCCCTGTATCCATAAATTTTATGTATTTGCTTCTGTGTTTCTTTTCTGCGGTGATCTCACTCCATCACCCGGCTACAGTCTAAGCTCAGTGATGGCAGAGATGATGTTGGCTCTCTTTACTGACCTATCCCCAGTGCCTCTAGCACTCCTGGTGCTGAACACTTGATAGATAAATATCTGTGAATGACTGCATGGAGTGGCATCTCAGCATACAAAACCTTATGGAAGACCTTTGCGGGCTTTCTGGGTGAGCCATAAATGATGGGTAGGATTTATGCAGGTGGAGAGAATCAGAGAAGGTATCCCAGGAAGCAGGCTGGCAGGGGGCGTGAGTTGAATGGTTGGAAGGAGAGAAGAGTAAAAGAGAGAGCAGCCCAGCATTAGGGAGGCTGAGTGCTCAGCAGAGATAGAAATAAGGTTAGTTCTGTACCCGAGCCAGCGGCAGGGGTGAGGGGACACAAGTGGCAGGGAAGGGGCAGGCTCTGGATGCCCTCGAAAGCCAGACAGGAAAGCTCCTTGCACCCTTTCCTCTGCCCCTGCCATCTCTGCACGGTTTCCAAATCCAATTCCTGCATCCTTCTTTTTTGCAGACATATTGTATTATTTCCATTTGAAAAGGTAGATGGGAGCCACAGGAATTTACAGAGTCACATAATCTCCACATCAGCAAATGGAAATGAAGCTCACCTCTGCTGAGGAGAGCAATGTCCTTGCCAATACAGGGTCTTTGCCAATATGGCTCACACAGAGAAGCCAGGGCAGAATTTGTCTGGATGGGCAGGAATAGCAAGTTATAGAATCTTTGCCCACAAAAGGCTTAAATGGAAACCAGCTACAGAATCCTTGAGTCACACACTTTCCCAACACACTGCTCTACAGACTCACAGAAGCCATATGGTCCAGCCTCCTATGCCCTTTGGCCTCTGTCCAAAAAGACATCAGTTGCTCCTGGTACACCTCCAGTGATGGAAAACTCCCTGCTCATGTCACTGGATGGCCCTGACTCTCAGAAAGCCTTCCTTTTCTTCACGTTAAAATTGATCCAGTTTCCCTAGAATTCTTCTCCCCAGATGACTCTCTGTTTCTGGGGCTGCCCCCAGGCAGCATGGTGGACATAGAATGGCAGCTGTCACATCCTCCAGGGCCTTCTGGAAAAACCCACACTCTGGGCCTCCCACTGCCTCCTCAGTGTGGCTTTGGGGCCCTCCCCACACTGAGCACCTCCTCCAGGCTTGCCCTCCTCATCATCACTCTGCTGCCTTTGCTTTGAGGAACATCTTCACAGCAGGGTGCCAGGTGCCCCTAGAGGCAACTCCTACTTCGAGACCACACACATCATTGCTGGTGGGAATATACCGTGGTACAGCTGCTGTGGAAAACAGTATGTCAGTTACTCAAAAACTTAAACACAGACCCAGCAATTCCGCTTTTTAGTATGTGCTCCTAAGAATTAAAAGCAGGGACTCAGACACTTGTGTACTGGTGCTCATTGCAGTGTTATTCACATAGTCAAGAGGTTGAAACAACCCAAGTATTTATCAGCGGATAAATGGGTAAACATCATGTGGTATATACATACAATAGAATATGATTCAGCATTAAAAAAGAAGAAAATCTATCATGGGCTACTACATGGATGAACCTTGAAAATACTACGCTAAATTAGCCAGACACAAAAGAACAAATATCATGTGATTTCGCTGTCACAAGATACCTACAAATTCATAGACAAAAAGTAGAATACAGTAGTGGTATGTGTGTGGAGGGGGCAGTGAACAGGGAGTTATTATTTAATGGATACAGAGTTTCTATTTGGAATGGCGAAAAAGTTCTGGAAATGGATAATGGTGATGGTTGCACAACACAGTGAATAGAGTTATACAGTTTTTTTTTTTTTTCTTAAGACACAGGATCTCACTCTGTCACCCAGGCTGGAGTGGAGTGGTGGGATCATAGCTCACTGTAGCTTCAAAATCCTGGGATCAAGGGATCCTCCCACGTTAGCTTCCTGAGTGGCTGGGACTACAGGTATGTACCACCATGACTTGCCTGGCTAATTTTTTTTTTTTTTTTTTTAGTAGAGATGGGGTCTTGCTATGTTGCCCAAGGTAGCCTTGGAACTCCTGGGCTCAAGCAGTCCTCTTGCCTGAGTCTCCCAAAGTGTTGGGATTACAACTATGAGCCCGCCTTGACCTTCCAAAGTGCCGGGATTATAAATATGGTAAAATTTTAAAGATATATTTACCTTAATAAAAACAATTTTTGTAAAAGGCCACACATACCTACCCTCCGTCTTTTGCCAAACATCAGTCAAACACCAGGCATTTATAAGGTGCCTACTAAGTACAGAGCCTGTCTTATACAGTGTGGGCTGATGTGACTAGCAGTCGGGACTGCCTCTATTTATACTCACAATAATAACCAAGCAATAACCAAGGTTAAGCAATTAACAAGGATTCCTTTATGTAATCCACACAGCTTTCTTAAATAACTGTTATTGGTAAATGGAACTGAGGCTACGTAGCTTGCTTAGATTACATAGAGATGGGCTCTGGATTTAAATGTGAATGGCTGATTCTAGAGGCTAGGTTCTTAATCATTATACATACCTATTTCTTGAAATAAACATGGGAAATGCTTAAGAGCAAACACACACACACACACACACACACACACACACACACACACACCTCGAGGTGGTTCAATGGGTGAAATATGTGCAAAGGTTTCTTACAGAAGGGAGTGGGCATAACCCCCGAGTGGACATCTCGTCTCTCCTGTCCCCTGCTCTTTCCTCAGCCAGTATTTGTTGAATGGTGCCTGTTGAATGACTGTTGGTGTGTCCTGAAGTCAGATGTCCTGAAGAAGGTGGCCTTTCAGCTGGGTCCCTTGGTGTGGGGAAAAGAAAGAGCAACTCACCCTGGACTTTATCCAGAAGCCTGGGCTGACCTCCAGGCTGGGCTTTCGGAAGCTATGTTCATGTGCCCTCC